>NW_004524607.1:4051271-4061219 GCF_000260255.1 Octodon degus
TCAGGTAAAAATAAAGTTTTGGGTAATTTCTCATGGTAACATAAGTAATATCCATGTAGAAAATAAACTTAGGCTAGTATAAAAATCATTGAAAACAGAAAGTTGTTGAAGGTAAAGTTCCAGTTGAGAGGCCAGAATCACAGAACACATGAGAAGGAGAAACCTTGAAGAAAAGATAATTGACTTATTCCACATTTATTTCTTTTTTTTTTTTGGCCATGTCAGCCCACCCTTGGGGCAGGACTGGCATATCATGTGGTGCCAGGCATCAAACCACAGTCCCTATGCTTGCATAAGTAAGGCACTTTAATCCCCTGAGCTATATTGCCGAGCCCCCCATATAATCTTTGAAGGCTCATGGTTATAGGGAAAGTATAAGATGACTGGAAATAAGTGAATATATGTGAACAGAGAAAGGATATATGAAGTTGTTGTTAGCCCTGTAAGATAACTCAGGAAATGGATGAATGGAAACAACTTCTGGGTAGCTACTGAAGTAGATTGTGGGCCTGTACCCAACATTTCCTTTTAAGGAAATGTTATCAATCTCTCACTTATATGTAATTACCATCTTTTTATATTCTCAAAAATGTGCTTATAATAATGCTACAAAGTATTAGTCACATACATACATACAAATATGTGTCCAGAAACACTAACTACTTAGTTAAAGGAAACAGGCTTATGACATTTTCAAATGAAGCAAAATTGGGAGGGAGGCTCAGAAAACAGCAAAGTTAAAGTTCTATAAACAATCTTGATGAATTAAAGAGAGTAATTTTTTTTCATTTTATGTATTTGAAAAATAGGGTTTCACTATGCAGTTTGGGCTCATAGCGATCCTCCTATTTTCAGCCTCCCCAGTGCTGGGATTAACAGCATGTGCTACCACACCTGGACTAGTTCACAGGCTCAGCCACTACCTCCAGACCTATGGGCAGGGCCGGCACAGCATGCAGGGAAGAAATAAAATTGACTAATGTGACATTCAGATTAGAAAGAAAAAAGGTGTATTTGGTTCACAATTTTTTAGGGTCTCATCCATGATTAATCGACTCTATTGCTTTAGAGCTTGGCAAGGTGCATTTCCTGGCACTATTATGTGGTAGAACAAAGCTGGTCATTTCAAAACATGTCCATCGAGACACTTGTCATGTGTTCAGAGCTTCAGGTGCATGATATTCTCCCAGTTGGTACTTAAGTTTCTTTATAGGCTTTGTTGTCACAGAAAATGCAAAGATGGAACCAATTTTCTAACAGAACACCCCTGTATCCATCTTTGCATTATCCTGAAATTCTCACATCTTAATGGGACAGTCAAACATTTCCTTTGACCTTAGGGCATACCAAATGTCTAATTTGAGCAGGATCAAGAGCATTTTATCAGTTTCACTTCAAACCCTACAGTGTGGCTGACACCACCTCCAGGCCATCATGCATTTGCATTTGGTCAGTGTGATCTTGGAAAGTCCAGGGCAGTCTGACCTTACCAGTGCAGCACTCCCGACTTTTAGCAGGACTAGCTTTTATGTTAAAGGACTTTTTCTTTTTCTTTTCCCCTGGAAAATGATCAGTAAGCTTTCACTTATTTTTTAATTCTAAAAATAATTCCACTTAAATACACCCTTGACTAATAGGTGAACAAGCCTGTGATCTCAGAATTTCAGTGAAACTTCTGTGAAAACAAAGTCTATGAAGAAAATTAAGTACTAGTAGGGAAAAAAAAATATGCACCTGAAGCTCTGAACACATGACAAGTGTCTCGATGGACATGTTTTGAAATGACCAGTGATTTCAGTTCTATCAGGCACTATTGTTTGACCTTTGTCCTGGAAATGTAACCCTGACTGGAGGAAGTGCCACACTTTGCTCTCCAGGAGCTGGGAGTGAGCAGTGTCAGCCTTCTGCCTGACAGGTATGTGAGTACAACTTTCTATAGGGAAAAACATGTGCGGTACGGCCCAAACCTTTGATGAATGTTTAAACCTAAAAAGAAATGATTGCACAAAAAGACACACTGCCATTGTTTTCCATCAAAATGTCCCCACACTGCAAATATACTTACGCCATCATTCTTGCAACTTTCTGAAGCAGGTCTGAAAGACCTCTTCTGTGAGTGTCTTTTGTTGCACTGTCCTTGATACCTATGTGTTCTCAATCAATTTAAAACATTCACTGTGATCTCTGTCACCTTTGTGATATGCCCTTGTCCACTGTATTCGTCAGATCTGGCTTTGTAAGAATTCTAAACTCTTCCCTTGAAGTCAAAATGATCATTAAGCTAACTGTTTTGAATTGATTCAGAACACCAAAAGGACTGCTTCAGAAAGTGCCAAGAATGGTGCAATGAGTGTGTGTTCAGAGCAATGGAGAATAATCTGACAGGGATCAATGACATGTGGTTGTACTATAACAGATATTTTAAAAGTAGCATTCACCGTAGTTTGTGATCACAACCCTATATGTATGGGGTTTAAGAGGATTTTCTTTCCTTATTCAGAAGTTATTGTTAATGTCCTGAGTCTACGGATGCTTGTCTTGAATCCTTTGCCTTCATAGTCAACCTTACTCACCTTAGATCTTCGTGATTTTACTTGCCATCTCTTCCACTGCCTTGGCTCCTTCAGCATATGCCTTAAGACTTCTTTCCAGGATAGGGTCTAGAATACATGGATAAGCCGCTACAAGTGAGTATTTGCTGCATCTCATCCATACCCCAGCATGCTAATTACTTTTTGCACAATGGAACAGGTGAGGTGGCAGTTGGAATCTGGCATCAGACCAGACAAATTTTAACTTGGTGGGTTATTATTGATTTCCCAAAAGGAGGTGTCAGATTCTAATTTGGGAAAACCATATTTTCAGAAAGAATATTTGAAAATTCCTAGCTATGGAATATGAATTCCATAAACGTTTTATAATCTGAAAGTAGATAATTACATTATGAAAAGGGAGTATAGTTTTGGAAGTTAAACTTTGCTTTGCATTCACCCACCTGGGAGACATCTCTGAAGAGAAACGACCCACACTTTCCTTGTTTTTATCATATGGGATCAAAATATGAGAATTGCTGCTTCTCTGTGCCATTCGAGGGAAAGGCAGGCTGGTAAAGGCACAGTAGTGTGACTTCATCCACCTTAGGCACTCGTCTGGCATTCTGTGACTCCCGGTTCTTCCCCAAAGTCAACATGACCATGAAAGGAAAACCTTTTGAATGGAGACAGTATGACAGCAAAACTAAAGACATTCCAGAGGAAGGACTTCTGGAACTATTTTAGAAAGTAAGAAAAACAGTGAGATAAGCATATCTGAAGGGAGAGGAAATATACAGAACATACTGCCTTGAAGGGAATTTGTGGCAGTGTATCTTCTGCTGGAATACATTTTATAAAAATGTATATGTTCACCATAGTTTGCTATCACACCTCACATACGTTCCTCCTTCCTGAGAAAACTGATACAACTAAATAAGCATACAACAAAGCCATGTTTCTTTATAAAAGCTTGTTTACTTTATAGTCATGACTTTTGGATATACATCCTTTGGAGGCTGTAGAGAGAGTCACAAAGTGGGACAATTTACTATACACTTGTCTGTTTTAGCTCAAGAGGAAAATAGTCTTTAATTTAAATAAATTAAACTTAAAGCAATGATAATTAATTTAAATAATAATGTAAAGAATTTAAAGAAATAAAAACTTGAAACTACATTTATGAATTGAATACCCAATCACGTTGTTCTTTGATCTGAGGGTCCCTGTGATCTCTGGTTACATGAGCTCCTCGGGAAGAGGTGCCTATCTGAGTAGAAAGGGCTCTGTGTGTGATTGGAACTTCTATAAATATCAGACATTGTTGCTATCTCTGTCTCTGGCTCTTTATATCAATATATTCCTAGCACTGCATGTAGGGCTTTCCTTGCCTTAGCAGACTCTGTATACAATGATTAACACTTTCTCTGTGTATGTTAACAAAACATCTCCATTTCTCAAACAAGCAAGGCCCTGGATGCTTCAGAGAAGGCATTTGGAGAGCCTGCAGGGCCAACCTTCACTTCTCCAATGTGAACTGCAGCATACACGATGTCACCTGGCTCTCTGACATCCTTGCTGTTTTTACTTAATCAGTGCCAGTCATGATAATGAGTTGCCTACAGGAGAGCAGAGGGCCATTGTGTCCAGCCTGGCCCTCATTTCCATCCTTCTAGACTAAATAATCCAGGTGGAGGGGGAGCCAAATGTCTACACCAGAATGTTTGGTGACCTGTTCAGTTTCTGCTTTCTGCCATGACCTCAGCAGATCATGATATCTGATGGTTCCCCAAAGCTCTTGGACATTTACTCCTTGGCAGGGAAGGTTTTGCAGGCATGGCCTGCATCACCAGGGTGTAGACTCAACAAAGGTCCCTCTGATAACCTTGGCTTGCCCTATTCAATCTAGGGTGGTAAGATACCAGCAGATATCCCATGGGAAATGGCAGAATTTGGACAAAAATTAAAGATTCCAAGTCTTTTCAAATACACACTCATCCTTATACACAGAAACCCTGAAGCGCTGGAAGATCTGACTTTTAGCCTAAAATATAGAGCAGTTCAATCTGCTTCAAACCAATTCTTCTGATTTAAAAGGACTTGTAATGTCCACTGGCTTTCGTAAGGGTGAGAAGCACTAGGTCCTCTTGCACACTAATGTTGGGAATGTAATTTGCAGCACCTTATTTAAGTTGCAGTTTGACAACACTTTACACAATTTGGAATGTGCCTATGTTCTGACCCAACAGTTTTGCTATCAGAAATCTACCCTGTAGAATTCTTATGTATGTACCAAAAATCTATGGGTTTTTTTTTTTTTGCTATTTTTTGTAAGAAACAGCTGAATGTAAGAAACAACTGAATATCCATTAACAAGGGGTAGGTTTTTAAAATATTGGAAGAATATCATTTAACAGTTTATACTACCAGTATATACTGATAAAGAGTTGTTAAGGTGCCCTGTATGTTTTTTAAAAAGCAGATCATAAAACAACACGTACATAAAACATGATTCCATTCTATAACAAAGTAACTAGCAAACAAAAATCAGTGTGTAAAATATCACACACAGGACTGGGAACTTAGCTCAGCAGTGGAGCACTTGCATAGTATATGGGAGACACTGGGTTCAATCCCCAGTCTTGCACAAATAAAAACTACAAACAAGCAAATACAACATACTATAGTAAAACCAGAAAAGTTACAGATGTATACTACCTCGAAGGATGCATTGAACCTGTTTTGAGAGGTCACCTATGGTAAATGGGATGGACTCAGGAGATGTGAAGAACATTTTCAACTTTTGTATATTACTTTTTATTTGACTATTTATAACTAATTCAAATTCCATCTCATGGAATGATCTCACTAATGAAAATACCTGCCCTTATCTCACATATTTTAAAACTAGTGGGATGATAGATATGGCAAGAAACAGATCCAAATCAAAGGAGGTGATTGTACCACTCACAGCCTATTTCCAGAGACAGGAAAGCATTCCTTTTACTTTTCTTTTTAGAATTTGTTATATATTTTAAATATTTTGAAAATGGGAAATTTTATTGAAAAACAGCGAAGAATCCCCAGTGGAGGTCATATTTGAGATGGCCCTTGAAAAGTGCCACAGAATATTTTAGTTAAGAGAAACTCTTGTTCTGGGCTGCGGGATGAGGAAGTACATTAGCAGCTCTACTAAAGAGTGCTATCAGACATCTACCTTGAAACAACGAGGCTGGAAGCAGGAAAGAGAAGTGCACAGCCACAGCCCTGAGGGGCAGGCGCAGAATCTGCACTGAGTCCTGCACGAAGGTGGCCCTGCAAGGAGCCGTGTTCCCAGAGCAGCCCTTCCAGTGTCACTCAAGCAGAAAAACTCATGAGAGCAGAGGTGAAAGGCCAGAAGGAGAGCTTCTTAGGGAAGAATGTGAGAAGCTTTCTAATGATGCCAACTTTGAGGACGTGTAGCTGTCATACAGGGAGGATTATTGATCGTTACCTGACAAATGAGCAATTCTATTTTGTACCTGTCTTTCAGTCTATTATTATTATTATTATTATTATTATTATTATTCAGAAATTATGCTCTATTCGGACCCTGAAGTCTGGACTTCTGAGCCTAAGACAGCTCCAGTGTCTCCCCTGCATTCATAGATACAATTTTAGATTCCTTGACTTAAAGTGGTAATTGTACATAACATGCAGTTTCTCATGATGTATGATTCTGCACTTTGAGTATTTTTCTACACACTGAATCTTTTATTTGGCCAAAATTACATAAATACAGATCATGGAAGTATGGTTTTCCTTAGAATCAACCCCCTTTTCTGCCTGTCATCAGTCTCACCCATCTTCCCTGCCATCCCGAGACCTCTAACACTCCTCTTTCTGTTAGGCAGGCTGAATTGCCAGTGTGTCTGGTGAACACATCCATTACAGCACAAACTTCAGAGTACTTGACATAACGTTGGTTACCAGCATGTACACTACCATTATCCTACACAGGGTCTGGAAAAGACCTAGGACGCATGCGTTAGAACAAGTTTAACAATTGATTTAAAAAACAAACAAAAAAACCCAACCTAACAGATGGGCACTATTTGCACATCACTATGGTATAAACTTAGTCTTGGTCAACTTTAAGTTCCTATCAGTGAGAGTAGAGTTGGGAGGAAAAGCTCTCCGGAGCCGTGGTGAACCTATTGTCAAGTCCGCACTCTGGATGCCTTTCATGAACATTTAGGCCAAATTCATGGGTAAGGTGAGAAGGCTCCAGTCACTTCAACCTTGCTTGGACACTCTTCACAGATCTTTCTTTCTTTCTTTCTTTCTTTCTTTCTTTCTTTCTTTCTTTCTTTCTTTCTTTCTCTCTCTCTCTCTCTCTCTCTCTCTCTCTCTCTCTCTCTCTCTTTCTTTCTTTCTTTCTTTCTTTGTTGTATTTAGTACAGGGTCTACAGGGTCTCATTACATAGATCAGACTCACAGTGATTCTTCTGTTTTCAGCCTCCCAAGCCCTCGGTTACAGGTGCATGCCACCACTCTCAGTCTCAATCGCCATCTCAGCACACCTTAGGGGCTGCTTAGCACAGCACAGGGGGTCGGGGGGTCAAACCCTGGCAGCTGGGCTCAGCCTAAGCAGGCTCTTTAGTCTGCTGAACTATCTGGCTGGCTCTTCACAGATCTTTATTATTAAGTACCCATGAAGCATCAAAGCACGTTCAAGGAAGTAAGAATACAGTGAACTTGACAGGTACATTTCTTGCTTTTATGGAAGTTTTATTCCAATGGAGTGAACAATTAAAAGTAAGCCAAAGAAATAGTGCATGTGTGAGTGTGTGTCATTTGGTAACAAAGAAAAGAATAATACAATATAAGAAATTCTAAGAGGGATAGAGAGGCTAGGGAAAAGGGGGAAGAAGAAACATCTGCTTCTTTTTGGTTGTTGGTTTAAGACAGGGTCTCACTGTGCAGCCAGGGCTGGTCTCAATCTCACCACCATCTTTCTGCCTCAGCCTACTGAGTGCTGAGATTACAGGCATGCTACACCACACCTGGGTCAGCATCTGATTCTTATAAGAGAGTCAAGGAGTTCCCACAAGCAGAAGAGACTTAGCGCAACAAGGGAAATCTTGGGCAAGAGTTTCCAGGCCACAGACACAGTACATGCAAAGAGCCTGCGGCAAGCCTGCGCTTGACCGTGTTGGAGGAGCCCACGGAGGCTGGTAGGAATCAAATGAAGTGACTCCAACCCCCTTATTTGGAAATCCCTTGACATTTCCTCTACAAATTTGTTCTTCATTTCCTTTTGCCTTTCCAACAACATCAAAAAAAAATGTTTCCACTTAAAAGAACAGTTGATGTTATTACTTTTCATTTTCCTTAGAAAGGAAATGAAGTATATAGAGATTAGATCACAGGCTTAATTACAGATCTGAAATTATGATTGGTCTCAGTTCTATATATACTGTAACAAAACCCCATGCCAGGCAAGTTCCTGCCTGGCCACTCCCTGGGTCCTATAACCACATGTTGGCTGCTTTACATATTTGCCAAAAACATCTGCAGTTCCCTAGAATAGAAAACGTTCCCCTGAACCTATCAGTAGATTCTTTTTGAATTTTGTGATGTGGTTTCTGTTAAAAAGCAATTTCTCCTGTAGTTAAATTATGATAGCATTTATTTATTTTTAATGCATCCAGCAAATATTTATTGAATGAAGCTATGTTCCAAAAAACCTGTCTTGGGAACTAAGAATACAGCAATAGACAGAATGTATCTGCCAGCTGTTCTGGTGGGGATCAGAGTTAAGTGAAACAATAAAAAAATGCAAGCAATATTCAGATTAGTATCTCTAGAAATCTTAGTGTAGGATGAGCATCGTGAAAAGGTAAGACACACAAGAGCACAGGTGTTATTGGCGAATGAGAAATTAGTGCCTATTGGATGAAACATGGTTTTAAATGCTAAAATTACTCTTGAAAGATGATGCATATTGAGTTGCATTACAATCCAGGGAAGCTTGCAGGGCTGACCTTGTTTTACAGCAATGAGAATTGTTACTACTCATGTCAGAGGGAAAGTAGGAATAGCAGTTCACCAGGAGAGAAAGGCAACCTCCAGGCCTGAATTAAAGTACAGTTTAGGCTATAGTCTGGGTGGGAGGGGAGGAGACATAATGCTTTGGCAGAGCACTTCACATGAGCTGGGAAGGAGTCAGTGGTTCCTTTTAGGGAAGGCTGAGTTGGTTAGAGTCAGGCAAACCCTCCAGCCCCTGTTCCTCTATCTTGGAAGAGTGAGATGGTTTTCCTGTCCAGAATGATTGGGTACCTAGAAGCCCCTCTCATGACCTGTCTTCTAATCACTATCCCAGAGGAGGGCAGTGGGTGTCTTGGATCAAAAGTGTTAGCTCCTCAAGAGAGGTTCTGGGGTACCCCAAAGATTAAAGCTCGGCCCTCTTGGCTAGACCTGTGTTTGCGAAGTGGTTGAAGATGAACTATTCAAAGCTCTGTCATGATTTGGGACTTAGCATGGAGTGCAGAAGTTCAGGTTTGATCATTTCAACATGGATTGATATTTTTCCCCAAAGAACTTCTGAGAAAGGTCTTGCTCTGTAAATCATAGGCCTCATTCTGTGAGCACCTTGCCTTCTTGCAACCAAGCCCCACTCCTATATCACCTGTCAGAGACGTGTGTCTGCCGGGTTGGGGGGTGCAACTTGTCTGGGTGTTGAGCTGCCTTTGTACCTGAAGAACAGACCTTGATGCTCAGCACTGCCAGAGTCTAGGGATGATGTGGAAGAACAGAAGAGATCGCAGATCACAGGTGTTGGCCCAGTGACTTGAGTGCCTTAATGAACCAGTGCTGCTGGAGCTCCCGTGGGAAAGGAAGCTGTGGACGGGAGAAAGGCAGGGAGCAGATGATGGGAAGAGCAGCATGGACCTAAGGCCTTCTGCTGACAGAAGCCAGAGAAGGGCAAATGGGGTGCTCAGGAGCTGACAATCTTGCTTTATGGAGAGTTAATCACATTCTCTAATACCTATCAAAGTATCCCCTGATATCCTTACCAGGGTAACTTGGCAAGAAAATGTCAAGATCATTCCTTTCATCTGACTTATTAGACTTGAAGAAATTTCATGGTAGCCACCTCTCCTTGTGTAAACCAAGGAAAAAGTTTGACTCATTTTGATAGTGATATTTCCAATGAAATTAAAGAGAAAGAAGGAAGAAAGAGAAGGTGGCAAGAAACCAGAGAAAGGAAAAGGAAGAGATAGGAAGAGAGATTAAGGGGACAAAAAGGCAAAATGAAAAAGAAAGGAAAACAGGAGGAGAGAGAGAGAGAGAGAGAGAGAGAGAGAGAGAGAGAGAGAGAGAGAGAGAGACAAAGAGAGGCAGAAACAAACACACACACACACAGACAGAGAGA
>NW_004524607.1:4061319-4068694 GCF_000260255.1 Octodon degus
AGAGACAAAGAGAGGCAGAAACAAACACACACACACACAGACAGAGAGACAGAGAGAGAGACAGAGATGGAGAGAGAGAGACAAAGAGAGACAGAAACAGATACACACAGAGAGACAGAGAGAGACAGAGAGAGAACTACAGTACTCAGCCTAGATTCTTGTCATCGGAAGTGTGGGATATATAAAAGCTTCCTTGACACAAAAGCAACTCTGCTGAAATGACACAGAATGCATAAACCACAGCCCCAATTAACAGCAGTGTGGGACATGGTCAGGCCACACACACAGAAGGCAGACTTTCTGGACAGTGTTAGAGGAAGTGGAGAATTGGCAATCCTCAGAAGATAGATAGAGATGGGAATGGGGATGAGAGCGAGGATTCTGAGAAAGGACTGCTCTCCACCAGATGTAACGGCCTCGCTTCAATAACACAGCAGCTTTGAGACAAAGCACATGTCTGCATCACAGCAAACAGTTTCGTCAGAATAAACCAGGGAGCATGTCCCAGGAAGCAGTGTTCATGGACCTGTGGGTTCAGCATGTGGGTCACTGGCCCATCCCTGGCTGGCACTGAGGACCATTTAAGGCTACTGAAGGTCTGCTAGAGTTCCTCAGTATGATGGGTTTGGGCAGGGAGAGCATCCTAGGATGCTGAGCTTCCCATGCTAAAATCCAGAAAATACCACCCAAGCTGGGAGATTTGAACAGCAGAGTACAACCGTCACACAGTACAACCAGGGTCCCAGCCTAGCAGGTAGGTTCTGCTCCCCAGATCTTTGACCTGACTTGGCCTGTGGAGAGATGGTGCAAATGGAAGCTGAAAGACATATTTAAAAAAAAAAATACCAAAGGCCTAGATAGAACCAATCTAGAACTACAATCTAGAGCTACAATCATAGAACTACAATGACACTAAGATTTACAGAAAGCAAACCACACATCTTCTTCCCTCTTATGAAGACAGAACTTCAAAAGTAGGGGAACAGGCTGCTATGGAGTGCTGGTAGGCCAGCATTGCCTGCAGGACTAGGTTGAAAAGATCAGAGTTCCCTTGGCAAATACGTAGGTGATGTTTCCAGAATCCCTGGAGGCACATGGCAGAGACAAAGAAGATGCCGGAAGGCAGAGGGTGAGAGGCCTGGAGGGGCCCCAGGGATGATCAGTGAAGATGGTGCAGTTTGGAGAATTTATTATGTCTGGTATAATTAGCCAAAATGGCATAATTATAATTGTGCAGGCTTAACAAAATTTGAATTATGTGTAGTCTGCTAGGGCCAAAGATCTCTTTAGTGAAAAAAGTATAATATTTAGCTTTTTGTGAATCATTATGTGTCAGGTTTATGACCATGATTCTTTTGAACCAAGAAAAGCTTTAAGAGTGAAGTACTGTCACTAATCATCCTCACTTTAAAATAAGGAACAGAGTGGTGTAGAGACGTGTCCTAGGACACACAGGAGCTCCTTGTTTCTTTCTTAGTGATTACACAAGGAGAAACTGTGTGGCCTGGGTTCAGTCACTTAGTAGTTGTTAGTTTTGATAATTTAATTCCATGAACTCCAACCAAGCATACAGTAGCTAATAAACATCAGCTATTAACTAGTTGTTGATTTGTTGGACATATGACCAGATAGCTCACATGGAAAAGGTCAGGGTTGAAACTTAGTTTGGCACTGTAATTTGAGTTTCTAACTTCCATTCTTGTTTAAAACCCACTTTTATTCCAGTACACGTGTCAACTTGATCTGCAGTCCAGGGTTTTCAACTGGACTGATTGTGTCTTTGTTTGACACTTTTCCTTCTAGAACCTTTCCATACTGTCGGTCTTAATTGGTTAGATGGGAGATTGCCTGAATGTACAGTGGCTGTTTGATTTAGGGCAGCTTTCTGGACTTACCTTGTAGCTTCCTGTCCCTGTATTGCAGATCTGCTTGGAATAAAAGTGTGTTGCTGCTGATCCCCACAACTTCCATCGCCTTAGAAGAGATTTCCCTGGCTGAATTCTGCCAGGAACAGGCTTGATCTGAGATCTCATCGGTTCTCAACCATTTTCTAACATTTGACACACCAGCTACTTAAATATACAGAGGCTGCTTTTTTGGCATTCTGATTTATCTGTAGGAATGGAATCTTCAGTTCTTTAGCATTTGACACAACACCATATGCCTTTTCCAGAATTTCCTAGCATTCAACTGCTGTTCAGTTGCTGTCTTTCCCACTAGCTAAGTGTTAAGCTTGAAATAATAGATTTGTTAATAATTCTGCTTCTTTTATCTCTTATGGAAATAGTGCCAGTTTGAAATATTTTTTTTCAGTGCTTGTGGGTATCTGAAATGAAAATTCTAGAATGTGATTTTTGTACTTTCTGGGCAAAGTTGACACTAGCAATACCAGCAGCTGGTCCCCTAGTTCCTGCCCCCTCTGAAAAACAAACTGGAACAATGGTAATTTGTAAGAAAAATTGGTTTGGGTCATCAGAATTTTAAGGACCTTTATGAAATATTTATTTAATGTTTATCAATATTAACATCTACTAATATTTATTTAATATCAGTAGTAATAAAATTTAATATTAGTAGTAATAAAATTTAAATTATTTCAACAGTATATTCACTAGGTTATTGCTTATCATTAGATTTTAGAAATCATTGTCCTTAAATTATCAAAACTACTTGAGACATATGTAATTAAACAAAAACATCCGTCATTTCTCCTCTGGTTAGGCAACTTAGCTATGCAATTTTTAGACTTGGTCAAAGCTGAAATATGTACTCATAATATATAGTCACTTCTTTGCATGTAATCTTTTAATATTTTCCCTATAAGTTCTCTGATATTAATTGTGATATTGTGAAAGGTGAACTTGAATAAGAACCTCCTGGAAGATGAGTAAAGTTCTAGGTAGGTCTGTAAATGATTGACAGGTAGATCAACCAACTGAGAAAGAAAGTCCTACATCAGATGTGAGTGGCACCAACCAATAAACTTATAGCTTGAATGGACTCCAAAGGGTGGGGGAAGAAGAAAGTGTTCCTTCTTCCGACGCATTCTGCTATTGGCTATTACCTTTGGACGTCGGTCTCCAGGTTTGTAGCTTTACACTGCCAAATATTCAGCCTTCAACTGACCTTCTGGTGCTGGTACTCTATTGGTGGCTGCTGTGTGACTCCGGCCTTCACCCTTTGGCTGCTATAACATTGCTTGGCTTTCTGGGGCACAAACCACTATTCTGAATTCTTTCACTTCTGATTCGACAGGTAGCCACTGGGATTCTTCTACCTCAGATCTTGTAAGTCTATCTAAACAATTCCCTTGTCTAATCATACATATAGTTGATATCAGTTCATTTCCTTCAATGAACCCTAGTACAAACTGTAATAATGTTATCAGAAAGAACTATCCTTCCGGTCACTGAGATGCTATACATAATAGCAGATTTTACTGTGGTAAGTCTATAATTTTTATTTTAACAATATTTCAAATTGATTTTATATGAAAAGGTCTGTAGTTATTTAAGATTAACAAAAACTCTTTCTTGAATATTAGCTTTTAAGAGGTATTTCTATATGGAAAAGAGGTCAGTTAGGTGCACTTTTTTTAATGAAAGTTTTAGGTTTCACTGTCTCCTTAAGGTGAGAGAATAACAACTTTAATTTAATATAATTATACTTTCATATTTTACATTGTAATTTTAATGTAATTGTTAACTTTTCTTAGATACATGTAAACTCTTACTTATGCAAGAGACAGTGACTTAAAATTTAGTTCAAAGTAAATGAAAAACACTGTGAAATTAAATAAATACAATGACACCATAAAACATTTTCCTCTGGCTTCAGAAAGCAACAATGAACCTCATTACTGCCAACCATGTTGCAGGCATGAATTTGATTTGGGTTGAAGTTTGCTTTTCAGAATGATGTGTTAAAGTCCTAAACTTTATTATTTATTGATATGAACCTATTTGGAAATAAAGTGTTTATGGATGTATTTAAGGTATAATCCTACAGAACTAGGTAGGATAGGCACTAAAGTTAATTATTACTGCTTTTTTAGAGAAATAGAGGAGGGAGGGAGGGAGGGAGAGAGAGAGACAGAGACAGAGAGAGACAGAGAGAGACAGAGACCAAAGGAGACAAAGACATAGAGAGACAGAGACAGACAGAGACAGACAGGGACAGACAGGGACAGACAGAGACTTTGTGTAAGTAAAGCCTAGAATTGGAGTGAATCAGCCACAAGCCAAGGAAAGGTAGAGTGACCAAAAATTTCCAGAAGTTCGCAGAGAAAAGATGGCTCCTGGTGTCTTTTAGACCCATGACCCTACCATGCTTTGATTTCAGACTTGTAGCCTCCCAAATCAGGACTGATTACATTTCTGTAGGGTTTTTTTTTTTTTTTTTTTGGAGCCGGGAATTGAACTGAGGCCCTTGCATTTGTCAGGGCAGCACTTATTCCCCTGAACCACTGGCCTGGCCCCACATGCCTGGCCCCACATTTCTGTAGTTTTGAGGTACTCAGTTTGTGGTAATTTGTGGCAGAGGCTCCTAAGCAACTAATACAGATGTGAAATTTCATTTTCCATGAAATATAGAAAAAATTGATGTAAGAATGCACCTGAGCTAAGAGCTACTTCTGGAGTATCTTGACATAATGTGATACAGCTTCTACACTATAATACACCACTACACAGAGAGAAAGAGAGAGGAAGAGAGAGAGAGGAATTTATTCTAGAAATTATAAGCACTAGCAAATCATCTGTCAGGATTAGGGTCAGAAGATACAGCATGTAAGAAAATTAGAATCCCCAAGAATTTCAGGTAAATCCATAGAACTACAAAACTAACTGTACTTTCCAAAGATTTAGAAAATGGAAGAATAAATGTAATACTAAGAACATGAAAAAAGGAGAGGCAGTTTTAGAAGAAAACAATCCATAAACTTTAAACTACGAAATATAGTAAAACAAAAATTCTAGCGACTGAAATTACAAACAGGTCAAATAACAAGTTAAATGCAGTTAACGAGAGATGTAGAGCCAATAAAACAATCGTCATGACTAATCATAGTGCTAGGAATAGTGCTTTACAAGCTGTCTTGAATGTTTATTCCCAGAATAAACAGAATAAGAAGAAAGAAAAAGCTATCTATATTCACTTTACTTCTGCTCTAATTCCAAGAAGTAATTCCTAGACCAACTTGGGATTAACTTCGCTCTCTGTTTGGAAGTAGTTTGATTTTGGATGGTCAGGCTTGCCTTGACTCAGCTTCCCTGTTCTCCTTGATCAACTGTGTGATCAACCTGAGCCCCAGTGGGGCACTGAGACCCAACACCAAAGCCTCCTTCTCTCTGTATAATAATATGAAGCCACAATACAGAATTTAGTAACAGCTGATCCAGTAGCATATTGATAAAACATCTAAGAATGGCTTATGGCAAATTATGACTTTAGGTAATCTAATCTGCACCATGGAAGCTGAGGTGTCTCTAGTCTGGTCTGCACAATAGCAAATCAACCCATAAGTCATTCCAAGAGAAGCCAGAAATTTTAAAGAAACACAATTCACTTTGTCACCAATGGAAAGTTCAGTTATGGAAGAGTGGCTGTATCATTATACCCAAACTTCTTCTCTCCACTTTTTCCTCTTCTCTTAACTCACACAGTTGATTTGCATGAATTAAGAAATATTAACCAAGTAACAATACAGTTGGGACACAGATATGGTAACAATAAAGATGATAAATGAAGTTTAAAAATATTGATTTAATGTCATTCTTCAAAATTTACAAATGCAGTGTTTTGTAATCCTACTAAAATATTGGACAGTACATTTGTAACTACATATAAAAATAAAATAATGTATATACATATATACATACACATATGTGTATGTAAAATGACTGACCTACTGAATCTAAAATTAAACTTAAATGATAATGAGGCAAAAGTGGTTTTCGTTTCAAGTGCATAAGGAATAATATGAGATTTTTCTAGGAATTGTTATAACTGATCAAAGGAGCATATTTATGATGTTGATATTACTAGACAATGAAAAGAAATGGATAATTTAATAATCATGTGAGAAAAAATGTATAAATTCTGGAAGAAACAAAAATAAGTTTATTCTTTTATACATAAAGCCAAAGCATGCCCAAATTGATTAGAAATTTAATATAAGAAGGAAAACCAAACCCTAGAATAAAATGTAGATTAACATATAAATCTCATTTTGGATGTTTAATGTTCTTTGAACACACATTCTTGTGAAAAGCAAGGATTGAGAGGATGAGGGGTATTGGATTCAGGAAAGGAGTGCAAACTAGAAGAATTTAGCAAAGGGCTGCATATGCAGGACTTCAAATTTGATACAAATTTAAGTTGACTCTAAAATTAGATAAAATGCTTTACAAAGTTACATATGGTGTAACAAAATAAAGTAATTTAAAAACCAACGAAGGACTAAAGGAAAAATAATTATGACAATTTAAATGGATTTGATAGCGAAAGCAGTGCAATAAATTCACAATAGGAATTTTGATATACTTTCTAAAAATGTCAATAGAGCTTTATGCTTTCTAAAGCCAAGTGGAAAGAATGAATGTGTTCATCCATGGAGTTTCCATTAATTTTGTAGTATCGCCCTCAAGTCTAGAGTTATAGATCAGAAAGGATTAGGTATATAATGGCTAAAGTTTTAATGTCAATTTCAAATGTCATGGCAACAAAAACTACCAAGGAAGCAGTGAAGTTTTGTTAAAGAATCATGACTGTAAAATACTAGGATAGATAACCTAATAAATGAATATTAACATAGAAATCAGCTTTACACTCTAGAATCCTCTTTTCTTGTCTCCCCCCCCCTTTTTTTTTTTGTGTCAGAGATTGAACTCAGAACCTTATGATTGCCAGGCTGGTGGTTAAGTTGCTGACCTATCACCTTGCCCTAGAAAATACTTTAAATAAAGTCAAATTATGTCCTAGAATGCTACTTATAGAAAATAGTCACAAGGATTTAATTATAAATATCAACCATGATTTAATTTCAAGGTAAATTGCAATATTAATTATACTAGTAATAAATTTGGAAAATTACATATTTAATAATGGAAGAAACTTAAATTAAATGCTATACAGATTTGATAAACCATTTTCCAGGACTCATTAAACTAAGGTTGAAGGGTCGTCCAGATAACTCAGTGGATTGAAGTGCCTGCTTAGACAGGCGCAGCAAATGGGGCCTGATCTCTAGCATGTTGTGCCAGCCCTGCCCCTGGTGTGGGCTGAGATGGCAATTTAAACTGGTCATGGTGGCATGCTCCTGTAATCCCAGCACTTGAGAATCTGAAAAAAGGAGGATCACTATGAGTCTGATCTG
>NW_004524607.1:4069274-4071091 GCF_000260255.1 Octodon degus
ATGAAATTTAAATTTCCTTAAATTTTCTCTTTTTTCTTGTTAAAGGAATACATGGGGCTTTTTTTGTAATTCTTTTCTTTTTGTTGTGAGCAGGAGAAAAAACAGAGCAGGGAAACAATGCTTTTTATGCATGTGTAATGGTGTATGTGTGTGCATGCATCTATGTGTGTATGTTGGCTAGGAAAAAACTGACATTTATGCAAATAAGGTGCAGGGTTTTTAATGACCAGGAATGGGATGATTATAAAGATAAATCATGAGAGGGGAGGGGGAGATAGCTCAGTAGAATAAGCCCTTGCCTGGCAAGCGCAAGGCCCTGAGTTCAATCCCCAGTACCGCAAAAAATAAATAAATAAATAAATGATAAAGGTAAATCATGAAATTATAACAGATGGAGGAGATGGAACTAAGATCACTGCTCAAAGGGGAACAGAGTCAAGGCTGTATATAATAAAGCAAAATTCAAGTGAAAAAGTAGTGTTGAGGGTGCACACAGCCAATAGCCAAGAAAACCTCATGAGACTGCAGATGATATCAGAGATCTCCAGAGATAGGAAGCATGAGATTGAGGCCTTGAAGTTAGTCACTGAAGTTCTGGAATAGTCACTGTTGAGAGTCGGGGATGCAGTGCATCAGGAGACTGCAAAATAATGGAGAGGGCTAGGCTATGACTGGAGGTAGAGCAGTCCTGGCACCACCACAGGGCATCTCTCCTGCAGCACTACCTGGTGCCATGCCTGTGGAGACCAGAGAGCCATATTCAACCTGAAGAAGCTGTGGTGGCCTGATGGTGGGGAAGGGAATGATAGCATGCTGAAGGGATTTAGGATTTGGATGAATGCAGGTAGAGAAGTCAACGAAACAATGACCTACAGGTTTAGGACAGCTGGAAAGGAACTAAAACTATGACAAGAGTTGGTGAGAGAGGCAAAGAGACATTGGAGGAGGGAAGTCTCAGATTTCAGGGTCCACACTAATCCCCAAGGAAGCCTGCTGAAATGCAGAGTACTGAGACCCATTCCAAAAAAGGTGAAATCATGGATAGATTCAAGCAAATTGTCTGTTTAATAAGCGACTCGTGTTCAGTGAACCATGCTTTAAATATACTTAGGGTTGACATAATAAGACTCAATGTCAAAAAACAGAAGTAGCTAAAAAGAAAGAAAAAAAAAAGAGAGAAATGTGGAGGAACAAGAGCCAGCACTGAGAAATTCAGCCATGGTAGGTGAGAACTTCTGAGTCAGGACCAGCCTGGCTGTTGATAAGGTCCAGATCACAGCTGCTGTAGCCTTTGAGTGAGCTTGTCATGATCCGGACAATTGTGGGGTTTGGATTTTGGCTGAGCTTTCAAAGTATGTTGCCAACTCAAATTCTGTAAGTGCCAAAACAGTATTTCCCAAACTCACAATCAATGGAACAAAGCTTTTACCAGAAATAGTCAGGAATATTACAACAACAAAAACAAAAAGAATGTTCCGTGACCAAGTCATTTGGGGGAAACGTAGGCTTAAAAATGTCAGAAAGATGTTTAAATGACGTATTCTCCATTATGTTTTATGAGCATCTAATGAGAGGGCATTCCTGAAATCACACTGGCTACAGCAGTGCTGCTTCTGCCTTGTTCTTCGTTGTGGTCTGCTTTGTCTCTGCCTCTTCTTTCCTTTCCTACTGCTCACCAGAACTCTTGATTTTGAGAATGACTGCACACTTTCTGCATAAAGTAGGGCAGCACATCTCAGATACTTTTTCTCAATGCCTGGGAATTCACATTGTATTGGTCAGGGTTTTACTTAGAGGAACAGATATAATATAAGGAA
>NW_004524607.1:4071446-4072196 GCF_000260255.1 Octodon degus
AAGCCAGGCAAAGTCCAAGCCAAATGTGAAGACTGAAATTCCTCCAACAAACTGGAACATTGACTCCCTCCTCAGCCCCTTTATAGGGTCTCTTTGTGCTGAGTCACTCTGGGGCAGAACCAGTTGTGCCCCAGGGCGGGACCCCCACCAGCTGGCCATATCAACCACTACACACACCAATCACATCGTTCTAAGAAATTCCTTCTTCATGCATTGTTCCAAAATGATGAAATGGAGTAGTCCATAATCTTCTTACATTTGCTTGAGGTTTTGCTATATGCCATGTCCCCCCAAATTTGCCTTTAAAATAATGTTAAAAACATATTGAACTTCAGAAGCAAATAGTTTTAAATATTTTAAGGTAATAATTGTCCCTTTAATCTTTAAAATAAAGCAGCATATTTTCAATCTGGGAGTTCTGCATTCCTCAGTAAATTCTAGTCCATGATACACATTTCTATGATTTAAAAAAATAGGCTAATGGATTGTTGGATGCATTTATCTTTAAAAATTTTTTCATCTGTAATTTTAAGACTAAACTTTGCTATGGTATTTTTGTCCATTTTATTATTAGAGTAATTAGGGTCATGCTCACCAAGTAAAGTGAGCGAGGTTTTCTATACTGTGAATTAAAAAAAAAATTAGTGGGAATTAGTTTGTGAAGGTTGGTACAGCTTTATTAAACCCTTTATTAAAAAGGTTTTATGCTTTTTCCTGTGTTTCTCTGCCTTCTAGATTGTTTTGCACATT
>NW_004524607.1:4072887-4073435 GCF_000260255.1 Octodon degus
GTGTAATCCAGGACCAGTGGAGTAACTACATGCACAGAGGGTCACAGCATACTCTACACATAGTAGGAATAAATTATTCTAAGTGTAGAATGAATACAATGATTAAAGGGACAATCTCCTGGCATGGAAGTAGTTGGACTTTTAGAGTGCACTGAATCACAAGGACCTGCTCTCTCGCTTCTATTCCATGATATCTCCAGGCTTGCTCATGACAATTTCATGTAGTGTGGACATAGTGAGTGCTAAACATTGGGCCCAGCACTGTGGATGTTACAGAAGAAAACACTTTCTCATATAGTTGGCATTTCACCATACTAACATAATCCTGTATCAATATTTATTTTCTATTGGAAAACCCAGGAATAAAGACAGGAGGAAAAAGAGAATGGAGTGGCAGAGGGATCGTGTGAGAGGGCTCAAGACTGAGTTTATAATGTTAAGTGTGATGGGGCCCATGGAGACACAATTAGCAGTGGTATTGAGGTTGGAAGATAGTTTTCATTGTTTCCTGCTCAGGTGGCTAAAAATGCATTAATTAAAAAAGATGA
>NW_004524607.1:4073595-4075419 GCF_000260255.1 Octodon degus
TAGATTTTTACTGAAAGGTAGCATGGGCTTTAGATTTATTAAATGTCTTTCTCTACAGAGTAGAGGGTGTGCATGCATTTGGACTGTGTGTGAGTGGAATACCATGCAAAAATAAAACCTTTCCTGGTGTGCTAGAAAACGCAGGATAAAAGCAACTCACTTGGCCACTACTTATGTCCTTCATGATGTGTGAACAGGTGAAAGAAGATCGTGGCCACTAATCAGGGCACCCCAACTTAAAGCATAATTTAGGGTCTCTCTGTGAGGTGTTCTTAGGTAGGATCAGCATATAGGTCAGCAAAGTGAGGGTGGAAGACTTACCCCAGCTTTGGATTGCACCAACCAATTGCAGGGTGGGTATGATAAAAGGGAAAGAAGGAAAGAAGGAAAGGCTTCACAGGTGAGAGCTCCATTCCACTAGAGTGGGTGCCTCTTTTAGT
This sequence comes from Octodon degus, assembly GCF_000260255.1. Lineage (NCBI taxonomy): Eukaryota > Metazoa > Chordata > Mammalia > Rodentia > Octodontidae > Octodon > Octodon degus. The sequence continues at coordinate 4,074,036 of NW_004524607.1, forward strand.
GCTACAAAACGTGGTGGCAGGCTCTAGTTTCTTTGACCTTCTTTCTAGGGATTTTACAATCTTGGACTTCAGACTGGTGCTGCTGCTTCTTTTCTGCAGCTTTTGACTGCAACGGGTGCCCTTGCATAGAGGGCCACTGTCCCCTCTCCCACCTATAATTCTGTAAGCCCACCTAATAATTCTCCTTGCATAATTATATATACATGCTTTTCCATTGATTTGATTCCTCTAGAGGACCCTGACCAGCACAAGAATGTGTGTTCAGTATGTTTCATCTTGCCTCTAAAAATAATACCTTTATATTATTTACTACTTTAGATTTATCTAAGGATTAGCCAGATAGCTCAGCAGATTAAAGCATCTGCTTAGGCAGGGGCAAGGACTGGGGTTTGATCCCCAGCATGTTGTGCTGGCCCCACCCCCAGGGCATGCTGAGACAGGGATTGAGATTGGGCATGGTGGCACACGTCTATAAACCAGGGGCTTGAGAGGCTGAAAGCAAGAGGATCACTATGAGTCCAATCTGTATAGTGAGACCCTGTAAATCCTGTACTAAATACATAAAAAATAGATTTATCTAGATTACTATAATTTGTACTACAAGTTCCATTTTGAATCCCACAATGAATTATTTAAAGTTCTATAGATCACTTTATAATAGGCTTACAATATTTTGGAAACTATAAATTTAATATGTATTTTGCACAATTAAATGAAATGTGTATTTATTTGGGCAATTTCAACATTAATTAAAGATTTCACAATTTATTGCATATTTTTATCTTTACTATAGTCAACAAAGATAATCATTTAGTAGCTACTGGACCTCAAAAAGCTTTTTCTTTAAATTTAAAAGTCTTTTCTATAAAAAGCAAAGAACTGTATTTTTGTCAGTGGCAAGAAACCTAAAAAGCCGAAGAATTTAGATTTGATTTTGAAATTTGAACTGTAACTAAAATTAGCCGAATAAGTTCTTCCATCTTTTTTTTTTTTTTTTTTTTTTTTTTTGTGAAGCATACCAACTGCCTTTCTAACTAATGAGGTTTTCTATATTTTCAATTGAATGGTGCCCCATAATTTTTCCAATCTCACACTGGGTAAACAAAGATAAAGAAGCAGACACCACACTTTGAGAGAATGGTTTGACGTTTGACAGTCAGACTGCCAGCTTGAAGACCGCAGAACAACATCTGTTTGGAAATCATAGGTTGCTAACATATAAATAGGTAAGACTCAGTTACACTGGCATCTTCACACTCATCCATGCACAGGAGGGGGGGAGAAAGGGTGAGAGAGAGAGAGGGAGAGAGGGAGAGAGGGAGAGAGAGAGAGAGAGAGAGAGAGAGAGAAATATATGCATCAGCTGTCTCTGCCTGAGCTGAGG
>NW_004524607.1:4075694-4078542 GCF_000260255.1 Octodon degus
AAAAAATTTTATTTAAAATTTTCCAGTAGACCCAAATATGGACAACTTCTGCCTTAATTTTAACATTCACAATTTATTGTATATTTTTGTTTATTTCAACTCCAACACACAAATATAGTCATTCCATATACACTTAACCTCAAAATACTTTTTCTTTAAATTTAAGTCTTTTCTATAAAAAGTAATGTGTTAGTTACTACAAATAATAATTTTTGCACTATTTGTCAGTGCAAAAGACGAAGTAGAGACTGAAAGAGAAGGAAGGAGAGAACAGGTAAAAGGGAGAGATAGAAAGAAAAGGGAAATAGAAAAGATAGGTGGAGAGAGACAGAAAGGGAGAGAATGGAATGACTGAATTATGTTTTCCCATGAACATTTCAAATGATGCAATAGTGATACAACTAGTCTATGATTTATAGCTAGAATCCAATGTCACTAGGAAATTTTATGATTCCTGGAATCGAACACCAATGTGCTCACCCAAATGAAAATAAACACAAACTGGCCTCTTCTCATGTAAGCCAATTTTAGAAAGTTCCTTAGACACAAAGGAAGGTTGTATGCTCTCATGTTATATACAGCTGTTGTTGAATCTCTTTTTAGGCCCCCAAGTTCTGCATTAGGTTTCAGAAGTTTAAGAGATGACTGTGAGCAAAGAAATGCTGCCCTGGGGCTCACACTAGATGTGGCCCTCCAGAGACACCTGGCAGCTACTGTACCCTGTTGCTGTTTCTGTCCTCAATTTTGTTTTTGAAGTAATGGGCATTTTTGCATTTAGTTCATTTCGAAATATGAAAGAGGCAAATGCATCTTTCCATAAGGATTTTCCTTAAGTCCATCTTTTCAGCAAGAGATTGTGCTGTCTAATTGCGGTCCAGTCATTGATAAACAACTTCTTTACTTGTTCCCCAATTTCTTGACTTATATCACGAAGGGCTTCTAAAATACAAAAATCTTTGAGTCACGTGGACAAATTCACTTTCTTGGACAACAAATTATTGGATTCGCACTTAGGCAGAAATCAGGCACCGACCTTTTAATCTCTGAGGTTGGGAGGCCCGTGAATTTCCTTGAGATACGAGGGAATCCCTCAGGCTATCGGATAGTACTTGGAAGCCTAGCCATGAGCCTATTTGATTTGTTTCACAGAGAAACTGTCAATCAGTAGGGTCTAGGAACAGCATTTAGATTTTCCCTAAGTTAGTCATCCAAACTTACCACTTTAGGATCATGTTATAAACAACTCATGAGCTTCACCAAATAGTGCATTTCTTTTAACAATATGGGTACTATTTTCAGTCTTGAGCTCTATTGTTGATTTGTTCTCATTATATGACCATAGTTTTAACTGTCTTGAGTAAGGATTTTTATTTTCCTCCTCTACTATACCACTCTCAACCTTCCTGGTTATATTTACAGTTTGATTGATTTATGGTAGTTTTTAAATTGTTTATTTGTGTGGTTTGGTTAAGGTGTAGATAGTTGTCCTCTTTTATTGGTTTATTTAATTGCTTGTTTCCATGGTAACACTTTAAGTACTTTTTTTTCTGGACGTTGAAGGATGCTTTGGGGGCTTTTGTGTGGTGGTCTGTTAATCTTCAACAGACCCTACCAGGATTCCTTTGGGCTTTTCTTTTCTTGTTTTTGAGCAATGTGACTTCTTTAACCCTTAGGAAGCTAAGCACTAGTTCTGCTAAGGACCACTTGTAGACACACTGCTGTGATGGAAGTTGGAAGTGATGAGCAGTGGGGAACCACAGAACCACTGGTAAGGGAGATTCAATGCAGTCAGCTGGCAAAAAGATACCCCAAATTTGCATACTGTCACTATGATGTTTATAAAACAGTATGGCTGCTTATTTTGTGTGTAGTGTGCACTAAAAGGCAAGATAGCTCTGGGTGTTTTGTGATGGCTCTTGTTTTGTAGCTATATTTTTGTCTTAATTGCTGTTGAGAAGCTATTGTTGGTCCACTGTTGCTTGGCTTTGACTTGCTCTCTGGGGGACTTAATTGTAGTCTTCTAAGTTGAAAGGCTGTCATGAGATGGAAGAAATGAGATCACTCATGAACCATGTTGCATGTTTGTTCAATTCAGCATTTCTATATCATAAAAAACAACTCTTAACTATCAAAGTACATACCAAAGATTTAAATATGTAATTTTTCAGGTCTTAGTGTGACTCAAATGTGTTTTTCTCTCATGTATATTTGATGTGTATTATGAAATAATGATAATGAATAATCTATTTTACTGCTTTTTAAATAAAAATCAAAATCAAAACTGTATAGTACATTCATCTGAGGTTCTAAAAGAACTATATACATGTACTTCATTAACCATTATGTACCTAAAAGACAGATCACACATAAAATTTATGCCTCATCCTCCACATTTTTCCCTTGACTTGCTGATTTTTAGTGAAGAAGGGAGCTATAAAACATTAGCATAGCAGAGAAAGTACCTCACTCTTACATGTTTATGTTTAATGTGAATGTAAACTCTGATTTTGTAAAGTGAAAAATACACTAAAGCAATAATCATGATTCTCCTGTCAGTGCATTATAAAACAATCTTAATACAAAAGAAGATCTTAATACAGAAAAACGAAACAATTTTATTAGCAAAATATATCATGTGTATCAACCTCACCCACAGAAGCAAAGCTAGGGGAGAGGCAAGCAAGTGACAGTGATGAGGACAGGGGGGAAAAATGACCAAATATGTTCCAAAGTGAAACCTATTAATATGTGTAAGGAATGAAAAAAAAAAACAAAAAATAAAAGAAAAAATAATATATAATGTCAATCTCGTTACTGGGATTATTTGTTTGGATATTTTTTTCTTCTT
>NW_004524607.1:4078732-4087077 GCF_000260255.1 Octodon degus
AGAGACAGAGACAGAGACAGAGACAGAGAGTCTGGAGTCACACAGTCTCCTTTGACAGTCTTTCCCCAAAGGACTAAGGATTCCCATACATCCCTACCTCCCAAATGTATGATGGCTTCCTAATAATATCACCCCATGGACCAAACCCTTAACACATTGGCCTTTGACAGTCACTACCTATATTCAGACCATGAAATACAAACTACTGTCATGACCTTTCAGATGAAAAACTGTTATCCATAGGAGCCAAAATGAGACAAAGCAACTAATTATCAGAGGGAGGATTTTCAGTGTTGTCTGTATCCATTGTCCATGTCCATGCTCACAGCCAATATGCTTTCCTCTCTTTTTGTTGGAAGTGGAAATGTGTATAATGCTAAACATGCACCCTGACACACTCAATTCTTGTCCTCACCCAACTAGGTGAAAAGTACCAATCTCTCTCTCTCTCTCTCTCTCTCTCTCTCTCTCTCTCTCTCTCTCTTTCTCTCTGTCTCTCTCTCCTTCCTCACTTGAGATGTAAGTTCTTTCCACAACACATGCTCCAGCCATGATATACTTACTACCTTTGCTAGGGGCTCACACCAGTGGGGACACCCACTCTTGGATGTGAAAGTCTACAACTATGAACCTAAATAAACTTCTTTGCTTCTGAGTAGCCCATGCCCTTCTTCCACTATAATGATGGAAAACTGCCCAATACTGTGTACTTTCTAGCTCTTTTTAGGACTCACTGAGCTCATATGGCTTGAAAAGATTAGTAGTATTTAAGCTTTTTCTAGTAGAAGTGGTTAGTGTGTTTGCGATTCTAGAAGCCAGGGAAAAATAAAAGAGAGGAGATGCTAATGATGGCAGGGCAAAATGACAGTGCAAATGGTACCCAATATGTTGCTTTCTTTATGGATAAGTATTTTTATGAATGGGTACCAAAGAGATGATCATTTGACTGTAACTATTTAAGTTAGAAATACATTGATGTTATAATAAAATTTAGGGAAAATATCACCATGACCCCAAATGCAAGTCTATTAATTTAATATTTACTGGTAGGATTTTTATTTTATTTGACCACTAATTCACTGATTATTCTGATTATCACAGTAAGAAAGTACTCATATTTATTCATATTAATAGAGAAATTGTGTTTTAATAGATGCTTTATTAACTGTATGATATTCCCAATAGATAGAAATATGTATTTACTCAAGAAATTCTGTTTTTGACAATAAGGTTTAATGTTATAGCTATGGATGACAGAAAGATGAAATTATTAGCATATAGTTAATTCTCAGCAGAAGTCAGAAAGTTCAACATTTTGTGGAGAGATTTGGATGATCTAATACAGTAAGGAGGTGAACTCTTGTAAAAACGTACACATGCTCCAGCTAAGAATTTAGTTCTATATCACCCTTTTGCCATTTACTTTTTAAAAATTAAGAAAGCACTCTGTGGGCCAAGCATGGCAGCTCATGCCTGTAATCCTAACATCCTGGGAGGCTGAGGAAGTGGGAGGATCACAAGCTTGAGCTCAGCCCGCACAACTTAGTGACTTAGGGAGACCCAATCTCAAAATAAAACACTTTTTAAAAAGGGCTGAGGATGTGGCTTAGTTTGAAAGTCCTTGACTCAATCCTCAATACTGCCAAAAAAAAAAAAAAGAAATTAGAAACATAAAGCACTATAAATTTTTTTTAAAAATATGACATATTACAAAAGAATATTATAAGCATATCGTAAGAAATTTAAAGTCTATATAATAAAAATTGAAAATATAATTTATGCTTTAACTTTTACTTCTACATTAGTTCTTATTTAGGGTCATTTAGAATCACTTTCCTGTACAGAATAAATTTACAGTGCACACTAAATATGCCACAGAAATTCCTTTATCATTACATGCTCTCCTAAAACCATATTATAAATGGATGCAATTCATTTCTTTTTATGAAACACTTTGCTTCATTGATTCAATTCCCTAGTTGTTTATATTGGATGATTATTCTATAGTATTTAAAACACTAGGGCTTGGCCAATAGGAGCAAACTCTCGCAGTTCATTCTTTGTACTAATCTATCCTTGTTCTCGTGAATAAATTTTTGCAAGATAAATTGGTAAGTTAAAGGGTATCCAGATTTCCTTGACTTCTGCTAGATAGTATTATATCTGAAATTATTTAATTTATAAATAGTTCACAATTTGAGAATTCATTTTCCCATTAGTAATAGCATTAGTATTTGGCTTGTAAGTTTTGGTTGACATAAAATATTCATAGGGAACAAAGCTGTTCATTAACTTCTCAGGGCCATCTTGTGATATCTTTTAAAGGATAAAAGCTCAAAATAAAATATGCTGCAATGCAATGAAAAGGCACAAGAGACAACTGACTCCAAAAGCCTTCGTTGTCTTTGGTATACAGAACTAAATGCCTGGGTGCTTTTACATAAAGGCAAAGATTGGGATGAACAACCCTCTGTACATAATTAATTTTCTCCAAAGCAGATTTTTCTCCATATTTGAGGAAATAGCTCAGAAACACTAATAGTCTACATGATTTTATTCTCTGCACTTCCCGTGCCTCACAGACCTAATGTCAGTGGTCTTTCCAAACTGAGTTATGATGAGTTTACAGCCTGTATTCACATATTAATTATGCAAGAAGAAAATCCTGGAGCCTGAACTGAAAGGCATGCCACTGGGGCATTCAGAGGGGGGAGGATAGCAGCAACTGTCACGTGCTGTGTGACATGTGCCTGGGATGCATGCGAGGAGGATTGTAAAAAGAATTTGTAGAGCATCATTTGTTTTGGCAGAAAGACTTCTGATCAAAACTGGGCTATAATTGCACAAATTTCTGGTAATGTAAAGTCATTACATTGAACTACCTGGTGTCTGAGTTTGGGGCATCAGTGTGCTCAACCCTGCAATGTGGTAGTAAAGTGACTTGGGAGGGCCAAAGGCTTAACAGACCCCATTTCGTGGGGTGAAAAATCAGCTGCTGCCATCAAAATTCAACTTTCTGTTTTGTTTTGTATTTCTGCCCGAAGTAAGGGATGAAATAGAAGGAAAAGCAAAGGAAGACCAGCTTTAAATGACTTATAAAACCAACCCAGAAAAAACTTTTTGGACATCAAAAAGGTCTTACAAAACAGACTTCTAATGATTTAAGTGTAAATGAATCAAAAACATATGGATAACATTTTCTTTTAAAATACACTTAGGCTTTAAAAATTAAGGGGAAAAATAAACAGCAGACAATGTTTTAGATTTGGTAAAACAAGAAAAAATGTAAAAACTAGCTTGAGGAATTTGAGATACCCCAATTTCATTTGCTGTTGCCTACACTCAAGGAGGTATAAATGTTGTAAAGACTGAAATCCCCTGCATCCAGAAACCTTGGTCCTCCAACTATGCAAATGAAGCATAACAACCCAAACTCTTTTCCTAAACACGTGTTTTGATGTTAGACTTAGAGAGTCATCTTGGGGGAGCCCTCTTTGAGAGAACATGGGTTACAGTTTTAGACCCCCAGCTATTTGAAAATCCATAATCTAATTTCCGTTCTTGCTGGGGACAAAAGTAATTGCAATATAATCCATTTGGGGTAGGAACTGAGCAGATATGAAGTCTTGCTTATATGAGCACATGCTGCCTTCCTGGTTCTTACATGGCAAGCATTTACAACTCAGATAAAAAATAATGTTTTCTGTCTCTATCTCTGCCTCTGTCTTTCTCTGTCTCTCTGTCTCTCTCTGTCTCTCTCTCTCTGTCTCTCTCTCTGTCTCTCTCTCTGTCTCTGTCTCTCAGTGTGTGTGTTATCTTATTTCCCACTACTATTAGTAATTTCTTATTTATTTGCCACACTGTACAAAATAGCCACAGAACTAAATGTGCCCTTTAGATTCTGAATAATTAATACATTGTACAAACTATCTTCAGGCAACGTTAAAATTCTAAATCAGGAAAACTGTGAAACAAAGCCAAGAGGGCTTTACTGTCCTCACTGTACTACCAGTATGTATACATGTACGTAGGTATTATATGTATGTGTGCACATATGCATTTGCAAAAGTGGGGACTGAAGCCAAGGACTTTTTCTGAACTACATATCCAACCCTTTAAACAAAACTTTTTTAAAGTATATATTTTTGTTTATTTGTTTATTTATTTGATACAGATTATCACTTCACAGCTCAGACTTGTAGGAATCTTCCTGTATCAACCTCCCCAGCACTAAAATTGCAAGTGTGCCCCACCACACCTGGTTTTGGTGGCTGGCACTGTGGCACTGTATGCGGTATTGGGGATCAAACCCAGATCTTTGCCAGGCAGCTGCTTAGACCACTGAGCTATCATCCCAGCTCAAAATAGTTTTTTTTTTTTTTTTTTTTTAAGACAGTATCTCATTAAGTCTGTAAGCTGCAGAAGCTGGGCTCTAGCTTATGGTCTTCCTGTGTCAGTCTCCCATGTTTTGCTGGGAGTACTGGTGTGTGCCCCCACACCTACTTACTGTTCTTCCTTTTCTATTCACACTTGGAGCACTTAGGCCACTGCACCGAGTGGCATCTGATTTGCAGCTATGCAAAACCGTACCTCTTGAGACAATCCATCCCTCAAACTTGCAGTCCTAATTGAAGAGTGAAAATTTTATCCACAAATTTTGATTACCTATCAAAAAGAAATCCTTCTTCTAATTTTAAGTTTTGTTAAAATGCCTATTCTTCTCAACACACTGTTGACTAGGAAGAGGCATTCAGTAGAAGAAACAATTTAACAACCTTTCTTGTACCTTCGGAGTTAGGACAAAGATGAAGTAAGCGAATCCAACCTCCAAAGTGTCTTTTGCTAGCATCAGTATGTTACCTAGCAATTAGCACTTGCCCTTGGCATTAGAGAATGGAAAAATTTAAATAATAACCACAAATTTCATTAATTCAGGAAACATGTTTGGCTCTTATTGGTTGCTTACCCAGATGATTTACTTCTAGTGATATTTATAGAAACACAAGGCATCTTGGGACTGGGGTACACGTTTTCATTCTCAGGCACATCATAAATACTTTACATCCTTTTCCTCCCACTCTGCTGCTCTGTGTCTTACAGAGAACCCATTCTTGTCTCTTGTCTCACTGACTATCCAGCCCTCCAGTCTTCCTTCCTGATCCTGCCCAGATGAAACAGTGACAGCCAGGACTGCTATTTAATCTGCATGTTCTACATCAACACCAAGAACTAGCTCCTTCCCACCATTGTTCCTTTCATCTCCCTTCCCGTTTCCAAATCTCAGATGCACCACACTTCATCTTCTCATTATATTTCTTCAATACTGCAGTTCTGTGGAAGAGAACCATGCATAGACCAGGTCACCACCTTCCCTAATTAATGGCTTGTAGCCTTAGTGAGGCCATGTTCAGCTTTGTTGATGAGTCTTTGAATTTTTCACAAGCTGCCTCCGATGTCCTTGTTCCCAGGTCACTCTTACACCTTCACTGCTGTTGAGGTTTTTGTTTGAACCTGCAGCCTTACTGTGAGCACTTGATCTTGTCTCCTGTTTGCATATAATCAGTATGAAGGACCTCTATCTCTGCTCTTCCTTACCACACTAAAATTCACTTTTATTGTCGCTTTCTCCTTGTTTGTAGGGGCAGGGACAAAGATGTTTTGTTTCCTGCCCAGTGCCAGCACCTTCCTATGCCCATGGTCCTGTCTGTCTTCCTTTCAGTCCACCATCAGTCCAGTATAACACTTACACTATTATCTTCAACCACCCCTTCTGCCTTGGCTTCTTTCTCATGGCCTATACAAATATTTGAATCTTTGCACACTTAAGAAGAACACAACAGAAGCAAAAATATCTCCCAGGACTCTATGTTCACTCCATGTTGTCCCTCCAACATCCTGCCCTGTATAAGGAGAGTTTCTGTAGATGGTGTGGCTGAGGGTGCCTCCAAGGTGTAAGTATGCCATCCTCTCATGCCATGACCTTCTCAGTCTGTTTCAGCCTCCAAGTATTATAACTCCTGAAAAGGTCACCAAAGAAAGACCTTTTCGAATCCAGTAACACTACATTCAGATTTTCCTGACTGGGCTTACTGGCTGATATTCAAGAACATTTTTTCTGCTTGGAATCACTTGCTGATTTTAGTCCCTCTAAGCCTCCATGACCATTCCCTTTTTGTGCCAATCCTGGAATATCTTGACTTACCACCTCACTGTCTGTCTTCTATTTCCTTCAGGTTTAAGACCATCATTCCCTGATCCACAGGGATGGACTAGTGTTCTGTTTGCTGATCTCACTCCAGTTGGTCTTTGCTAACCCAGTCTCTTTTTCTTTACATCTAGGTTTCTCATGATTCTTCCTCTGCTAGTGCTATCTTCTCTTCTCCTGTTCATTGCTTGATCATCCTTCAGCTTGAGACCAGGCATCTTTGTTTGCAAGAAACATTTCCTGATACTCTAGGTTTTCAATAAGACCCGCTTGCTGTCACTCAGAACCATAACAAACTTCTCTCTACTTCTTTCCTCCTTGCTTGTAAATGATCGTCTCTGGGTTCCTCCCTCATGGACTCTGTGTGCTATGAGGGACACGTATGACAAACTGGATACCAACCAGACATTCAATGCTTTTTTTGAGAACATATCAGTATATTACCTTTAATGAAAAGGATTTGTATCATATATATGTTCTAAGTTTAAAATATGAAAGCAATCAAAATTTGTATTTTTGACTATATCATCTATATAAACTAAAAGCATAGCTGGCACCCTATAACCACTGACTTTGCATTCATGAGTTCATCCAACTACAGACTGAAAATAATTTGGAAGAATACAGTGGCCACACTAAATATATATGGACTGCTTTTATTATGAACTGTCCCTTAGACTGCACTACAGAGACCATTTGTATATAACATTTACTTTGCATGACATCATGAGTAATCTAGACATTATTTAAAGTATGTAAGAGGATGTTCCTAGATTACATGCAAATACTGGGCCATTTTTTCTAAGGGACTTGAGCATGGCTGGTATTGGTATCCACAGAAGGTCTTGGAACCAATTATCTCCCCATACATACAGAAGGACAATTATATATTCTTAAATGCAACAGGCATTCTTTTACAAAACTTTTTAATCTCTATAAAGTGGTCTGATTTAGAAAACTATTTCCGCTTATTGATTTCTTCCTTTTCCTCTTTCAAAATGTTAATTCCTTAGACAAGCTGCCATTGCCATCCACAGTGTTAGCACAATCATTTTTAATTCTTGTGCTAACTTTGCATTTTGGTTTATGTACTTAATGTCATAGACTGTCCTGTCATGTAGATTTCTACACTGCTTTTAGTATTAGTTGAATTTATAGTTTCTATTTATGGGGCTGATTTTGCATTTTACCCTTTCCTTTCTCAAGAAGGTAAATAACTTACTGGCTTTGATTTTTACTGTATTTTCAATAGCTGTATAACTATGTCTAGCATATTAAAAGGGCTCAGTCCATACTACCAAATGAATAAGATGAATGAGTGAATGAGTGAATGAAAGAATGAATGATACCCGAGGAGGGCACTTAATTCTCCAGAGGCAAAAAGAAACCTAGTGAAAAAAAGTCATGAAGTCATGACTTGGGAATTGACCCTACTCTAAAAAAGAGAGGCACACATATCTACACAGATTTATGCTGGGGTCAGGATAAAGCTTAAGTAGGCTTTGCATTGTTTACACAATACTGAGCCAAATCATTCTAGTCTTCCTTTTCTCAGTTGGCAAACTTTCGCTTTTTTATTTGGAAAAATGTCCCCATTGTACATGTCTGCCCACAAATGTTGACTGAAATAAGAATAAGCAAAGCCATCACACACCAATGGCATGGAAACACAGCACCGGGGAGGGTGGTGATAGTAGTGATATATGTGCCAGATATTGAGCACATCTCATGACATGATGTGACTTTGGTCCCTTCTTTGTCCAATCTGTCATGTGTCCTGCGCTTTACTGGGTAATGTGGAATCTAGCCTTTTTCAGGGTGTCACATACAGCTGAGAAAACAGGTCAGTCACTTTGAAAAATGTTTCAGTGCCAAACTAAGCTACTTATATTTTAAGTTTTAGGAGATTTAAAAAACATGTTAGAATGTCTTTATCTGTATTTTGGGGGTAAGTGTTCTGCTTGTAGATTGTATACTTGAGGTTTTCATCAAAGAAAGATAAATAAACCAATTAGGAGATTAGCTCTAACCCTAGTTTTAAGTAATGGAAATTTGAATCATTCCACTTACCACTGTTACTCTCATTTTACAATGGACTTTCAGGTACAAAAAGTGACTACAGAGAAGTGGAAAAAAAAAA
>NW_004524607.1:4087292-4153343 GCF_000260255.1 Octodon degus
AATCACATGCATAATTTATATTGTGAATGCAGCAATAATAGCTAATATTTATTGGGGTCCATTTTTGTGCCAGACACTGTTTAGGTCTGTCATTTACATATAATCATTTCTGCATAAATATGAAGGCCTCGTGTTCTTCATAGATCACTCCATTACCTAAATCAGATGATAAAAAGATCTTCTCCATTGAGGAAGTGAAAATGTATTCCGAAAGGCATCTCCCCCCTTTTTTTTTCTTTAGCGAATAATCAACCTAAATTAAACTTTTAAATTTTTTGGTTTAAAGCAGCCAGCCTGTTTCAATAAAGTTGCCAAATATTCTTAACCAAAAGGAAGCATTGCAAGATATGACAAACAGGAAAGCTAAACAAAAGTCAACAGTGTTGCAAATCATACATTTATGGGAGGAAACGCTTGGCTTCTGCAGCCAAGCCTGGAGCTGACGACTACAAGACAGGCCATGGAAGCTTGAACATGAACAGGGAAGTATACTATGCAATCCTCCATCCTGAGGTGCCAGTAGAACTTAGGCCCAGTTATGCAAGCAGCCAATCAGTACACTTGCCTGGAGGGCTTGGGAAATGAGAGAGGATAACAGTCTACCTCACACCCTAACACAGATTTTAGACACCAGAACTGTTCTTAAGGTGCATCTCTAATAATGCTTGATTGTGTTCTGCATGTGACTCGTTGGAAATTAGTTACAAGATGGCAACAATCCCAACATCTTTGGAACAAAGCATCAGGGGTTTTTCTTGCATCTTTCCTATATATCTAAGTGACTTGTATTACCATTCATAAGACAGGCCATCCAAGGGGAATCCTTAACTCAAATCCCAAGCGAGGAACATAAATGATGTGCATTATTGCAATTTAATATTAGGGGCTCAATGATACTAAATAATTTCATTTTGAACAAAAGAAACAAATAAAACAGCTAGGCAATAAACTGAGATTTCTAAATTTTTAAATATTAATAACAAAAACTCTGTGAAGGAAATTCCCTCTCTATACCTTAGTGAAAACTTTGTAGCCAGCCAGTGAGCATGGCAGTCTTTAGTAAAGATTTCAGGCTTCTTTTTGTGATTAGGATTGGCACATAATCACCTGTGTGTGCTAACAACAGATTTTGTCGCCATTACTTTTTCTCCTTGCTGGGACAAAATACCCAACACACAGAATTAAGGAAGGAAAGATTTATTTAGCACATAGCTAGTGGAAGTTTAAGTCCACACTCAGCTGGCTCCAAGGCAGAGTGGCATGTGGCAGAGGGCAGCAGTTCATGGTCAGCGAAACAGCAAGAGCAAATGGGAGCAGTAGTGGCACAATGGCAAAAGAGAACAAGTCCATCTCCCTGTCTCTCTTACATTACATTCAGTGCTATGTGTGTAGCACTCACACCCATAATCCCAGTGGATCATGAGACGATCACATAATCTAAAATTCCACCCCATAACTGCATGAAACTTTGGAAAGAAAACTAGACACAAACCACTGCATTCCACATTTGGACCCCCAAAGACTCATGCACATCACTTTATACAAAAGACATTTTAGTGCATTTCTAAGACTTGCCAAAGTCCTAACAGTTTCAGCATTGCTGAAAATTCTAAGTACCAAGTCTCCTCCAAGACCTAAGGCAAACTTTTAGCTGTGAGCCACTGTACAAGTGAAAAGTTAAATACTTCCAACATTCAATGGCACAAGATAAACACTACCATTCCAAAAGGTACACACAGCAGGATACCAAGCACTGAGACCAAAACGGGTCCAAAATCCAGAAGGGCAAACATTAAGTCTTATAGTTTCATGTGGAACATCCTAAGCAATCTGTAGCAAATTATGAGCTCCATGTGGCTCTGCCCCTGTGGCACTCTTGGTGGTAACCCCCATGGCTTCTCTCTTAGGCCTGTGTTGGTCCCTCCTTGCAGTTTTCCTTAGATGATCCATATTCCTGGCTTTTCCAAATGTATGGGGTTTCCACTGCACATTCAGCTTGTCACTCTCTGCTTGTCACACTGCCCTTTCAGGGGAACAATTCCCAGCCTCCCAGGCCTTCTGAAATTGAGGTGGAAGCCTTCTTAACCTCAGAACTCATGCATTCTGTCTCTACCTAAAAGCAATGCCACATGAATGATGCCAAGGTCTACTGCCAGCTGGAGCAGTAACCAGGCTTTCTTCTCTTTTGGCTGTAGGGGTCAAGTTCTTGGATCACTGAGAACTCTGAGCCTGATTCTGAGAAACAAGTTCTCTATGCTGGTGCCATTCCGGAATGTTGTGTGGCTGCCACCACCATTCTGGAACATGGTTTTCTGCAGCTTTCTCTCCAAGGCAAAGTCCCTTAGCATTGCAGTTCTGAGGCTGCAGAGGGTGGAGACATGTCTCCTGTGATGCCCTCAGAATATTTTTCCATTCTTTTGTTCCTTCTCTGCAATGGAGATCCTCTCAGTTCTATCTTTGCATTACACAACTTTATTGGCATTTCCTTTCTGGGCAAACTCACAGCATTTTAAATCATCCCTCTGGACTCTTTGCTCTTGATTCTCAACATAAATCTGACTGAAAGCCCCCAACAGCAGCCATGCCACTGCTTCAACATTCGACTGCCTTGAAATTTCATTTGCAAGATTATGTAGTCCATCACACCTAATCTCAGTGTTAGGCAAAATCTCTGGAAATGAATAAAATGCAGATAAACTTTCTGCTAAGCCAACATACACATAGCCTGGAGTCCAACAATCAGTGTAGTCCTTCCCAGAAGAAACCTCCCCAGCCTGATCTTTACAGGCAGGATTTCCATCAGCATTCTTGTCTGAGCTCTGACCACAATCTCCCATACATAACAGCCGAAGTTGTTCCAGTGTTTCTCTTATAGGCAATGTCTCGGAACCCTTCCTATCTCTTCCCATAAACCATTTTCAAAGGCTTGTGATCCACATGGTCAAGTTTAGTCACAAAAATGACCCCTCTTCTCTGGTAGCAAATTCTGTCTTGATTACTTTTCTCTCCTTGCTGGGACAAAATACCCAACACTCAAAATTAAGGAAACAAAGGCTTATTCAGCTCAAAGCTAGTGGAAGTTTCAGTCCATACTCACCTGTCTCCAAGGCAGAGTGGCACATGGCAGAGGGGAGCAGTTCATGGTTGCAGAAAACAGCAAAACAACAAGATCAAATGGGAGGAGTAGTGGCAACAATGGCAACAGAGAGCAAGTATGTTTCTCTGTCTCTCTTATGTTGCATTTAGGCTATCCGCCCCAGCCTGGGTATAGTGCTCACACCCATAATCCCAGCAACACTCACACCCATGATCTCAGTGGATCATAAGTTAATCACAAACTCTAGAATTCTACCCCATAACTACATGAGGTTTGGGGGAGACAAGTAGACACAAACCATAACAACATTCTTTTGGGGAGGACATATATGGCTTCCCAGAATGCAGATCAACCAACTTTATCTGAAGCCAAATGAGGACCAGTCTGTGGGTTGGTTTTTTTCTAGCTAGCAGTGGGGTGGTTTTAGCATTAGCAAATATAGTCAGGATTTCACTGGGAAAGGACAACCTAAGTGTCATACTACTGGCAAGGAAGTGAACTTCAAAGAACTCAGTAAAAGCAAGAAAGAAAATATGTGGAAGGATCTGCTAAAAGATTAGAAAGCTTTTTTTCCCCCCCACTGGAGGCATTGAGAGGCAACATGGACCTTGCCAAGAAGGCTGGAAAGTCAATGAATCCTAAGGGGCTAGTTGTGGAAAAGCCCAGGAGGCTACTGTCTGTATGTAACTAATGCCCCACAAGTCCCAAGAAATTGTGTTGTGATGGGTGTTTGTTTCTCAGGTTCAAAAAGAATTGAACTTGCAAGGAGAAGAGCAAGGTCAAGGTGGTCACTCCTAGGAACCTCTTTATCTCTGGGTACTGCACTTGACCACAATTTGCTCTTCAGAACACAGTGGTTTCTCCTTTATCCTTGCCTCTCATGTTTCACACAACGTTCTCTTCCAGTCAATAGTAATCTGAAAAGAAACAAGGAAGGAGATTCTGAGTTGTCAGTTTCCCAGGTGGGCCAAATCTACAGGAAGACAAAACAGTAGAGTGAGGATGGACACTTCAATTTCTGCTAAACAGACTGTGATAATTGAGCCAAAGTGCTTCCAAAACCATCATGATTTTCCAGTAGAGGAATGTTATAGAGGAGACCTGTCAAATGTAAAGATACTGGCTGGAAAGTCCAATAAAATTGGATTGAATTTTGAACAATCATTTACTTTACAATCTTAGGAAGTGTGATCAACTCTCCATTTAATTCACAGTTTCTCCCTCAATAAAGGGGAGTTCATATTGCCAATTCTAAAGTATTGTTTTAAAGATCAAACAGAATATTGGGAAAGTACATGATGTGGTCTAGAGTACAAAGACTATGTCTACTTCCTTCATTATTGCAAGCCCTAGAACCACTACAGATATCTGACATCAGAGTAAGCAAGTGGTGCATTCATGTCACCATTATTACTGCTTGTAGTAACAAGAGGGTGTCTCCAATATATGTGGATATTTGAGAGGATGGATAGACAAGAAGATGACTAGGCAAAGACATTGTCCTGATGTTTTGGGGGTTGATGCAAATGCACTTTCTGAAAGGTTTGTTGTGTGCCAGATCACAATTAAAACAAACTAGTTTTTATTCTCATAATTTAAAAAAGACTGGTAAATAACATAGCAGATTCTCTAAGTAAGCCATCTTTCATGCTTTGTCTCAAAAGCATACAGTCCTGTGATCTCCCTCAAGGTACCTCATCATTTACATTGTAGTTTTGCATCCTGACTCTGAGTAGAATCCAACTTACATCCAATAAGCAGAAGACAGCACACTGGCCACACACACTGCCTCTTTCTCCTTGAACACAGACACACAGTGGCCTTTGGTAAGAGGCAGGGCATGAATAGGAAAAAACAGATGCATTCCAAAAAGACACTAGCTAAACAAAAGTCAAGTCCACCAGGCAAAGCCATCAGGAAATTGGTTAACATTGCTTCCCCCCATTCAACAAAAGATAGCAGCACTTGTCTCAATATCTCCTTTCATCCCTGAAAGCTTTAAAATTGATTCATGGTTTCATAACTACAACAAAGCAACCTTGGATAGATTAAAATCAAGGCTTTTTTAATTTGGATATCAACAGCAAGAATCCCACCCAGGTCTTGCTAAAAACGACTTTGGCTGACGTTATGAAATGCTTCCTCAAGCTCTTCTTCAGCCAAATGAGAAGTCGTCTGGAAAGGATTCATCCTTTTAGTGTACACAGAAGATCTTCTTCTTGGATCTATAAACTAAGTCTTTAAATTCCACTGTAATTACTCCAAAGACATAAATAGAGCCGATACTATTTCTGGCATCCCAGCTGGCTCTTTAGACAAGGTACACAGCATTTTCAAATAAAGCTTCAGCAAAGTGTGTAGGTATTCTAGCAACAGACAGATGCCTGGAAATTCTAAAACATAGTGTCTAAAAAGAATGGCTTCCAAAAATGCTAGTGTATGAGATGGGCCTTTTTCTTCATTTTGATTCATGTGCCAGTTGTTGGGAGTGAGTTTCTTGGTAAAGATTGAAGCCTGTTTTGTTCTGAACCACTAACTTGGCTCTCTTTGAAAGTTTTGTATACTGAAACAATTCATTAAAATACTCATACATAAAGTTTTATTAAGGAGATATGTTACTGCTTTCAGGCTTATTCTGTAGCCATTAACCAGTGCAATTTAAAAGCTTCATTTTAAAAGCCAGAGCCTCACAAAAGCATCTTAGTGTGAGTGTGGATTAATACTGGAGATGGATGTTATCCATAGCCACAATTCTTCTGAGACTTGAACATGGACATTTTTGTCCTGCTCTTCACGAGCACCTTGGCTTTCTTTTCAGACCCAAACAGTAGAATCTCAGTTCATTTCTTGTTTATTTGCTCCGCTCCATATTGTTTCTCAAAATGTGTCTGCCCTCTGAAATTTGACTTCAGATTATAGGACGTTGGTAAAAAAATAATCAGAAGGATGAATTTCTGGAAACTGTAGTGGTTTTTACTTCTTAACAATAAAGATCTGAGAGCCAGCATCTGGCTATTTATCACTGCAGAAAGGGGGGCCCTGTACTGCCTTCTAACTCACAAATTAGGGCAAAGGTGATGGGGGATCATACTCCATTTCTATAACAAAATTCATAAAGGTGGATAATTTGTAAGGAAAGAATTTAAAACTTAGCAGGAAGATCTCACCAGTTTGAAGGCTAAAAGTCTAAAATGAGGCAGTTCTATCTGTTTGGTTTCTGGTAAAGGTCTAATTGGCTGATGATATGAGAGCAGGACCACGTGCAAGATGGAGAAATCGAGTGACAAGGTAGGAAGTTAAGACCAAAGAGGGGCTCTTACTTACCTTTCTATCTATCTGTCTATCTATCTATCATCTATCTATCTATCTATCTATCTATCTATCTATCTATCTATATCTATCTTTCTCTTTCTTTCTCTCTCTCTCTTTCTCTCTCTCTTTCTCTCTTTCTTTCTTTCTTTCTTTCTTTCTTTCTTTCTTTCTTTCTTTCTTTCTTTCTTTCTTTCTTTCTTGGATGGGAGATTGAAACCAAGGCCTTCTCACTGTGTTACATACCCATCCTTTTTTTTTTTTTTTCTGAGACAAGGTCTTGCTAAGCTGCCAAAGTAGGCTTTGAGCCATAGTACCCTTGGGCAGCTTCCAGAGTAGCAAAAATTATAAAGGTGTACCAATGTGTGACCAAGCTTGCCTTTTTAGCATAACCCATGGTTGTGGTTACTAACTCTCTCCTCAGTATCAGCATTAATCCCTTTGAGGGCAGCACCCTAATGACCTAAGTACCTTCCATTAGGCACCATCTCTTAAAGATTTCAACATCTCTCACATCACTACTGGAGAACAAACCTCTAGTACATGAGCTCTTAAGCATCAATCCACATCCAAACCATAGTGTTTAACAAACCAGAGCTGTAAAGCTTCCAGAAGACTTGACAATAAGTGGCCATGAAGGAGAAACTCACATGTCAGTGAGCTTCTAGGCAGCCTTCAGGAACTCCAAAACCTCTAGGAATTCCAGTGGCTCTTCAAAGATGAGGGCACCCTTTAGCCAACAGCCCATGGAAACTGAGGGCCTTCTATTCTACAAACACAAGGAAAAGAATTCCAGTACTGACTTATAAATAGCTAGCTTGAACATGAATCCTTCATGAAAGAAACCTGCATAAGAAAATGTAACCTAGGGCAGGCCAAAAAGCTCAGCAGATTAAAGCACCTGCAAGCAAGCACAGGGGCAGGGGGTTCAATCCCTGGGCCTGCCATGACAGCCTTGGACTTGGGGCATGCTGAGATGGCAATTGAGACTGGGCGTGGTGGTGCGTGCCTGTAATCCCAACTCTTGGGAGGCTGTAAACAGGCAGATCACTTTGAATCTGATCTAGTAGTGAGACCCTGAACACCCTGTAGACCCTTCCCTAAAATACAAAAATAAATAAGTAAATAAGTAAATTAATTAATTAATTAAATTAAAAAAAAAGAAAATGTAATCTAATTTATACTTTGATTCCAGCCCAATGAGAGCAATAGGCCTGGCTAAGCAATGGCCAGAAATGTGATTCTGACCAGAGTAAATTCTGGAACCCTACATCTTTGTTATTCCAATCTTCTAAGTGGATTGTGACTTGTTACCCAGAAACAAAAATTAAATATACATGCTGTCTTAGTTACTTTTTCCTCATTGCTTGAACAAAATACTTGACACCCTAAGTTAAGACAGGAAAGGTTTATTTACCTCACAGTTGGTGGAGATTTTAGTCCATACTCGACTGGCTCCAAGGCAGAGTGGTATGTGGAGGAGGGAAACCATTCATGGTGGTGGAAAACAGCAAAGAGCAAAGATAGCTCAAAGAGGGGCAGCAGCTTCTGCAGCTAGCTAGACTCTTTCCCCTCCTTACATTTATGTGCAGATTGTCTGCCCCAGGGAAAGTGTAGCACTCACACCTATGATCCTAGAACTCAATTATGAATTATTCACAAACTCTCAAGGCTGCCCTAGTGACTGCATGAGGATTTGGGGTATACCTGATGCAAACCATAACACATATGGAATTGGAAAATGTGACTATTTTTTCATAAAGTCCTTAAGGTTTAGATGACCAGCTATGAAATTCCTTTCCCTTTATTATCTCTTTCTTCCTGTATCAAATAAAATATTTACAATTTCAGAATTGTGCAACTGCAATTTCAAGGTCATGTGAGAAAAAGGCTCTTCAGAGTTGTTTGGATGTCTTATGTCATCAGGCTGGTATTTATTGATAGTTGAGTAGGGAGAAAAATCCAGTTTAAAGAATATATTTTTCTTTATAAAATATTTATGCAATGAACTTTTATAATAAAATATTTTGCTGTGAAAAGGATTTGAGGACATTTTTTCCCTAAGAGATAGAATAAACATTTAGTCACTATCCTAGTCCTGCACATTATTGAAGACTCATATGAATGTCATTCATCTTTAAATGTACTTTCTGTACGATTTCCAGGCAGAGTTGACTATTTTAGGCCTTACCAAAACACCTTTACTTTAAACATTTTACTTTTTGCTGCCATTGTTTCTTCTCTTAGCTATTTCTACCACTAGTCTAGCATTGGCAAATACAAAACATTGACCAAACCCTGCCTGTGACCTGTTTTGGAATTTGGCTATGTTCTTTTGCTTGCATATCACCTGTGGTGCTTTCTATACTGTATAGCACATAGTTGAGTGATTACAACCAAGACCTATGACCGAGCAGTCTACACTATTTACTGCCTAGTCTGCTATGGTTTGGATAAGTATTCTCTGAAAGTCATGTGTTAAATGGTTGATCTGCAGAGATATGGTGAAACCTTCAAGATAAAAGACACACTGAGGGGTCTTTAGATCATGGAGATTGTGCTCCTGAAGTGAAATGTAGGGCACCCCTCTTCTCCCTATTCTTTCCTTCCTGACCATAAGATGAGTGGTTTTTCTTTGCCAGCCTCATCTACTATGATATTCTGTATTCATGAGGATTGTTTAGAGGAAAAAAATCCACATGAAGTGTGTGTTTGTAAAGTGGATTTTAGAAAGGTAGACACACAGGATCAGAAACAGAAGAGTCACACCGAGTCCAATTACAGGACCCAGTAGCAGTAGTTAAATATTTAAGGCCTAAAAGCTCATTCTAGAGCAGTGGTAGTGAACCTATGGTACCTGTATTACTGTTAGTTTCTTTTAAGTCAGAACACATTAATATAGAGTTGTTTTTTCTAAGCTAAAACCTTGATATGCATGTTTAATTGCAGTGTTGTCACTTTGTGATAAGGAAGTGGCCTTTGGGTTGCAGTCTGATACTTGGTCTCTGAAAGGTTCACCATCACTGCTATGGGATCACTAGAGTAAGTCTGGTAGAAGGTTGAAGAGTCTGCATTGGATGGCTGAAGAAATCAGAGACCAAGGTCTCAAATCAATGGGAAACTCTGCAGCTCTTCCCCAAAAAAGAGAAACACTCTCTTCTTTTAGTTTTTCATCCACTCAGTATATAAGCCTATTGGTTAGTACCATCCACACCCAGATTGGGTTTTCCCCTCTCAATTTGCTCTGCTACATGCTAATCATTCACACAACACCCAGAACTTATTAGTCTGCTAGTGATTCTTACTCAGGTCAAATTGGCACAGTACGCTGAATGATCACAAGGCCCCCAAATAAAGGAGTCCATTTCTCATAGACTCAACTATCCAAAATTATGAGCCAAGATAAACCTTTTCTGTATACAGGTTAGTTATCTCAGGTATATGTTATAAGGGAAAGCTTACCAGGACTGAGACATTTCCAGAAAGAGTCTGCTAATCTGCCCAGGATGCAAACTTCAGTCTTAAGTTTTGTTTATTGTGATTCCTGCAGAACTTAGCCCATAGTGAGCCATAAATTTGTCACTTAGTGAATATAAAGATGTTTTAAACACCTGTAACTCAAGATAACACTAAGATTTATCTTCTAAATTAGTTTTTCCCTAGAAAGGCCTGTGGAATTTGGTTAATATTTTGACTGTTGGGGAAAAATCTGTCCTCATACTTTGTATAATGCCCAAAGTGGAAAGCAAAATGAACAGAGCTGGCTATTAGAGGACATTCTTATCCTTCATTAGGAGGCTGTATTTAGAGCAAATTGTCATTTTTGAAACAATTTTCACATTAGTTACCGAGCCCATGTGTCTTTCACGGCATAGTCGATCTCTTTTCAGATACACTTAGAATCAATTTCTAAAAGACCTCTGGTGTATTCGCTGTCCAAGAAACCTTTTAATTTTCATTTGTAAACCTCTTTTGATGTTGCTATCTTGTCAAAAACAGGAAACCATTATTTTCCAGTAGTAAACAAGTTCAAAATCAAGTTAGCCTCTCAGCTGTCCAACTCAAGACTGTGTTTTGTGTACTTGGAAAGAAATTGCCTTTCTGATCTTCATCAAATGTATCAAAATTTTCAAGGGAAAACTAAGTGCCTTGGAATTTGTGGGAATCAAAGAATTTAAAGATCCCTTCCCCAGACTTGACTCTTCTCCAAACCAAATGAAACTCTTTAAATCTCTTATGATTCATTCCTTCACCATGTTGGTCTCCTTAGATTTGTCTGAATGCTTTATCCTTCAGCCATCCACCCACAGGCTCTCTAACTCCGATATGCATTGTGTATAGTGACACAAACCACCAAGAATAAAGCAGAACAAGATGTTTGATATGGGTATCAAGTCTCAAAAGAACACAGTTACGTTGATACAATGCATCACTGCTTTGTGAGTCACCATAGACTCATTTAAGAATGACAAGAAAATTACTGTAAGTGTTACCTAAACATGTTATAAACAAATACATTAAACCAAGAAATGGGATGGCCTCCTCTTATTTCATCAAGATGTTTAGAAAATACTCTCAAGTCACCTGATGAGGCTTGCAAGGAGAAAGTGCTCCAATTTTCACTGGGTAATAGTATACAACACCACGTTTTCCTAACTGTTGATAATGGCTTCCATTCACTTTACCACCTTTACCTTTATTATTTACCTATTTGTCTTCAGCTAGGATAATCTCTGCCTTAGTCTGTATTCAATTCAGAAAAACTTAGGTTCAAAATATAAGCAACTCTCCCTATGTTTACCTATACATCTGCATGTTGAATACAATGTTACCTGCACTTTTATTTTAAAATAAATTTTCCCTACTTCATTGTGGCTTGGAGGCAGCAACCTGTCTTTTATTCTGTTCAATGTTAACACCCGCAATTACAGTTTTTATAATGCCTTTCCTAACAAAAAATAAATTGGTCTTTCTTATATCACTTCCCCAATTACTAAAAAATATGTAGATATATTTAATATAAATTACCATGTCTAAAGATATATAATTTGCCATGCATGTACCATTAAATTTCTTAGCAATATATTTTACCTTTTTGCGAAGTACTGTATCTATGAAGTTATGTGTGCATTTTACTGTTAAGGAGAATGGCTTTGCTTAAAGCTACATCATGTTCTCTGCCGTCACATGTGTCCACTGGCTGCTTTATGACATAAGACAGAAACAGATCTC
The DNA here is from genome assembly GCF_000260255.1 of Octodon degus. Classification (NCBI taxonomy): domain Eukaryota; kingdom Metazoa; phylum Chordata; class Mammalia; order Rodentia; family Octodontidae; genus Octodon; species Octodon degus. The sequence goes on from NW_004524607.1 coordinate 4,098,931, forward strand.
TTTTAGAAAAACATGGAACTCCCTGGACAGCAGTAGGTAATAGGAAAGGATATGTTCTTCACATTCACTTACAAGAGGAGATCCTCGAGGTCAGATTGTTTCACTATTCACGAAGAAAAATATGTTCATTTTATTAAGGAAATAGCTACAAGTACTGCTCATTGCAGAGAACATTTTTTCCTTTCATGGGGTTATTGATCTTTGGGACAATGTGCTGGCTCTATCTAAATTTTCTTTATCCACTTTTTTTAATAACGGAAGGGGGCAAAAAAAAAAATTCATGGTGAGGAATTGGCATGTTTACATATTGCATCTCGACCCTTTTAACTTCCCCTTATCCCCTCTCTCCTGTCTCCCCATATCCTCAGACAACCTTCCTATCTCCACAAAGTTTATCACCCTGTTTTGTTCCAGCATTAAGTAAATTGTTAACAAATGATTTTGGCATGCAGTGATGATTTTCATGGGAGTCCCTAAAACAATAATCATATGACATGTTGTAAAATGGGGATTTTCTTATTCTATTGTCTCTTATAATTTCATTAGTTGTCTAGTGCCTCTCTTGACAATCTCTCTCTTTTTTTTTACTATTTCTTTGTAAAAAGAAACACTTCTCTGCAATAATAACTTTAAATTCTTTCATATTCCTTCATATTTCCTAAGGATTCATTATTCATAGTATTCTGTTCTTTTCTCTCTCTTTTTTTTTTTTTTTTTTTTTTTGGTGGAACTGGGGATTGAACACAGACCCTTGCTCTTGCCAGGGAAGCACTTATCTACTGAGCCATATCCCCGGCCCCAGCATTCTGTTCTTATTCATTAAATATAATTTCTCTCAAACATTTCTGAGTGTATTAGATCATTCTTAGTTGGATTTCATTTTAAAGCCACCTTTGAAGGGAAACTACAAGACCTAATATGAAAATATCTAGGTACAAGGACTTTAGGGTCTCCAAAAATTTTTAAATGAGAAATAATCTATAGACATAGGAGATGTGATCACAGTCTACAATGAATGTTGTAATTTTAAAAGCTGCATTGTATTAAGTGACACTTTCCATTATTCACCCTTAAAATTCTCTCCCTCCCATGGAGCACAGTTATCCCATCATCTGTGCCACTTTCTGAAGCAGATCTGGAAATCCTCTTCCATGAATGCCTTTAGTTTTCTGTCCTCTATGCATCAATGTCCTGAACTGATTTGAAGTGTTCCATGGTCATTTTGTCTTAGGGACAGAACCAGAAGTTGAACGGTACCAGGTCTTACGAATAATATGAATAAGGACACACTATAATATTTTTATTTGACAGAAATTATCATAAACATCTTGAACAGATTCAGGATAGTGAGGCATCCACAAAAGAGGACTTCTAGTGTCGCTTTAGAAAGAGGCAAGGACCGTGGGATGAGCTTGTTTGAAGTGAGAGGAAGGATTTTGAGAAAATTATTGGCAAAGTGTCTTTTAGGTAATAATTATTTTTAAATTGAAGCACACAGCTTATTTTTTGTAGTCAGTCTTACGGAGTCCTGAAGAATTACTGAATTTGTAAAGAGAAGGGTGGAGTGTCAGTACCTATGCTACAGTGACTCAGCTGGTTGATGGCAGTGAATCAAAGTGACTGACAACCCAGATGACTGAGCCTTGCACTGCATGGTGTGACATTCCAGGGTGTGCTCTGCAGAGCTGTGATAGCCACTTCATTTGTTATTCAGCCTTTTCAGATTAGTGTAATCTTTTGCTAATTATTTATTTTCTGTCTTCAACAAATTCACAGATGCAGGTGTTACTCCAGTCCTCTGAAAATTGATTTGAAATTAAGCGTACCTTCCTCCACTCTACAACTGTGTCCTCCCACCTACCACCCTTCCCAGGAGGAGAGCTGCCATTTGAATACCAATGCTCACAGCTGTGCAAGAAGGCAGAGGTAGCTACGCAAGCTCAGGGGAGAAGCGTGCAAAGTGAGAAAGACAGTAACAGTAGTAGTAAGGTAAAGTAGAAGATAAAGCAGTGGGAGCTTAGGGGAAACAGAACATCTCCGGAGCTGTCTGTATCCTGGAACGGAGGATCACTGGGGCCAACATATAAGCTTAGCAAAGAAAGTAGCTCCTTTTTGGGGTGGAGATTTTGCTCAGTGACAGAGCACCTGCCTTGCAAGCATCAGATCACAAGTTCAATTCCTAGTACCCTCCCCTGAAAAAAGAAAGTGGTTCCTTTAAGGAGAGTTTGAGAACCACTATAAGACCCAGTGTTTACTAAAAGTTCTTCTATAGGACAATAACCTCATAAAACATTCTGGAGAAAATAAGAGGGATTGATAGCGCATCTGGAAAATAGTTTATTTTTGATTGCCATAAATACTGTAGACTTCTGCTAAGATGTCAGTGTGGGCTACCTCAAATTCTTCTCTTAATCTACAGCACTTATGATATTAATATTCATTTCAGGACCTTGAGATTATATAAAGATATCTTTCCAAGAGTTAATAATAGCCATTAACAAATATTTGTAAATACCTCTAGTATTTCTAAGCAGCAAATATTCACATTTATGTGCATTGTTCTCATAAAACTTCCAAGGCACTGCCTTATTTGGAGAGCCATACAAGATTCCTGGGCTAGGCTGTACCTACACATACTTCATGAAAATCTCTGATATTGTTTTCATCACTTTGGAACTGCCAGTTAAACTTCTGCGTGTTTGTTGGAGACACAAACTTGAAACCTCTCAGCCTTCTTATATATTGGTAAAATGGCCCAAGGCAGATATGCAGATAAATGACCAGAGTCTATGTGTACCCTGTTGCTTTAACCAGCCACAGAAGTGATCCTATACCACAGAGAGGCCAATGACCAGCACTACATTGAAGTTCTGAGATAGACAGGTATTAGAGTCTAGCACATCTCTGTCTTTCTCTATCCTCTCTCAAGTTGCTTTGTGATGAATAAATCAGACATCTTATTATGACAGATAGGTCAGGATTATGGCTGTTCTAATTTTGAGTCACATAAGAAGTCATACTTTTGTGTTCTCTGAATGGTTGGTTCTAGCCAACTTAGTCTCTTAGTTGGCTCAGTCCTGTAGAACTGTCTCTCTACCAGTAGACACAAATTAAGAAGTCAGGTTGTAGGAAGCCAGTGGTAGAAGCCAATATTTTTTGGAGAACCAGGGATTGAGCTCAGGCCCTCGCGCTTGCCAGGCAAGTGCTTATTCTACTGAGCCATCTCCCTGGCTCCTGAAAACCAATTTTTGAAGTTGGTTTCAGTTGTACATTTATGTGTTTCTCAGTCCATTCCTGCTCTGTGTAGCCTAACTCTACATCGGATGATGATCCGGGGTCTGAGTGTCACTAGGTGATGATTTACAGAATGAAGTGGCACAAGTCAAATGAATAATGTAAGGCAAAAAAGGAGCATGACAGTGGCAGAGAGAACTCCATGCCAACTGCTGAGCTTCAAATTGCAGGTCTCTTAGGAATGTCCCCAGCTTTCATGATCTGTGGGTCATTGCCACCCTTCTGTATAAATTGACGAGAACTTCCATAAAGTTACTTTTTGAAAACATATGGCAGCGGAAAACACAAAACACAAAGAAACAAGTATGCAATGGCAAAGTGACTCTTTGAGGGACAATCACTGAAAGCAGGAAGAGTTGGGAGCTGGCCCTGAGTGCTTGCCCCACTTCACCAAAAGGAGCCTCCGTAATTCCCCTTCCCCTTGGTCACTGTCTCTGATTCTTTCTTCGCCTGTAGAGCAGCATGCAAATAGAAAAGAATTCAGACATCTGGAAATGTTTTACTTATCACAAGTTTTAGTCACTTTTCAAAGAGAAGCATAAAATTGGGTGAAAACTCAAACAAAGATATTGGCTCACTCAAGGGGTAACATCTTTCCTTTTATGATGTTGTCCATCCATTGGTTGATGAGATTACTCAGGCAATGTATGAATGTTTGATTTCAAATTGCTCTAAGATATGCGACTGCATCAAGGAAATTCTGAGTGAATTTCTAGAGAAAATAAAATTATAAAAAGGAAGGATGACTATTTTATTGCATTCATTCCATTCTCTTTTTGTTCCTCGTATATGTCATGAAAACCCATCAATTTGTGCTATCATTATCAGAAAACATCTCTTAAAATGCTATTTGAAGTACCAGCAAACCTAGGGTAGTCTGGCTGTCAGATGTTGGCTATGGGATTTGAGATATATAAAAAAAAACCAAGTCCTAATGTCACAAACTAGTCTAATTTTTACCAAACTTACTAAAATAAATAAAGGACTGTGTTCATGTTTTCTGTAACTTAGTGTGTAATTTAGTACTACTTTCTGGGCTTCCAGCTAATTTTCCTTGCCTCACCCATGGAGCACACAGAAGCTTTCCCTGAGTACAGAGCTTGGACTCAAGTGCCCCTCATTAACTGCCTGGGCCTGGGCTAGGGCATCACTTGTCTGAGATTTAGCTTGCTTGCTCACTCGCTCTTTCTTTCTTCTTCCTTCCTTCCTTCCTTCCTTCCTTCCTTCCTTCCTTCCTTCCTTCCTTCCTTTCTTTCTTTCTTTTCTTTCTTTCTTTCTTTCTTTCTTTCCTTCTTCCTTCCTTTCTTCCTTCCTTCCTTCCTTCCTTCCTTCCCTCCTTTCTTTCTTTCTTTCTTTCTTTCTTTCTTTCTTTCTTTCTTTCTTTCTTTCTTTCTTCTTTCTTTCTTCCTTTCTTCTTTTTTCTTTTTTTAATGTATTTAGTACAGGGTCTACAGAGTGTCACCGCACAGATCGGACTCTTATCAATCCCTCTGTTTTCTGCCTCCCAAGCCCTGGAATTAATAGGCGTGTCTGCCACCAAGCTCAGTCTCATTTGTCACCTCAGGGCACTCAAGGGTGGGGCCGGCACAGCATGCTGGGGATAGAACCAGGTCGCTTGAGCTTTAGTTTTCTTTTCTCCCCTCCCCACCCAAAGAAAAAAAGAAAGAAAGAAAGAAAGAAAGAAAGAAAGAAAGAAAGAAAGAAAGAGAGAAAGAAAGAAAGAAAGAGAAACAGAAAAAAATAGTGTGATACTTAACTGCTAGAATAATCATGAACAGTAGATTAGATGAAGTATAAAGCGTACTTAATACAGTGCCTAGGATTTGCTGCCACAGTATTCCTTAGAACCCCAAGGGATTTTTAGGAGCATTGAATCTAAAGGCCATTGTATGTACATTTTTAGTGAAATCATCATAAACTTCTCAAAGGAGTTTATAATTACGAAGAATTTCATGTTGATCTTTTTACTGACTGTTATTGATTCAATTTATCTGCTGCAAAGCAAACCCTGGCTCAGAGAGGGGACGTGGGTTGATTTTATAATTTTTTTATTTGGTGGAACCAGGAATTGAACTCAAGCCCTTGCACTTGCCAGGGAAGTGCTTATTCCACTGAGTCATCTCCCTGGCATGGTGGGATGTGTTTTTGCAGGGTAACACAAATACACACAGTAGTAGAGTATAAACTAGAAGATAAGTCTTCTGCAGCATCCAGTAGTCCGTATCATCAGCTAATTGTTCAAAAATAGAAAAAGGAGAAAGAATGGAGTGAAAAAAAGAAAGTGAAGAAAGGAATGCCTTATAGTGGCCATACTGAATAAGATAAAAGAATTGGCTGTCTGACCTTAAGAATCATTTGAACTTATTTCCATAATACAAATACAAGAAGCATGCATGAAATACACAAATTGTAGAAGTCGATGCCCCATACTGATATTATCAGTAACCAATCCCAATGATGTCTGGAGCATCATTTGACTCACAAAAGGGTGAACCAAGTCTCTGCCCTCCAGGATCTGGAATCTCCGGGAAGCAACATTAAGTCAAATCTGACCACCTGTAGAGGTGCTACGGTAGAGACACAAAGTGCCCAGGGAAAGTACAACAGAGGGTCATTTATTCTACTGAAGACATGGTATTTTTTTTTTCTCTCTGTATTTAGGACAGGTTTTACAGGGTCTCATACATAGATCAGACTCCTAGAGATTCTCCTCTTTTCAGCCTCCTAAATTCTCAAGTGCTGGGATTACAGGCACATGCTATCACACCCAGTCTCAATCTCCATCTCAGCTCACTCTGAGGGTGGGGCCGGCACAGCAAGCCAGGATGGAACTTGGCTGCTGCATTCCAGTCCACTGAGCTATCAAGCTGACTCAGGACATAGTCTTTTGTGATGGTGTTACATGACGGATAAACCTCCTTACCTGATTTTTATCAGCTTGACCTCTGAATTGGTGAAAGCTGTTTTCTAAGGCCAAAAAAAAATTAGCAAAATGTAACCTACTCATAGTTTTTCCTTCCCATCCACACGTTTTTCTTTCCTGTTAGCACAGAAAATTAATTGTCCTAATATGGGCTCACATGTATCTTCATTTTCTCCCAAATTCCTGCTGATATTGGATCTGTTCTTCAAAGACACCATCAAAGATTGACAACAATCACATCTCTTTTTGAGGTCCTAAAGTTTACTCAAGTAAGAGGCCTTTGAGAAATATTTTAGTATATATCACAAAATCATGTTATAAGGTTGAGATTGTGATCAATCAATTTGACCATTAAAAAGTAGGGCAATAAATGGCCACCAAGTTTACATTGATGCCTAAAGTAATTGTCAGAGTAAACATTGGAAATAAGCTATGAAAAGAAACAATATAAGCCACACCTGCACACAGTGACTGCTAGTTTGTACTAACTTCACTGAGTGTTAACAAGTATGATCTGTATCTCTTTTCTTAGCAGGGTAGAAGTAACAGTATCTGGTTATAGCTTTTAAAGAAGTAACATAAGCAGGCTTTATGGGATGGTGGATGACCTCAACAGAGACGCTTATTAATTTCTTTACATCAAACTTCAAATTGTAATGTGTAATTATTACTCAAATGTTAACACATACCTGTTTCTCTTTTTCTGTACCTCTCTGTCTCTGTCGATCTCTGTCTGTCTGTCTTTCTGTCTCTGTTTCTGTCTCTGTTTCTCTCTTTCTCTCTCATCTCTCTCACTCTCTCTCTCTGTGAGTGTATCCCCAGTCCATTTATTAATTTTGAGGCAGGGCCACCTTAAATTGCTGGATTTTCCTCTATGGTTTCTAATTTGGAATCATCCTGCCTCAGCCTCGCACAATGCTAGCATTATAGTTGCACATTTGGATAAAGAATCACTTTTTGAATAATATAAACACTGAAGAGATTTCTTGGTAGTCATTTTAGGGATGGTGTTTCCATTTTAGAAGAATAAATTACAATGTTCAGTCATCCACAAAAATTTCTTGACAGATCTTTTGCCCATTCTGACATAAAGAAAAATGGTCTTTTGTTGAAGTCTAAGAACAAGGGCACATCTTTCTGGTGCATGGGACAAAACCTGAAAATCTGGGGCATGGTGCCACTTAACTGTTCAGTTTCAGACAGTCCTGCTAGACCTCACAATCTTCTGTCTAATGAGAACAGGGGATAAACCTCCTCCAGTTGCAAACATCATGATTTACTGGATGCTGCCCTAATCATTATCATGTCATCTCTTCTTATTTTTAAGTCCCCATGAGGAGGTCTAGGGAGATCAGCTACTATGTGAAAACCAGGGAAAGCAGGCAGAGCAATGATCCCCCAAGATGTTTACTTCCTTGTCCCTGTCATTTGCGCATATGTTGTTTTATCTGGAAAAGGATTTTGTGATATAATTACGTTAAGGATTTTAGACAGAGGTTATTCTGGGTTATGCAGGTGGACCCAATGTAAGCACAAAGGAAAGGCCTAGAGAGAGTCAACCGGAGAGAGGGACACCAGGAAGGAAGCAGAGGTCAGACACGTGGTTGCTGGCTGGGGCCAGGGAACCGAGGAAGAGGCATCAACTAGAAGCCAGAGCACACAGGAATTTACTCACATGACTGGTTTGTGGTTTATTCATTTACTATTTTAAATTTTTGTTAATGCTGCTGAGTAAAATTAACATTCTCAAGAAGGAAACTGCTCCTTAAATGTCCTACACCAAATATTCAGTGTGTTTGTACGATATCAGCTTTAGAAAATAAATACTCTAACCTTTCCCCTAAAATGAGAGTACTACCTTATGTTTAGCCCAAGTCATAGCAAATTGTATATGTATTTATTTGGGACTGGGTTGCACTATGCATCTTGGACTCCTAGTGACCCTCCCGTCTCAGCCCCTCTAGCATTAGGATCACAGGCCGACACCACCATGCCAGGTTTTGATGGCTGGCTTGGCTCCTGTGGCTGGCTCAGCATCCAAGGCCGCAGTACCAGGGCTCAAACCCAGGTCCTTAAGCTTGGCAGGCAGGTGCTTAGACCGCTGAGCTATCTCCTGAGCCCTCTCTTTCATTTTCTTACCTTAAGAAAAAGTCAAAACTTGTGAGTCTTGCATCAAAAGCAAACCAAGTACACCTGTGGGAAGGGCTGAAGTATCTGCTGATCATAACAGCTCCACTGAAGGAGGCCTCCTCCTGTTGCTTTACCTGTCTCTGTCTAAAATGGCACCTTCATGGTGATTCCATGTGATCCTTCATGTTCACTTCTATGGAGAAAATGCTTGACTGTTGAGGGGGTAGAAAGATGAAGGGAAAAGGAGGAAAAGGGAGGGAAGAGGCTGACAAGGGAGGGAAAAAAGGAATAGGGAGGAAAGAAACCAGAGCAGATACGAGAATGAATCATCGCTAGAAATTTCAGGATAGTGATTTTTTTTATTTTGTGCCACCCTTTCTCTGTCCCTCCCAACTATGTCAGACAAGACCAGAGTAATCCTTAAAACACTTACAACCAAAATAAGTCCTTTATTTGGTGCAAGAAGGAGCAAGTGATCGGGACAAAAGGGGCAAAAGTGATCAAAGTCATTTGGTTTGCCTGAACATTTTGTGACAAGTGAAGATCAGCCTGCAGTGAAAACCAGTTGTGGTTTCGCCCTCCATTTCCAATGGCGGGAGTGTTAAGGACACAAACAGTAGGAAGGGACTTTCCAATATGTCCAGCACTCACGTGCCTGTTGCGAGTGCCTCTTTCAGCAAAGCAGAGATGGTTTTCATGTTTGTTTATTTTTCTTTACAACTGTTATTGCAGAAAGCATGTTATAAACTGAGACCAGCTATAAAGTCAAAATAAGTAATAAAAAACAATTGTAAAACACATTGCAAATGTTTTAAATAATAAGTACCCCCCGGCTACTCTTCAGCATGGTTTATAAGTCCAATACCAAGATGCAAGCACCAGACAAAGATTACAGAACACAAGGAACACAGAGAGATCGAGGTTCAAAGCCTGGCAAACCCTGACTCCATTTAACATTTAAACTTGATTTATATAGTTTAGTTTCTCCCAGTCTTAGTTTTCTTGTGTGTAGCTGGAGGTAATACCCATCTTATAAAATAGATGTAAATCATAAATTGATGAATTCTTTTGTAGCTACTGGGCTTAGAATTTGACACATAGAAGAGGCCTAAGAACCACACAGTTCCTTCCAGAATGCTCCACTGTCAGAGAGCTGGATCTAAAGAAATGCTAACAGACAAACAACTCTTAAAGAACTCTTGAAAGGGAGTAAGACAAAATTGCCAAAGAAAAGGCATAGAGCAAAGGAAAACAATAAGGAGCTAGTGTAAAGATTATGGCCATACTTGATACTATAGCCATACTTGATACTAAAGGATGGGATGGTGTGAGGACCTCCGCTTTGTTCTAAGCCTGGTGAGATTGGAAAATTTGGTAGATGCAGTTTCTCTTTTCTTGTGAATCTATTCACAGATGTGCTTTCTGGCACTGCTACACATGTATTTTCCTTGTTTTGCTCCAAAACGTTTTTAAAGGTTTTTGTAATGTCTCTAGTCCTACCCAACCTGTTCTTTTTCCCACCTTTGATAAAATTAAACATCTTGAAACTGGCCTGTGCTCTTCATGGCAGTGTCACAATGTTATTCTCCACTCCGGGTCATGCACAATATACAACACTATGATTAAAAAAAAAACTGGGCATAACCATACAATGAGTACATCATAACTATTTTTATGATTATTTTAAAGACTTATTTGTGTAGGCATATGTAGATTTCAGTTTTCTTTTTAAACGCTGTGGGTTAGCTTGGTGAGTGCATCATAAATTCTCTCATGTCTCTATGCATGCATATTTATTTCTGATTTTTCTGCTGCCCTGCATGTTGTCCAACACTACCCTTGGCCAGGCCCTTTGAATGCATGTGCCAGAGCTCCCTGCAAAATGGCATCATCCGCACATCTGTAGCATCACCAGATGATGCTTAATGGCCACTTCGAAGGTCATAGCAACACAAACCTCTAGTGGGTGCCTACGTGAGCTCCTCTCTGTGTCCTTATCTGCTCTGGGGAACACCACACTCAGAGATATTTGCACATAGAGAAGCGAGAACTGGTACATCATTGCTGTGTGATATTGCAGTTCCCTAAATGTTGAGGACATAAAAGATCTTTTCATGTGTTTTCACATTTGGATTTCCTCTCCCATGAAATGCCTGTTCACATCTACTGCCACTTTTTCTCAGTTATCAAATACTGTAATGTGGAGATCAATCACAACTTATTTTCTTTACTTGTGCTATTAAGTTGTGCATGTGGTATCTTTTCTAATACAGCTCTTTTAACTTTCTAATGTAATAAAGTTTATCAATATCACTGCTATGGTTTTGTATTTTCTGCTTGTTAGATACATATTTCTGAAAAGAAGTAAAAAGTTTCTCCTATAATATTTTTTCTGAAACTTTAGAAATCATCTTTTCTTAACTAAAAATTTAAAATATTCAGAACTAGTTAATGTATGTGATAAGGGTAGGGATCTAATCTATTTTTTTAATCTGGATTGCAAATTTTCCCAGTGTCATTTGATAAATGACTTTTTTTTCCTGTGAGGACTTGTACTTTCATTTCTTAAAAAACAAGTTTCTATTTGGAGAAAGAACTATTTCCCTGTTTCAGTGCCTTCCTTTTGTTTGTCTATTCCTTTGCAAATTTTATAAAAATCTTAATTTTTGCATGGAGAATGTATCCTCTGTTCTTATTATTTACATTAGCTGTACTTTGCCTTTGTCATTCAGGATGAATTTGAAATTGACTTAGTCAACCTCTACCACAGTTTTTCTTATAATTGAATACAATGTCCTTTACTTTAGATATAAATTTATTACATCACATTTTCCAATCTAGAAACATAGTATAGTATTCATTTAGTTTATACTTTTAATTGCATAACCAAACATATAAAATGTATACACATGTAGGGATGGGCAAATAGCTCAGCGGATTAAAGCACCTGCAAGCTTTAGGTGTGGGAGCCAGGTGTTCAATCCCCTGGCCTCTGTGCTGGCCTGGCCTCTGGAGTGCACTGAGAGGGCAATTGAGACTGGGCATGTGGCATGCGCCTGTAATCCCAGCACTTGGGAGGCTATAAACAGGAGGATCACTATGAATCCAATCTAGTAGTGAGACCCTGAACACCCTGTAGACCCTTCTGTAAAATACAGGAAAAAATGTATACACATGTAAATGTTAGAAAAAAGCATATACAGTTGTACCTTGGTTCACAAACTTCATTTCTTCCACAATTCTGATTGGTTGCAACCTGAACTGTGGAAATAAGTTCATGAAGTGAGTTACAACTATATGTATATGTCCCATTCTGGTCTTTTGTATCTTTTGTCAGTATTATTTAGTCATGTTTCTATTTACTTGTTACATGCCTTATATATTTCATGGTTATTTGCAAATGACTTTTAGGAATAATTGTTTTTATTAGTACATGTTTGCAGTATGTAAAGATTTAATTTATCATGTAGAGTTGGTACTTATACATAACACATCTTAATTCTTTCTTTCCAACCCTCCCTTTCTTCTCTACTCCTTCCAACTCTTGGACCCCTTCCCAAATGCAAAATTTCTATTTCATCTTTTTGAATTATTTGTTTTTCAATCCTCTTTATCTCCTCTTTCTTCTCTCTATCTCTTGGATCCCCATTTATTTTTTAAAAACTTTTCTCTACTTCCTAATATCTTTTATTTTACTCTTTATTTATATTAATTTCTAATTTAAAAGAAACTATGTAATGTTTAAACATGTGCATCTGATTTGTTTCACTTAGTATTATGGTCTGAAGGTGCATCCGTTTTCCTATGAATGCCAAAAAAATAATAATTTAGTTTTCTTTATGGCAGAGTAGTGCTCCATTGTGTATAAATACCACATTTTCTTTATTCATGATTACCAAGATACAGCAATTATCAATTGTGCCACTATAGCCATAGGTAAACATGTGTTCCTGTAACATGATGACTTTTGTTCTTCCAGAGCGATGGCTAGAAGGGGGATAAATGGGTCAAAAGGAATTGCTATTTTTTGCTTTTCAAGTCACCTCCATACTGATTCCCTTGGTGGTTTTACCATTTTAAATTTCCGCCTGTTTCTACTTCTAGTTGAATGTTATTGGGGTCTGTGAGTTACTGATTTTTGTACAGTAATATTATATTTCAAAAGCCTGCTTAGGTTTTTAGTTACTTTTAATAGTGTAGTTCCAGGTATTTTTAAATTCACATCTCAAATCATTTTCTTTGCAAAGTAATATGCAGTTCCAGAATGCACAACACAGAGTGAGTCAGGAAAGAGCTGAATTCCTAATGTTCACAAATCCAGGTTTGAATTCTGGCTGATCATTTCTCTGACATTGGTTCTTCTCTGAATCTGTTTTCTCATATATAAAATGGGGCTAACTTCTTTCTGATACAATTTCTCTAAGTCTTATGTTGACTGTTAATGATGATATTAACATTAATAACATCCCAAACAAACAAGGATGTACCTTGGGCCAAGCCCTTGGCCAGTAGTTGGTGTAGAGGTTGACATGGAAGTCACACCAGTCTCTTTCTCTCTCGCTTCCTCTCCACACACATACCTACTCTTTGGACTTGGAAATGTGCTAGAGGAAGACACACTTATCAAAAGTCGCCTGCCAGCTAGGCATGTCATGGTGGTGAATGTCTAATCCCAGCAATCAGGAGGCTGAGGCAGGAGGAGTGCTGTGAGTTAGAGACCAGCCTGGGCTACTAAGTGAGCTCAAGACCAGACTGAACTGAAAGTGAGTACTACAGAGAGGTTGAGTATCAAAATTATTTGCACTCAAGATTTCTAAATCCACTGGAGCCTGGCTCCTGTTATAATGTGAAATACCCATAATTCCCCAGAAAAGCATACCAAACCCTCAGCACACTTGAGCCCTGCTCTGTCAGCATCAGTGTCCTGAGACTCTGTCTTGTCTGTGGAAGAGCTCTTCAGGCATTGCTCCCATCTTGAATGCACCTGAACTTCCTTTTCCCCAGAAAACTCTGGATCTGAGATGCAAACAATTCCATGGTACTAAACGACATCCACCACTCATCAGAATGGCTTTTTCTTGAACTATAGAGCGATCCCCTGCCTGAATAACAATTATTTTTCAGTGAGGAGTCATACAGGGAGACAGAGGAAAAAATTAAGCAAGAAAAAAACATTTCTGAAGTTCAAAAAGGATGTCAAACATCTAAGTTTGGAAAGGGATAAATCATCACAAAATGCCAATAGTGTATTTATAGCCTATTTACAGTAATAATGACCATGCAGAACGCAAAACCAGCCAAGTATGACTTCCATCTGGGGGAATGTTTCAGAGTGTGGTGAACACTTGCTGCTTTTCTCCCCATGAGAAGGAGACAGGGCGGGGTGCAAGTGTGCTGAGGGTTTGGTATGCTTTCCCAGGGAATTGTGGGCATTTCACCTTATAACAGGAGCCAGGCTCCAGGAGGATTAGAAATCTTTAGTGCAAATAATTTTGATACCTGACCCCCCACAGTATTCATTTCCCAGTAGATCACGGAAGGTGACTTTTTTTTTGAGACAGGGTCTCACCTTTAGCAGTCCTGGTCTGAGTGGTGGTTACCTCTGCACTCTGCACACGAGGCCTGGGGAAGGTTTGAGCAGGGCTAAGAGGTGGAAATCGTAGCTGAGGTGACCCAGTTCACACTGACTGTGAGGATGCCTTGGTCTCTTCCGAGGAAACACCTAGGAGGCTGTCTCCTGTGCAGTTCAAATTTGCAAACATGAACTCAGAGTTACCGAACCACATACTACTCTACCAATTCCTGAAGGCTACTATTAAAAATGAAATAAATAAACTCCATAAATTTCATGACATAAAACAAGAGAAGTTTTTTTCTGTCACTGTTTCAGAAACCTGACTTTAAGGTGCCAGTTAGGCCATAGTCCCTGTTCAGGGACCAACAGAGGAAGAATCCTTCCTTTTCTCTCCCAGGTTGTTTATGGCTCCCACCTCCAGCTCCATCCACACACAGGTTCCACTTCTACCTGTGCCTTCTGGATCTTATAGAAAAATTGTCATTGCACTTTTAGTTTACCTGGGAGAACCAGAATAAGTTCACCTGGAGATCCTATTAACATCTGTGTAAGGTCCTCTTGCAAATTGGGTACCATTCACAATTCCAGGGATTTGGATGGAAGGTGTCTTTTGGGTTCCAACCATTCAATCTACCATGAAGGGAAAAGAGTGTGTTCCAAAAGTGCATCTGAGCCAGAGAAAGCTGGGCCAAGAGAGGAGAAAAATCTTCAGGCTGGTGACTCCTTTGAGACCCTGTGTTCTAAAGTACCTGGAGTCTGCACTAGCCCTGTGGTATGCTGTATTCCAGCGGGGTGATTTTATAATTTTCTTTCCTTAGACTGGTTTGAATTCAATTTTCTATTATGAACATCCTAAAGGTCCTCACAAAGATCAGTGCCCAAAAGAGTATTTTTTATCAGGAGGAACATGTTGCCTTTTGGTTCTTCCAGTCACAAGGGCTAGATGGTAAACCAACTGGCTAGGACTCAGAAACTTTCCCTTAGTCTTGGAAAGTGCTTTTGCCCCCTCCTGTCCTGCAGGTTCAGTGGATGGGAACACCACAGAGATGAGCTCTTCTCTCTCTTTCTGGGGAGGCCCCAACTGTTTTGGTGGGTTCAACCAGGGCCAGGGAGCAAAATCATGATTGGGGACTGAAAAAGAGATGCCCTGACCTCCAGAAGGCAGTGTGGAATGGGAGATACCAAGGGCTTTAGAATTAAACAGAACCCAAATACCACCCGGCCCTGTGGTCTTACTAAACTTTGAGCCTTAGATTTCCAACATATAGAATTCATCACAACTACATTATCTGTAGATTATATCATGTGACAATCCCTCCCTGCAGCCTGTATCTGCACAGTTACTGTCAGAATGAGTTAAGGCACAGAGGGAGGGGGAGAAGAGGATGGCCCACCAACGTTCCAGCCCTTGTGAGTGTGCTGACCAGTGTGTACAGCCAGAAATGCTGCACAGGTAAAGGTGGGGCTGCAGGTGTCAAGTGGGGACTGATACTCTGTGAGCTCTTGGAGGAGCCAGGCTGTGTGGGTCTCTTCCCTTTAATGCTCTGCAGTGGGAGGTGATCTCCGCATTGCACAGATCAAAACCTTGAAGCTGAAAGGCTTATATAAGCTTCCCAGTGCACAGAGGCAGTGAGGGAGATGCTGAGCTGGAGTTGGGATCCAAGTTGTTTCGACTTCAGAGGCCACCTTGTTTATATCACTTCACCTTTTCTCAGGATGCTAGGGAGGAGGAAAGTGAGGACAGAAAAAATAAATACTAACAGCAAACAGAGAAACAAAACTAATACTTAATGCTTACTGTGAGCCAAGAGCTTCACTAAATGTTTTTGAAGAGTGATCTTTGTATAGCTATACAAGTAGCTAATGTTTATTAGACTCATGTTAGATATCAGGCAATGATGGCTGAGCTCAATGTTCAATATATTATTTAAATATACCTACAGCTCCTCAGAAAAAGATATTATTATTACTTTTTAATGTTTTAAAATTTTATTTATTTGATACAGGGTCTCACTGTGCAGTTCAGACTCATAGTGAGCCTCCTGTCTTAGCCTCTCCAGTTCTGGGATTACAGATATGCACCACGACGCCCGGTTTCAGGGATGGCATGGCATCCAGTACCAGGAATCAAGCTCTGGTCCTTGTGTTTGCCAGGCAGTTATTATTATTAGTTCTGTGAAACAAAAATAGGGTGCCCTGAAGGATTCAGTGACTGAACAAGTGAGGAAGGAGAGGATTTGGATCCAGTTGGCTGGTTTTAGAGATAAACGTTAGAGAATCAGGACACTAACAAGGGTGCTTGGGTCCCCCCACAAGCAATGGGCAGCTAGCCCTGATTGGCATTGCTAAGGTCTCACTACTCCTTCCTAAGCTGCTCCTTGAGGCTGCTTCATGAAATCTTACCCAGGAGCTCTGCACTGCCAACTGCCCACAGCCTGCCAGGGGCATATGGTGGGGGCAAGTCCAGCAGATCCTCTCCTCTCAGGCTTGTCAGGTGGGACCAAAAGTCTTCAAGCATGAATAGTTAAGAATGGAAAGAGCAGGGCTGGCCAAATAGCTCAGCAGATTAAAGCACTGACTTTGGCAGACACAGTGGCCGGGGTTTAATCCTGCGTGTGATGTGCCTGCTCTGCCCCCGGGGCATGCTGAGATGGTGATTGAGGCTGGGCACTGTGGTCTGTGCCTGTAATCCCAGCTCTTGGGAGGCTGAACACAGGGAGATCACTACCAGCTTGATCTACATAGTGAGACCCTGTAGACCTTATAGACTGTGTACTAAAAACAAACAAACAAACAAAAGTATAGAAGGAGCAGTCTGTGCTGTGATGTATGCCTGTAATAGGAGCACTACAGGAGGCTGACACAGGAACAACACAAGTTCCAGCCCAGCCTAGACAACTTGATAGCTTAGCTGGACACTGAAATAAAACAAAACAAAACAAAACAAAACAAAACAAAACAAAACAAAACAAAACAAAATAAAGCAAAAAACCCAAAACCAAAACAAAATGAAGGAAGAAAAATAACCTCCCCTGCTCAGGACCAGGAACACATTTGTTTTTGTTTGCCTTCAAACATATGTAAGTTTAGACAGGGAGTCCATTTCAAACACAGAGGCTCTGTGCAGTTTTTTTTAAAAGAAAGCCTGTTAACACCTATGAAGTCACTGATATTCAAGATTTCAGACCTAAACCACATTTTCCTTTTTGAATAACAGTTTAATCCATCCGCAAAAGACACTTCTTGGTAATTTCCTTGAAAAAAATCTCAGAGCAAGACGGCTGAGCTAAGTTTTGGAAGCTTCACCTTTCTTATGGGTCCAGCAGGGAACTGTGCCGACTGCAGACTGCTGTGGGAGGATCAAGGGGAGAGATACTTGCAAGGAGCACAGGCAAGTCCTGGGCAACCACAAGTTTGTTGTTACTCTTAACTTGTCCTTGTGGATATCTGAGACATGATCATAGTTCAGATTGTAGGATGAATCACACACAGGATAAGATGTCCCAAAGGAAGGGCTGATCTGGATTATGGTTACCGTTGAGTCTCCTGTATCTGGACCCTGATCATGGTGCTTGCTGGTCCTCATTGGAGAAAGCAACTGGAGCCATGAGCAGAGCGGAGACCCACCTGTTTTGCCCAGTCTCATGGGCCACTGGCAGCTTGAGATTTTCCCTGTGGCTTTTGACATAGGCACCTCTCATTCCTTTTGCTCTAATGTCCTTATTTGACACTATAGAGACACTATAGGATTTATGTTGAGTTTATTTAAAAAATATACATTACAGGCCCCTCTTGTAGAGTGCTAGAAAAACTCTTAAAACATATTCATCTTCACTAGCTTTTCTTTCTTTCTTTTTCTTTGTCTTCTTTCTTCTTTCATTCTTTCTTTCTCTTTCTTTCTTTCTTTCTTTCTTTCTTTCTTTCTTTCTTTCTTCTTTCCTTCTTTCTTTCCTTCTTTCTTTTTTTTTTTCTTTCTTCGGTGCCAGGGATTGAACACAAGACCCTGTGCTTGCCAGGCAAGCACTTATTCTACTGAGCTAGTCCATAGCTTTTCATTAAGGACAAATAAAAGATGAAATGTACTTTGTCTCTATATCAAAACATATATGAATAATGCCTTATGGAATGAGAATGTGATTTAAATTGAACATTTGGTGTAGTAAGCTGTAGCTATCATTCTTCTGTCTTCTTTTGAGAAGTACAACTTTCTTTTTTTTTTCCTCAAGGTTTTAATATATTTATTTGAAAACCAAGGTCTGTGAAAGAGCACACCAAATGGTCATGTGTTTTCTCTTCAGTCAGAGACTTGGAGATCAGTTCTTGAGGTGAGCGCACAGCGAGGCCACATGCATGGAGGAGCTGGTCCTGCGAGGGCTCCCACTGCGCACTCTCCACAGCTGGCCACGCTCTCCACAGCTGGCCGGGCTTTGAGTGGCCACAGCCCGTCTGGTCCCTTAGTCATCGATATACTCAAAGGGCTCTGGGGGCTCTGGCTCTTGCTCTTCCTCCTCAATTTTGGGGCCATGTGCCACCACAGGTTCCACCAGTTCCTCAGTGTCTTCTCTGGTGTCCTTCAGAATGATGATGCCTCCGATGGACAGTGGCTTGAAAGGTTGGTATATTTACAGGTCTCTGACATGGTAAGGACCTTCAGCTGGGCAGGCATAACTCGGGCTGGGTTATCCAACAGCTGGAAATTGGGCTCAGGTTCCTTTTTCTTCTCTTTTTCTTCTTTTTTCTCTGCTTCATCCACTTCCATTTTCTCTTCCTCCTTTTTTTCTTTTTCTTTTTCCGAGAAGTACAACTTTCTGTGGTAAAGAATAATAGTAAAAATTTCGTAATTATCCTCCAGCCATTTCTTGTTGGTACTAAGGGATGAATCCAATCCCTTCTCACTGTGCTACATCCTCAGCTGTTTTTAAATTTTTATCCAAGACAAGGTCTTACTAAGTCACTAAGTTGAATTTCTCTTGCCTCATCCTCCCAGAGTGCTGAGATTATAGGCCTGCACCATGACACCTGGAAACTCTATTATCTTTTAATGTATAAATGGGGGTCACAGTGTTCCAAAGGTGTTATTTGGGTAAGACTGATGGGTTTGGCTTTTACCCGGTGAGTAAGAGTGAATAGTTTTGAGTGAAGACTTAGGACTGTTTATAAATTGGCTTGAGAGACATGCTTCTATATGCTGGTAAGAAATGGGTAATGTTGCCTTGGGAAAGACACCTCGGATCTCTTAGCTCAGGTGTGAGGATGCCTCATCTCTCGAGATTCAGTTCACCCTTAAGGTCCACAGTAGTATTCAGTTTGTACCTGGGACTTCCCAGAACCACCAAGGTGTGATCAGTGTTGATGTTTTCTTCTTTTCTTTTTTGTAATTTAGGGAAGCGTCCACAAGGTGTTCAGGGTCTCACTACTAGATCAGACTCATAGTGATCTACCTGTTTAAAGCCTTTCAAGAGTTGCGATTACAGACACAGGCCACCATGCCCAGTCTCAATTGCCATCTCAGTGCAACCCAGGGGCAGGGCCAGCATGGTGAGGATCGAGCCTGGGGCCCCTGCGTCTTCTTCTAAGCACTTTAATCTGCTGAGTTACTTAGCCTGTCCTTCAGTGTTGACTTCTAAGGAGTCTATGAAAGAATGAAGTCTGTTTTCTGCAGTGGCCCCTCAATCACAATTGTGTGTTCTATACTATTATCATCTTAGGAATTGCTAGTTTAAGAATTAAAAAAAAAAAAAGAATTCAAGAGGTTCAGCCTGGTGTGGTGGTACACATCTGTCATCCAGCACTCAGCAGGCTGAGACAGAAGGATTGCTGTGAGGTTTGGTCCACCCTGGGCTACATAGTTAGCTTAAGGCCAGCCTCAACTACACAGTGAGACTTTGTCTCAACAAAAAAAAAAGAATATAAGAGATGAATCCTCCTTTAAAACAAGATAGATTTGCTATCTTTTTTTCTCTTTAAAGCCCACATAGAATTTCTTCTTGGACTTTCGGCCAAGATCAAGTATAAAGTCCCTATGGGGCAGACTTCAGTGTTTAGCTCAATGAATGCTAGAAGCCAATGGTGGCTATTACTGAGTGATAGACCTTGCCTACAGAACCCTCTTCTTCAGAGAGGTCCATCTAATTAAGAATATATGGGATTCCTAGGCTCCACTTTAAGCCACAGCATGTCACACAGATGTGTCTAAAAAGCCCTACCTAAGACCCCACTATATGTTTAAATTATTTCTACAATTCTTTTTAAGGTGAATTACAGCTCTGCAAGAGGTCACTGGAAATTACTTCTAGCCTTCATAGAGGGAACTATGATTTATTTAAAAAACCAAGTTGGAAAACAGAGGGTAAAGTAATAAATACGGCTTGTCATGGAAAGGTCAAGAAACACAGAAAGTGTTCAAGTGTGGTGGCAAAGGAAATGCGTGGAGAAGACAGATCAAGTCTACATGATTCATGTGCTCCTAGAAGTCACAAAGTAGAGCAAATCAAAGAACAAAATCAACAACAAAGCATTATTTTAGATAAAATTTGGATGTGTGAGTTATAGAGCTTAGGGCTTCTCCAACTCAGCATCAGTATTGTTTCCTGTGGTCTTGTATCTGTCCCAGTATACACACTTAAATTGCTGCCTGGTCTCAGAAGGATTCAGGTTTGCTGACTCCTAAATGGATTCCTGAAATAAACTGAGAAAATGACCTTATGAAATGATTGCTCTTACACTTTATCTTCCACCACAGGATATCAACCAGATGGAAGACAAGATAAATAGCTACATTGAGACCTACTTTCATGATCCCAGACAGGACTTCCAGGCCATACCTCAAGGCCATGGCTCAGTATCCATAAGAAAATTTTGAAAATACTGCAGAGAAGCACTGAGATAGCTAGGTCCAGAGTTGTGTAGGCCCAGGCTCTGAGGCCTTGTCTCAGGAAGATGGCCCTAGAAGGACTGTGAAAATGGGAAATTGTCTGGTGGGAAAAGCAGTGCTGAGGCACAAGGGTGACACTGTCTTCCTCATGTTTCCCTCCAGAACTCACAGGGTGTGAAGAGGCTACACAGAACTATTTAATCTGGCACAGTGTTGGGCTGGGCTGCCCAACACTGTCACGGGCTCTGCATTGGAATACTGACGTCTCAGGGCTGACTGACAGGATTCATGCTGCCCAGGATGCTGCCCTTTTGGGTGAGAATGATGAGCAATTTCACATAACTGTACAGAGTCAGAATCTCCTGACAGCTGCAGACAGAGGTCATTCTAGGTAACACCATCAGGTTACAATCAAGACCTTTATCACATGCCTTTTGACCCCCTTCTATGTTACAGTTCATGGCAGTTGCTTGCTCTAAGTCAGGATGCATCTACCGACACTAACAAAAGGAAGGACAAGGCACCCTCAGTGCCCCCCGCATGTGCCAAAATCCACTCTTGGTGGCATGCTATGCCCAGTCTTCTGTGGGCTCTGACTCACTTCTGTTACTGCTGTCTATTTACACCTTAGTTTCAAGTCACCCATGATGTGGGAGGTCCCAGAGAGAGATGAGCTCTGTGAGGATGCTCTACTGGCTTCCTCTTGTGCTAAACCTTTAGGATCAAACCCAAGGACCCCCTCCTCCAGGAAGACTTCCTGATTTACTCCATGCTGAACTTCACATTGCTCCTTTCTGTTGTTTTCTTGTATCCTATGTACTTTTCACTCCTCATACTTACCTACTTACCCCTGTTATCCTTACCTGCTTATGCCTAGCTTCCTTCCACAGTATGACTTCACTTAGGATAAGGCTGGTCTTACTCACTTTTGTACCTTGAAAATCTTGCACAGAGCACAGAGTTTTACCTAAATGAATGACTGTGGAGGGAAGAAAGTGAAAAGATTTGAGAACCAACACATAGCCATCATCTGCCATATGGAAGATACTTTGTCAGGCCTACTATGTCATTTAATCCTTATAAATATATGCAAAGTGGGCATAATTATCCAAACCTGTCAAAGGAGGAAAATGAGGCTCATAGAGGAGAAGTATCTTTCTTTAGGTTCCATAATTAATAAGTGACAGCAACATTGTTTGAATCAAAGCCTCTGTGTCACTAAAGCCTGCTCTGTCTTTATTGTGTCGAACACACTGATCTGCAGTGTCCTGGCTGGGTGCACCCAGCTGGGCTGGAGAAGCCAGGGTGCCAACAAATGTGTTAGGAAGAAAGATTCGGTTAGGCTAGGGTCTTTTGATCCCCCGGGTTTGATCAGGGCATAAACACTGTTGTGAGAATTAGAACCATCGATTGCTGATCCCTTTGGAAGAATTGCCCCTGAGAGAAAGGCAGAACACCCCCCAGTTTCACCCCCATATGCCCTCGGGGTTATTGCCTCACAATTTTTTATAACTTCACTTCCTACAGATAGCATTTAGCTTTTATAAAACCCACCCAATTCGTTATCTGTTCACATTTCTCCAGATGTTTCACCTCCCACTCCTGTCTTTCTTAATGACTCTAGAGGGTTGATTACCAGCAGGGTTAAAGCTGTCAAATTATTCTTGGCTCTATTCCATTTCTTTCCTTCTTTTAAATCCACCTCCAAAGTTCAATGTGAAATCTTCACCAATTGGATCGATCATCTTTTCTTTTTTTCTAATTTTAATTGATTCATAATACAAGAACTACATTGGGAGACTATTTCATTTTTTTCCTGCATTTGGCTCATGCTGAAGATTTTGTGGTTGGCTCTACTGTGGATTTATATTCCTGCATCTTTCTGTGCATCCCAAACCCCAGCACCAGAAAGGCAAGAGGAGACTGAGGAGAGTACTTGAGGCCTGTCCTGCAGGCAGCATCGTCATGGAGAAGGGATACCTGTCACACACCAAAGATAAGAGCAAGAGTGTCTCTGTTGATGCCTAGTGAGTGAAAACAAATACCTTTATAAGTGAATTAGGTAACAAAGGCTGGTGGATTCTCCTTATTCTAAATGCCACAGTCTAGGCATGGAGGGACACAGAAACATAGTAAGCGGAACAAGAACAGGGCTCAGGGGCTCATCACAAGAGCTGCCCCAAATACCTGAAAGAAGCTGCTTACCAGAAACTTGCCCTACAACTAGAACAACACCAGATAGCTTGGGTCATCAATCCTGGCTTTAATTTCAAGATCTACTCTTCCTAGCACAAAATTGCCATAGGGAGGCAGAAGATCCTACTTTTGCTCCACTTGAATTTGTACATTCTCTGTAGTTCTGGGTATTCATTTTGAAGAAGGCATGGGTTTTTTATTCAAAGGAACAGCAGAGACACTGGCACATACCTCAAAGCTGAGGCCTCAAGAAAGGGGTCCAGTTGTTCCTTCTGAAATCCATACTCTCTTCCTTTCAAGGATTAAGAGTTTTGGAATTGCCCCATCATACCCCACAGCATAGCATTATTTAAAGTTTTTTAACGAGCAGTAATTAAATATTTATATTGCACTTCACATTTTACAAAGTAAATTTTCATTTACTATTTCTTTTGTGCAATTGGAAAATGTCTGCAGTTGCACAAGTGAGAGCTAAGGTTGCAACATAGGGTGAAACCATCTGTTATATTTCCTTGTGAATATCATTAGCATTTTCATGGACGCAGTGTTAGTGACCATGACAGGGACCATGCACTTACAGAACAAGAACTTATTTTCAAAACTGCAGTGCTATTTGGGGGCTGGGGATGGTTAGACTTTCCAACTTCATCTTAATTGATTCCTTCCATCCACACATTATACTATAAGGTTTAAACTCTTCAAATGATAACAATTACTGTAATTTGGACCTATAGTAAGTAATTATTAATCCTTGTCATCCACATTGGCTACATAAAGATGTATATACATATTGCAGTAATATACTTTTGGGGCCAGGCATGGTTGCACATGCCTGCAACCCTGCAGTGGGGAGCCTGAGCTGTTAGCTTGAGGCCAGCCTGAGCCACACAGTGAATTCAAAGTCAGCTTGAATTACATAATGAGACCTTATCTATCTATCTATCATCTATCTATCTATCTATCTATCTATCTATCTATCTATCTATTTATCTATCTATGTGCTTTTGATGATGAGTGTTAAAAGTTTTAAAAATTTTCCTTTTTTTGATAAAGGAGGTAAAGACCTGCATTAGATAAAATTTAAAAAAAATTTGTTTCCCAGCAAAGTCCTGTAATGAAAGCTTTCTCTGGACTAATTCACTGTATATAAGACAGTTGTGGGCTCATGTTTTAAAATATATGACAGGGCTTTGGCAGACAAGCCATGTTTGTCAAAAAGGTATTTTTTGTGTCAACAGTGCCTCATAGGATGATGGGTTTTTATACATTAATTTTTTAATCCAAATATTCAAATCCAAATATTGAATATACTTAATTGGGTTTGACTGTATCTGTTTATTTGGCCAGAATGTTATCAGAGTAGATTAAAACAGATAAAATTGTTAATCTAGGCCCACACTTGTCATTCTTGATTACTTGTTTTAGTGTGTATACAGTAAGCTGCAGCACACAGACATTCTTATTTTGTTAAGTTACATATTTCCCTAATACCTCTACTCCATTGTTGGCCTCATTTTTTCAATAGAAATATTAAAAATCATGTATGTATTATTTTTTCTGAAGCTGCCATAATAAATGACCATAGCATTTGTGACTTAAACAGCAAGAATTTTATTTCCATAAAGGCCTAGAAGCTAGAAACCTGAAGCGTTGATGCCTGGAAGGTTATTCTCTTCCAAAGCTTTTCTCCCTGTGTATATATCTATGTCAAAATTTCTTTTGTGGACACCAGTCCTACTGGATTAGGGCCACTCTAAAGAGACCATTTTACCTTCATTGCATTTGCACAAAAACAAGTGAGTCTCAAAATAAACTCACTTTCCAGGGATTACGACTTCAATACATGAATTGTTTGGCAACACAGTCAGCCCATTATGATGTCTTCTAGGGGCATCTTTATATGGAGAAGTGTTTTTATTCATATTTGTCTTCATACTCTTCAAATATTCTCATTATTACTTTAGTCAAAGGAGACTGACTAAATAGGAGACACAAAAATTCAACAATCACATTGATTATAGATTAAAATGATGCCTCTTGTGCTTTTAGGTCCAATTCTTCCAGAAGCATTCTCTCCCAAAGAAAGTGGGTAAGGCTACTTAATTGTGCCTAGGAGAAAGACAGACGGTGCTACAAAATAGTCAGGCTAACTTGACATTTTCTGTCTCAGGTTGGTTCTCCAGCTACCAGATACTCTAATGGAAATGCTACCTTAAAATGGTAGTTTCTCATCAAATGCAAAAAGTTTAATAATTCCACAGCCCTTTAGGGAATATGGCACAGTGCTAAGAGAGAAGGTAAATTCCAATCAAGAGTAAAACTAGTTACCCAAAGGCATCTAACTGAATACAAGTAGGAAATAGGGGAACTTCCAAAGTAGCTCCTGAAATTTCTCCATTAGGACATTCATACCTTGAAAAAAGACTATCTAGCTCTCTTGTCCACTACATCATGATTCTGTCAGCAGGGATTTTTGCTTGTGTTTTTATATCCTCCTGTAATGATTGATTGGTTAAGTCAAATTGAGACATTCAGTTAAGAGAAGCTTAGCTAAATTGGCTCAGCAATTCCACATCTGAAGGTGCAGAAGACCCGCCGTCAGGTGGCTGGTTGACTGGGGTGGTATAAAGGAAGAGGAAAGAAGAACAAACCCACTTCTGTCCTTTGGAGGTGTCCCAGTCTTTGCCTTCAGCTTGGATGTCATCTCCTGGGTTCTAGTGCAGACTCATGTTCCTCCTCATATGGATTTGCTTGGGACACTGCAGTGAACTCTGGAGGTTGGACTGATTTTTTTGGTCTCCGATATGCAGACACCTTCTGTGTGCTTCCTCCAACTCCTTGTGTGACCCCATAAGCCAATCTTGTGATTTCTTGTACATGTGTATATATAGCTTTGTTGAATCTCTTTCTTCAATAAAACACAGAGCAATCCATACAGGACTTAATGTTTGCCTTACTGGATTTTGGATTTTCTTCGTTCCCATTTTTTTAAATCTCCCTGTTTGTATCTTTTGAAATGGAAATGTCTTTGTTGTGCCATTGAAATTTGGAAGTTTTTAACTTTCTTTTTGTTTATACAGGGGCTCACAGCTAAAAGTTTGTCTAACTCTCAAAAGAGACTTGGGCCTTGGACTTGCTAGCAATGCTAAACTTGCTAGGACTTGGGCACCTCTTGGAGATGGGCTAAGTGCCTTTTTCATAAGGGGATGTGCATGAGTCTTTGAAGGTCCAGTTACAAAATGTTTTGGTTTGTCTCTGAATATCCTCCCAAAGCTTCACATGGTCCTGGGTCTTTCTCAGAGGTGGCTAAATCTAAAGTGTGTGAGGTTGGGGTTAAGAGTATGTGATTAGTAAATCATTCCACTGATTGGTTTAGCAAAGTTCTGGCTAGAATTAAGGGTGTGCTACACCAATCGTAGGGCAGGTAGACTGCATACAATACAAGGCCAGAAATTCTTATCCTCTGCTCTCTTATTTGTTTTTGCTATTTTCTGATGCCATAAGCTGTTGCCCTTCTGCCATGTACCACCCTGCTCTGGAGTTAGCGGTTCAAGGATGAAACTTCTGTAAACTGTGAGCTAAATGAACCTTTCCTCTTTTAACTTTGGGTTCTAATATTTTGTCTGAACAATGAGAAAAGTAACTGAGACAGCTCTTTCTCAGAGCTGTCTCTGCCCCAATCATACTTCAAAATCTATGACTTATTATTAAAATTTATTATTGTAAAATGGTGTTGATTGCTGAAGCTGCTTAGTAACTAGAGTTCATTCTTTCCTTTGTGTGTATATATGTGTACTTTTGAAAATTTGCATAAACATAAGAAAATATAATAACAAAATACATTTTGGTGTTTATTACCCCAATTCTATTTAATATTTTCAATTTTATTGCAAATTTCATTATTCAATATCAGAGTTTCATGACTTATTCAGTATCAATAGACTTCTATTTTTTGCAGAGTTGGTGAGGTTAATAATGTCAGTAAGAACTGGGAGAGGCACTTCTTTGCATAGTTGTGCTAAATAACTAGAAGTAATGAACTACTATCCCTGATTCCAAAAATGCGTGTGTACAGAAGGAATAGCAAAGAAGTGGAAAAGCAAACTGGGGTCCATGTTGACATATCAACAGACGCAAGCCAAGGCAGACTGCAGTGAGCAAGTGTTACAGCACTCTGGCCTCTTCTCACCCCTTGAGGACTGGAAAACACAAAGCCAGAAGGCATAAAATTTCTCCATTGGCTCTTGGAGGACTGGGGGAACCCAGTGATATTTTGAGTGGCCTGGCAAAACATCTTGAACTGTTTCTTAAAACTTTAGGACTTGGTGAAATTCAAAACATGTTTTACCAGCCATTTTTTCCCCTTTGCCCCTTAATTTTTAAGCCTCTGTGTATTTCAAGGGAAATTTAATCCACATGCTTCTAATTCATTTACACTTAACTCACCAAAATGCTGCTTTTTAAAATGTTATTTGATGTCTGAGATGCTACAGGAGCTCTTCACATGTCTTTTTAAAATGGGGTTACTTTTTGCTAGCAGTGAATAGAACTTCAACCGCTGGATATTTAATCTCAATTCTCAAGTAAGATCAATTCAAATATCTCTCAACTTTCTCAAACATTTCACATGGTTGAACTAAGAGGATTCCTTCTAGCCCTTGAAGAAACACACAAGAGGTAAGGTAGGCTTACTTAAAGCAGTCAGGCTATTTTCAGTGAAAGGATCTCTATTCAGCAGGCTCTTCCAGTCTTCTCATAAATCAGCATGACTTTCATATTATGAGATCTTCCCTTCCCTACCTCTGCCATAGAGTTGGCTAAACACTTGACTGCAGTAATTCCCATAGGGAATTGGCTTTGCCCTTAGTTTAAGTATTTTTAAGGGTTTTGGTGGACAAAATATGGGAGTCTAACTCTGACAAAATAAAACAAAATTGGCAGGTTATTGAGAGTATATTGGGAAGCACCAGCAAGGACAAGCACCAGCAAGAACTGGATCCTGGATTGCTCCATGCATCCAAGCAAGGCCATGAGAAAACAGTGAGTTCACCTGCTCCTTCCCTTTCCAATGTCACTGGCCTCAAGATATGGGAGGGGCATGTGGGGCTGGAGTGGGGTGTTTGCAATTGGCCTAATTTTGCCTCTCTTGTTAGTATCTAGAAAGGTTTGAAATGAAGTCCACTTTCTAAGATCCCCATCCAGTCATTAAGGAACTATTCTTTAAAAGAATGAGAATGAGAGATCAGTTGAATATTCATGTCTGACTAGCAAGTTCATTCAAATAGACCTAGGGGATTTCCTGTTCTAGGTTAGCTGGAAAGAACATACTCAGTGCTGTTACCTCTCTGTGCAAAGCAGCTATTTGAGACCAAAGTAAATAGCAGTAGGCAAATTAAGACAAAGGGCCTACTTTACAATACCACCAAACCAAGGATGAGCTTAAAATCTCAATTTTTCCCAGTAGCCCCTAGCTTGAATACAATCAGTGTAGTGGAAGTAAACTCAGTACATAAAGTCAGAGATCCAGGAAAAGCTTTCTACTTCTGGCTTGAGTGCAGAGAAAGTTGCAATATATAAAATGAGAAATCTATCCCTTTAACTCCACACCTACACTCTGTTCCTCTTCTTCCCCTTTTCCTACTCTTCTTTTTTGCTTCCATACCCCATACTCCATGGAATCCGGTAGAGGTGAGGAGGCTGCAGCCTGCAGCAGTTTGAATCTGTAGGAGCCCATCTGTGACACTGAGGCCCCTTCCTCTCCTGCGGAGCTGTGGTTCCAAGAGTGCAGGGCGAATTCGCACTGCTTTTCTCTTTCTTTGTGCTCTTGCTACTTGACTGCAGATGTGGGCACAAGTGCAGGAGTGCATGGCAGAACTGGGTAACTAAGCCTTAGATTTCTGGCAGTCAGACCAGAAAGAGGAGCCTCAGGGAATCAAAAACTATTAAGGAGATTACAGAAAGGAAAGAACTCAGGAAAACAACACCATAGAAATATGTATGAACTCCCTGGCTCACCACCTCATGTACACATACACAGAACTAATCTAATCCAGTGTATCAAATTTTGGAAAACTAAACTGACAGACACACTCTAGTCCACATCCCGTATTTCATGCTGGGTGGCACAGACTAAGAGACTTGCAGAATGCTGCAAAGGCTTTGCCAGTTGACCTGAATTTGGAACCAGAGTCCATAGAAAGCATCATGGAGCTGCCTCCCTGGATGTATACTTTCTATATGATATTAACTAGATATGAAGTTTCATATTTTTCTAGATATCCAGCCTACAAAACAAAGTAACTAGGAAAATGTCAACCGATGTGGGAAAATAAAATCAGCAGAAGCTACAGTCACAACGGCACAGACACTTCCCATTAAAGGTTTTAAAACAGCTATTGTAGAAATTCTCCGGAAAGCAAATCACTGGAAAAATTAAAATCTTAGGGAAAAAAAAAGAGCATTCACTGAACCACATGAAAAACTTAGAGCTGGAAAACACAGTAAATGAGGCTGAAAAACCAACTGGATTGACTCAACTGCAGAGAAGAGATACAAGAGGAAATAACAAATAAACAAGGATAGATGAATAGAAATTTTGTACAATTTCAATAACAGACAGAAAAAAATTGAAATCAAAAAATGTGTATCCTCACAGACTTCACTGTCCACACCAAATGCATAATATTTGTATAATTCCAGGGAGAAGAAACAAAGAATATTGAAGCAACAGTGGCTAAAACTCCTGAAATTTGACAAAAAGATAATGTTCTTGCATATGCAAGAAACTATATAAGTACTGGGAAGAATAACTCACAGAATGCCATGATAAGATACATCCTAATAAAGCTGGTGAACAATAAAGACAAAAAAATGTTCTGAAAGGAGTCAGAGAGAAGACGACACTACCTATAGGAGAATGCTAGATTCTAATGACCAATTTTCCTATAAAAAAATTATGGTTATCACAAAAATGCTCCATATTTCGAGTGATTTTAAGTGTTATGAGAAGAGAAATATTAACCTGATCCCTTGCCAGGAAATACATCTTTCAGAAATGAGAGTCAGGTACAGACTCTACTAGAATATTGTCTGATGGAGAACTAAAATTGTTTCTACCCGGTACCTCTGTCTGAAGAACTGCTAGAAAGCTTAAAACATCAAGAATAAGAAAATGATAAATGTGATGCTCAGTACAACAGCTATTTTTCTCCTTTTCAGCTTTTGCAAATGTTTGAAACTTTAAAATTATACTATTGTTTGACCAGGTTATAAATGTATAACAGATGTAATATATGATAATTATAACATAAGGAGAGTTACTATGTTAATTGGACATCAATACTGCACACTTTCTACATGTCATTTGAAGTAGTAAGATACTAATAGAAGATATTTGCATCTTAGGTTGTGGAAAATGAAGTATATATATTGTAATTTTTAGAACAGTCACTATAATTCATATACAAAATATACAATCAAAGCACAACAGAAAAATTAAAGATTAAAAATCATTCAGTTAACCTGAAAGAAGAAATTAGAAATAGATAAATAAAACAACAAATTAATGGAAAACAAAATGACTGACCTAAGTTCAAACATAACAATAAATATATCAAATACAAATGTTCTAAATGTATCAAGGAAAACAGATTGACTGAAAGAATGGATTAGAAGAAAAGAAGTTGTCTACAAGGAAAACATTAAAATTTAATAATACAACCAAGCTGCATGAAAGAAAGATACCATACACTGCACCAAAAAGGAGTAGTAAAAATAACAGCAGCTATATCATATCTCACAGAATTAACTTCAAGTAATGAAAAATGCCAAAGGGTAAGAAAGAGGAATTTCACAGAAGGACAAAAAGTTTGATCCACCAATTACATAGCAATCAGAAATGAGTACACACCTAACAACACAGCTTCAAAACAATGACTGACATAAATGATTTTTTTTTGAACCACAGATTGAACTCAGGCTCTTGTGCTTGCCAGGCAAGCAGGGACTGACATAATTGAAAGAAATTGAGAATTCCACAAAAATCGTTAGAGACTTCTCTGTTCTTCCCTCAGTTCTGGGGTTTCAAGGACAGATTAAAACCAAGGAGAAAAAGTTAAGCAAGGAGGGGCTGGGGAGATGGCTCAGTAGAATAAGCACTTCCCTGGCAAGCACAAAGGCCTGAGTTCAATCCCTGGTTCCATACACACACACACACACACACACACACACACACACACCCCAAAAAAAAGTTAAGCAAGGAGTTCTTAGATATAACACAAATTATGTTCCATAAACAAGAACAAAAACACAAACTAAACTTTAAGAAAAAATTAAACACCTTTGCTATGTTATAAACATGTTTTAGAAAAGGGGTAAAGGATTTACAGCCTGGGGTAAAACACTTCTAAATCGAGTATGTGGTAAAAGGACTTTTGGATAAGTTCTTGAGAGTCACTGAAATAGCTCAGTGGTATAAAGTGCCTGCTTAGACAAGCTTAGACAGTCACAGGGACCATGGTTCAAACCCGGGCACCACATGCTGCTCCAGCCCTGCCCCCATGCTGGGGCAGTCCCCCCCAAAAAAAAAAATCTCTTGAAACTAAACAATAAGAAAAAAACCAAACAATTAATAGTGTCCAAAATTGTTTCCAAGATTTGGCTATCACAAATTGTGCAGCTATAAACATAGATACACATATATCACTATGATATGGCGTTTTCAGTTCCTCTGGGAAAATTTCCAGTAGGAGGATAGATGGTTTGAATGGAATTTCCAGTTCTAGTTTTTTTATGGAGTCTCCACATTGATTTCCATAATGGTTGTCCCATCTACACTCCCACCAGCAGTGGAAAAGAGTTCCTTTTTCCCCACAGCCTCTCTAGCGTTTGTTGTTGGTTGATTTCTTTAGAATGATAGCCATTCTTTGTGGGGTGAGGTGGTAGCTCAGTGTTGTTTTAATTTGCATTTCATGGATGGCTAGTGATGTGGAACATTTTTTTCTGTATTTATTCGCTTCCTTAATTTTGTCCTCTGAGAAGTATATGTTCATCTTGGATGCCCATTTCTGGATTAAATTTGGAGCAGATTTTATTGACCTTTTCAGATACAAAAGTTACATTTCTTGTTATATAGGTCTTGCTTTAATCTTGGTCTTCACTATCCAGCAGAAAAGTATAAAAATGAAGTATAAAAAGTAAAGCCATATTAATATGCTGAGCTATAAAAGGCTCACTCAAGTCAACAACTTCTGACACTTCCAGTCCTATGGATAACTCACTACTATTATGGACTACTGGACTACATTGGAATATTTTGCTGAATTGATGCACCTACAATATTTAAATGACAATGGAATACCCTTCTCTGAAAAAACTAAACAAAAAAGAGGATATAAACAAAGGACCATTTTGTATCTGTATATTCAAAATAGGATAGATATACAGCTACTTTTTCTTAATTCAATTAATAGAAAGATTTGTACTAATAGTGTCTGTGGACAGGATATCATGTCTGCATCTTGTACTATGAATAACCACTATGAAGACAACAATATGCAATTTATTAATTATTAAAACTGTCCTATTAATCAGTTTTGAATCTGTCTCATTGTTATTTGTTTCTGAATAAAATTATTTTAAAAATAAAAAAAATAGTGTCCAAGTCTTGAGCCAGGTTTAGTGGCACATGCCTATAATCCCAGCACTTAGGAAGCTGAGGCAGGAGGATCATTGCAAGTTCAAGGCCAGCCTAGGCTACAAAGTGAGTTCAAAGCCAGTCTGAACTGCATAGTGAAATCCTGTCTCCAAGGATAGTAGTAATACTAAAAATTTATAAATACTGTAGTCATAAAGACAAATCGAAATAAAACTATGTCAGTTAACAATGCATATCTATTAGAATTAGTAAAATTAAAAAGACTAAGTGGCAGGGTCCTAAAGGAAGTGGGATTTTACTTTGACTGGTCAGAATAGCTGCAGTACTGCCATTAGCAGGTCTCTGCAGGCACTCTACATATGAATGAAATAGGTGACTGAATCTTCCTTTGGACCCACTGGATACAAAACAAGTGCTCATGGAAGATGAATAAAGATTTAGGAACTACTTATAAAAATGTAGACCACTGAAATATTTAAACCAGAAAAGCTTGACATATTCTGCATTTCAACCAAGTCAAGAGTACCTGAGTTGTGGCTAGGCTATTAGAATTAATATAATAATATAATTAATATAATAATATATAATATAACTGGAGCAATTATCCTCATATGTAAAATTCATGTGCTTCCATCATTCTCCTGGATACGTGATAATATAGTCTTAAACCTGTATTTGGGGAGAGGAGAAATAATCTCTCAGAGCATGTTTAATCATCTATAAAATGGTATTTAAAATGTAGGCTAATTATGGGAGGTTAAATGAGAAAGTACATGCAGAAAACCTAACTCCTGACACATAGCAAGGAATGAAAGGGTACTAGCCATTATTATTGTCATCACTATGGAAAAACATGTTGATTTCCTTCCAGGATCCAAGCAGAAGAAAGCCTCGTGGTTTGCAAAAGCTTCAAACTCCATGCAGTATTATATATGCATTGTTGACTGGACTGGCTATTAAAGAAAAGAATTCAGTTTTGTGAGGCATGGTGTAAAGGACACTGATTGGACTTTATAGGATCTGGATTCTTGGCTTGACTTGGCCACCAATTGCCTGGGTGCCACTTCCCTTCTCAGGACCTTAGTTGGTTATTATAAATGTCTGAGTTGACTCTGGACCTCTTTTGTGTCCTTTTCAGTATCCACACTGTATGAGATTTGCTATGATCTTCCATGGGGTTTGTGTGGTCATCCCACCAACTACTAATTCATCTATCTTTATTATAACCCAACTACACAAACAAACTAGAAAGCTTGGGCTCTACAGTGCAGAGAGAGTCTGACTTTGTCTTCTTCAGTAGGCTTACAGAAGAAACCTGACATCTTGTGTCCCAGATTAATGACACCCTAGGGGACTGTCTGAGCAAGCCAGTCCTCCAGGTGCTCCGCTGACTGGTCTTTTGTACTGGTAATACTTTTCGCATGACAATGCCTTTACTTTGTTTCTGGCAAGAATTAATACATTACTTATGATATTTAATAAGAAACAGATGTTCTCAATGAGAATGAGGCCTGGTTGCCCATTAATTCTGGTTGGATTTTTCTTGCCATGGTGAATGGAAGCAGACAGAAGAGGTGATCCACATGATGTGTTGCAAGACCAAAGTCATCTGCAGACAGTAGAGCTGAGAACAATTGCCGAGTATAATTCAAAGTGGATGGGACAATGATATGATGTTTAAAATTAGAAAAGCATTTGGTTTGTATAGTTAAAAACTAATAAGGCCCTATGGCCCTGAAATTGTTCCAGATGCTAGGAAGTGACTGTACAAAATGGAGATGCTATAACTGAAGAGTCAACGGTTATTGAACAGTGATGCTACAAAGGTATTCTTTTTGGGTTATCTATGTATTTTGGTTCAAAAGGTTCTATTTATTAGGCATCAACACACACATTCAGCACAATAAATTTATAGACTTTGATTAAGATATATTAAATAATTTTTTCAAATGTCTTATATGAGATTTAGTTCTGTTCTGCTTTTCAAATACTTACACTGTCAATACTTGTGTGTGTGCACTTTCTTTGTTCTATAAATCTTTGCTTTGTTGAGGGGGTTATCCAACTTTTATTCACATGAGATTTTAATAAGTTTTATGCTGCATGTATATTTTCAGGGTGAGTAAAAAGATTTGCTTGTTGAAAAACTATATGTGCTTCTGACCTGTGCCATTCTAATTTTTAGGATAAGGCAAATATTTTACATAAAATAGTCTCAGAGAAATTTGTAATGTGTCCTTTATTCAAGAACTGCACTATACTTACCACCCAATAAATATTTTTAATTTTTTAATTAATGTACATTAAAAATCTCTGCTTTAAAAGATATTATAATCTAGTTAGAAAAAAAGGTACAAATGCACAATTGTACCTTTAACTGTTGAAATTGAATGTTGCATGGGAAAGCCTCTGTGGTAGGTTAGATTAGTATTTTTTAATATTACCATAGTATATATTACTTTTTCACTGCTGATTCCCCATAGAATATACTTTTTCCTTGGGTTCAAAGCACTCGACTCAACCTTGATTTGGGGAAATGACATACAACTTGACTTAGATCCTTGGACCTCAGTAGATTTACTACTGAAAGGTGCTTGAGTGTTTGGGCTTGTCCTCTTGTGTGTTTTTCTACTACCCCAAGAAAAGCTTCTCCAGTGTTATCCCAAACTGATCTCTAGGAGTGGATATGTAGAGCACAGCCTACAGGAAGGAGAACAGCCAGCCATACCCAGATCTAAACAAAGCTTCACATGAGTAATGACAAAGGATCTCTGTGAAAAGCCATTAAATTTTAGGATTGTTTATTCTATAACAATAGTTTTTATTATGACCATGAATGAAAACTTAAAGAATTGGACATAAGATTGTTCTTTGTGGGCTGGGGAGATAGCTCAGTAGAATAAGAGCTTTCCTGGCAAGTGCAAGGGCCTGAGTTCAATCCCTGGTTCTGAAAAAAATAAAAAATAAAAATAAAAAATAAAAGATTGTTCTTTGCTCCAGCTATAAAGTCCACAATGATTGCATAGACCAGACATGTGCACTCCAATGGAAAGTGAGTCTAATGCAAAAATAGTATTTTTAGACCAGACCAGTACTTGAAAACTGGAATTATCTTCTAAAGAAATCAGAGGGGACCAGGGTAAATATGAAAGTGCCAAAAAATGAGCCAAAGAGGCACATATTTCCAGAGTTCAGATGTACTCAAGGGGAGAAAGGTCTATGCACAGACTTCAATTTCTGTATGAAACTCTTCTAGAGACAAAGACACAAAGAAATCACAGCCTAAGATGATCAACAGAGAAATACAGTAACAACAACACTTGCCCTGCTGCAGGGAGTTCTAAACATCCTTCATACCCCTAATAATAGTATTTTTCCCCTGAGCGTCTAACAGCATGAAGAAAATAACATACTGGTCATGTCAACCCCAGTTCTCAGATCCAAGCAATATTATAGTTGTCAGTGTGTGTTAATATATTGCCATTTAGGGCTATATACCAGGCTGGGAATTGGTTGACATGTATCTGATTTGACAAACACACCTGTTATCTCTGTGTGTGTGTGTGTGTGTGTGTGTGCGCGCGCGCGCGCGCGCACGTGTGTGTACTAGAGAAAAGCTAGTCTAGTATAAAATCCGCCTGAGGAGATATATTAAGACACTCAAGGTCTTCTGGTGATACTGTCTTTCACATTTAAAATATTAAATATTGAAGTAATAGCAAGAAAAGTATTGAAAAAACAAGTCACATCATTAATAAAGTCCAAATAACTCTTAGAAACTGGAAGATTATAACATCATGAAGGAAAAGGTCCTGTCATAGCAATTGAGAAGATCTTGCAAGGTGATTCCAGATACAATGATAGAATCAATATTTCTAGCATCGTAGAGAAAATGGAATATCATTTCTTACTACATTCAGTGTCCAAGAAATCTTAATAATTAGAAAGGTGGGAGCTGTTTATGAGAGGACAGAATATCCTGTCATAAATGATGGGGAACTATAGAATTAGAAACAGCATGAAATGTTTATATTATGTGTAAAACTTTTCAGAGCATGTGTAAGGCAAAGAATGAATAAATAGTTCTAGGAAGAAACAAATGTGGGTGTTCTAAGGGTGTATGCCTGTTGTTACTGAGAGGTGTTTACAGAACATTTCTTAAAACAATACTTTTTAAATATGCATCCCTCAGTGCTTGCTTCGGCAGCACATATACTAAATATGCATCCCTCTGTGGTGAAAAGAAGATCACAGAGTTAAGTTACATTACAGAATAAATAGACAAATGTCTCATCGACTAATGCTTCTGGTACTTATCTCCACTATTAACCACAAAAAATCTTTAGTCACATGGCAGGACAAATCCTACAAAACATCACCTAAGAACTCATGAAATAATTTCACAGTTGCCACCTCATCTTGTCCTCACCAAAACAATACAAGGAAGACACAGATAGGAGTATCTCATCGTGGAGATGTGAAACCCAAAGAAGGGGCAACTTAGTACTTCTCAGCTGATTAAAACACTAACATGTGAACAGCACAATCCCACATTCTCCAATGCCACAGTAGTGGCTCCAGCATGGCCTCACTGGGAATGCTTACATAAGGAAATAGGCAAAAAGACACTGTAAGTCAAGGATTCTGGCCCCCTTGCCTCCTGAGAGCTAGTTGTAAAACACCTCTACTCCATCACTGTAGAGCACAAGATGTGTAGACAGGGGTGCAGCCACTCTGTCACTCTTCCTGAGATCAAAACGTTCAATTCTTCAAATCTTGTCCTGTTATTAAACTTATTCTCGTGACCACAGGTACATTGAAAGGGCTCACAAATGCAACAACAGATGCTTTTTGGCTCTAAGACCTTACAGAGGGTTAATGTTAACACCTTTCAGTTAATGATGTGAAGACAGCCTTTTGAGATAGTGAGGAAGAACATATGGACTTCTCCGACTGAATGAAAAATCATATACTTCACAGAACAACTTGAAATATTGGCTTGCCTACATGGCATAATGAACCTCATCACATTTGGAACTTGCTGTTGATTGCCAAGTAGTTTACCTGAGTAAAAACACAAGCATATCATGCTTGGATATGGATTAATTTTATTCACTGATCATGGAAGGATATATACAGAAGTAATTGTATTTAAAATTTTGTCATCAGTTGACTGATGTTTCTCAAATATTTTGAGGTATTTTTCTTCTATTTATATTAAGTATTATAGAATGCATGTTTTTTCAAAGTACGTATTAGTATTGCCACATGACTTACAAACAATATAAGCAGAAATCAATTATTTCCAGCTGCTGGGGAGATATCTCAGTAGAATAAGTGCTTTCCTGGCAAGCGCAGGGTCCTGAATTCAACCCCCAGTACTGCAAAAGAAAAGAATCAGTTATTTCAGCTGGTTATGTACCCCTGGCCCTTTGTTAGCCAGCCTTTAACTGACCATCCCTCCCTCTTCTACAAAGACCTTATATAAGCAAGAGGAGTCCATAAAAAATACCCGGAGTACCATGAAGTATGAAAGGAAGCCAATAAGAAAAGCAGATTGCAGTAGAAATAGAAAGATCTGGGAGTCACAATAATTACATTTTCACTTTAGTTTAGTTGGTGCTGAAGAAAACAACTTTGCCTGGCCTAGTTGCAAAGCTTACTGTGTTTTACACTGAAGTTGGAAGATAGAAGGTTTCCTTTTTAAGCATTCATACAAGGATTTTACCATCATGACAAGGCCTGAATTACTTTTAAATGGGTTATGGGAAAGGAAACATCAAGCATGCATCCCTAAATGGAGCTGATCCTATACAAAAGGGAAGGGGATAAATGCAAACGTAGCTGTGGTACAAAAGATGCCATGGTGTCAAGAGGTGCCCTGCTTATCTCATATAATTTCCTCATCTTTTTGCTTGTTGAGGAGAAATCTTTAAGGTCCACAGGCTACCTGTAGCACAGTTCCCATCTGGGAATCTCATACTTGAAACCATTAATCCTATTTCAAGCTTAGCTATGTTCAACTGTGAGTAAATCTTCCAACTGACCTCTGCCAAGTGGAAGGTCACACACAGCTTTGGACTTTCCAAGATGGGCCATAGAAATTTTTTAACAAGCCTCCAAGTTATTCTCAAATTAGAACTAATTTTTGGTAGCAGCAGTGATGATTTAGCCAGAATTTTGGCTATTCACAAGAGATGACTGTGTAACTTCTTAGATATTTTGTTTTCTGAAATTGCCTTATTCTATGATCAGCTGAGTAATCTAGAGCACTAGAAATACCTTGTCTTTCCCTTTCAGGCAAAGGCTAGGGGAAGAAAAAAGGAGAGGAAAAGGGGAAAGTAAAGGACAAAAGAGATGAGAAAAGGAAAGAAAGTTGTATGTTTCTTCTTAAGATGTTACAAAACTAACCAACATAACCCTAGAAGGGTGGAGTCAAATTAAATTAGGGAGTTTTCTTCTCTTTAGAAGATGTAATCTGGGAGCTTTTAGCACTACTGTCAAGACTTTCTGCCCCACTATTGTTAACACCAGCAAAGAACTATTCTTTGTAAGCAGCATGGCTTTGTTTGAGGGAATGTAGCAAAGGTGACACTAGGTTTCAACGAAACTATTATATAAATTCTGCCCAGAAGATGATTGTGGTAAGTGAGGTGTAATTTGCTGTGGTACAAAGTAAAAACCAGAGATTATTTAGGCCCCAAACAGAATTCTATTCAACTGAGAAAATAATCATTTTCAGGACCTCAGACTACAGTTCCAAAAAGGCATGAATAAAAAGAAGGCATTTAATTGAGCCCTAATAGAAAATTTAGCGGAGAGAGAGAGAGAGAGAGAGAGAGAGAGAGAGAGAGAGAGAGAGAGAGAGAGACAGAGAGACAGACACAGAGACAGAGACAGACACAGAGACAAAGAGACAGAGACAGAGTGACAGAGAGAGACAGAGAGACAGAGACAGAAACAGAGAGACTGAGAGACAGAAAAAGACAAAGACACAGACACAGAGAGACCTTTCAATGTAATAATTGTATTGTGCTAAATGATTTCATATAAATTAGCTTGCTCTTTTATCTGAAGCTCACTAGAAAAATGTGAGTCAAGAAAATGCACAACATTTATTGTGCATGCAACATATTCAGTACTAGCAACTTGGAACTCCAAATCAGAATGAGGAATTTGGAACACAAAACTAGAATGTGCCGCACAGCAGAACGTGGAGCCCGGCAGCGAGGGTGCACAGAAACCAAGTACAGTTGGCACTTTATAATTGCAAGTGGCACAACATTTCAGCAGAGATTCAGCTTTCTTTAATGCATATGACTCAATATGGAATATTTTTGCTCATGATGTGTAACGACTGCCATTGACAACTGTCCAGGTGCAATCATGCATGCTAAGCTAACCCAGGCTGGCGACAAATTTTCCTAAGCATCGGGCAGACACATCTAACACGTCTAAGAAGAGTACAAACCCATAATGAATACTTTCATTTGTATAGAAGTGTGTACATGCACAATACACAATTGTATAAGGCATTTTGCATATGTATTTAATATACCTTTATATGTACATGTTAATCCTAAAAATGCAACTCATATGTTAATATATATCATTTGTTAGGATTATCTCTCATGAAGCTTGGTCAAAAGCTGGCTAGCTATAAGAACTTAGCTACTTGAATAAAGAAATACTCGCTTAGTCCTCTGCCCCAAGTTCTTGTGAAATAGGTAATGAGGCGAATGTTAAGGGAAACATGAGCATCTCTTGCCTATCTAGTAAAGTTAGTCAATATAGTAGGCACCACATAATTCTATCATTGTGGTGCTGCAGTTTCAACACTTCACAGCTATAAATCAGAAAGACTTCTACATAAATTAGAATAGTGTTTAGCACTCAAATCAGTATTTTGCTGTTTGTTCAATAATTCCTGAGTCAATTATTCAATTATTATAAAATCACTGTAAGAATATGTACCTAAAATATTCCTGCCAGTCTGCTAAGTCAGAACTGATGTTCCCAACAGACACACGTAGCTGTATATGAGCTCACAATTTACTTATTTATTTACCATGCATACTGGCTGTGATGTATGTTAGGTCCCCAGGAGCTTTTCTTCTTATGTCAAAAAGTTTGTGCCCTTTAAACGACATCATTTTCCCTCCCAATGGAACTCACTGTCCTAATGCTATTCTATGTTTCTATGGTTTTTATATTTTTAAAGAATCAGTTAATATGTAATGTTTCTAGCATTTATCTATGTTGTTGCAAATGGAAAAGTTTCCTTCCTTGTATTGCTGAATAATGTTCTACTTGTATACCACAATTTTTTGTATAATAAATATATATGAATATACACATATATACATCTCTACTATATCTATCTCCCTATCTTTGTGTATCTTCTATGATTCATAGATTTCAGCTTCTAAATTTTTCAGATTCTTGGATAGCTTTATTTCCGGGCAGACTCTTATACCCACTGAGCTATATCCCTGGCCCTTAGTGCTAAGTATCTTATTGTTTTTGGTGCTGTCATAAGTGGTGTTGATTCTTTCCATTTTTGTCTTCATTTTGTTCTGATTGCCTACATTGATTCTATTCAGTATAATAAATAGTCTAATAAATCGACTGTGGTCTTTTACAATAATGTAATTTTGTTATATATGTAACATATGTATGCATTGCACATATGTATTTTTCTGCATATATGTGATACATACATATATAATATCTGCATGCATATGCAGAAAAGTGTTGATCTGATTCTCATTTATCAAACATGATATTTCTCTCTATATATTACTACAAAATATAAAATCGAAAACAAATGTGATATAAAATAAACAATCTATCACATAGTACTAAATTCCATTGATATGAAAGTATAACAATGCTTTAATATATTAGAATTCTGATGAATATGGATTATAACAATGCTTTAATTTATTAGAATTAAAAATTCTTTTATTAGTCTATATTTGCTATACATAGTGACTCTATTCAGCATAAGGAATCTTATATATATTTTGTATTACCAGTACATAATATATCTTAATCCTTATTTTTTTCACAAGCCCTTCTCCTCCCCTCAACCCCACTTCCCCTCTACATTTACAAAAGCTTTGTTTCCATTTTTTCCTTCCATTCTCTTTTAAAAATTCCTTTACCTTTCCTTCACTCCTGCATCTCCCACCTGGTCCTTTTTCCATTTGAATACATAATTTCTACTTCCTAAATCATTTATAATATAGTAAATCAAAATTGTGGTTTTTTTCTTTTGCATTTCTTTCCTATATTGAAGTTCATAAGTTTATTAAATTTGTCTTTATTAAGGTATTCCTGCACTTGTTCAAACCTTGGCTCTATTTCCTGAGGTGTATTTTACTCAACGTTTTTTACATAATAAGGATATACAAAATATTTAATCATTTTGATGAAATAAATGATCTTTATTATTTATTCCAGCAATTTTCTACTTACAAATGTCTTGTTCTTTTATAATCAGTCAAGGATTTTCTTACACTTTCTTCAAAATTTATCTTTAATAGTTAAATTTTAACCTCTAGCTCTAAAGGAATTGATTTTGGTGAGACACTATCTAACCTAACATTTTTTTCTTTTAATTATTTTTTTTTGGTGGAACTGGGCATTGAACTGAGACCCTTGCACTTGCCAGTGAAGTGCCTATTCCACTGAGCCATCTCCCTGGCCCCTCTTTTAATTTTTTTTCAACATCATTTCTAATGAAGTATTATTTTTTCAGAAATTTAGATGTGTTGGGCCTTTCATTGTTCTTTCATTTCCTGCAGTAGTTACTTAGAAAGCCCTCAATTCTGTATCATTATTTCAATATTGACTCTCCATTTAGTGTTTTGGTGATTCGGCCTATGAAAAAGATTTGAGTATCAACAAGCACAATTTCAAGTTTTCTATTTAAACATTTCCATAGGGAACATTATCAGATACTTAGCATTCACATGAATTGGAGAATAACTGTCAAATTATGTGTCCAATCTCCCATGACTACATCTATTAATCTGAGCAACAAGTTTGACTTTAAAAATAGATAATATATCAACCATTTTTAGTTAGCTATTCTGGTTTAGAAAATCTGTAACATATATATTATTGTATGTTATGCTGTTTCTGTCAGTTTTTCTGCTTGTTTTTCTTCTGTTTTCACTCCTAAGATAAAATGAAATTCAACTGAAAAATAGTTGAACTGTGATTAATTTTGAAAAAATAATCTCAGAATATTCAAATTTTATAAGTAAACATATGTCTGCCCCAGAAAGGTTTACACTTTGTCTATTTTTGATCATTCACACTTTGGTTGGAATTATTGGTATTGTACTATTATACTTTTACTAATAAAAATGAGTATTTTGCATATATATATATATATATATATATATATTTTTTTTTTTTTTTTTGGTGGCTCAGGCTGCCTGAAGGGCAGGTCTGGTAAGGGAGAGGGAGCTGGGGATTGAAGCGTGGTATCTTTTTTTATTAATAATTTTATTGAGAAAAAAATAGCAATGAGATGGTTTCAAATCTGATTAATAAAAGTTTCAATAATTAATACATTGCATATTGTAGTCTTCATAGTGGTTATTCATAGTACAAGAGGCAGACATGATATCCTGTCCAAACACTATTAATACAAATCTTTCTTCTCATTGAATTAAGACAAAGTAGCTATATATTTATCCTATTTTGAATATACAGGTACAAGCAAGACCTATATAACAAGAAGTGTAACTTTTATATCTGACAAAGTCAGCCAAATCCCCTCAGGATTTACCCTGAAACCATGTACAGCAGTTTGTAGATCTTTTGTCAGTGTAAGCCATGTGGATGAGTCACGGCCATTGCTTGATCAATTTACTCTCTGTGAGAGCCTGAGAGAACGTTTTCTCTCCATGTGACTCTCCTTAGACACACTCTACATCGTAAATCACTTTCCTCTGTGGAAAGTGGCCCCACAATCTCCTTAATCAGAAAATTTGGGATATCACTGAGATTCAAACAGATAGTGAGGTTAAGCTCAACTGCCTATGTTATAGGGTAATAATATCAGTAAGCTTCTCTTCTGAAGGGTTAACAACTTAAGTTTGCAGACCAGAAATTGGAGAAAAAGAAGGGCTACAAAGAAGCCAACATTTTGGCCCTAACCTTTCAAGGTCATTGAGGACTCAGGACATAAGAGAACCTATACTGGAACCGGGGTATCCTGCACTTGACTGTGCAGTATCAGGTGCTTAATCAACTGAACTAATGGGCAGGTCCCCTGCCATAATATATTGTCCCCTTATTTCTTACTGGTTTCCAAGATAAAAGTGATCTTTCAGACAATGATTTTCTTAAATCCTGCTGCATTCACAAAAAGTTTTAGAACTATGCAGACCTTGGATTTTGATCCAAAATTTTGTTTGCTGAGTTTTTCACTACATGTTTTAAAAGTATTTGTTAATTTTACTAGTATATTTTTTATTTTTTAATTTTTATAACTTTTTATTAATTTTAATGAGAAAGAAGTAGCAATGAGGCAGTTTCAAAACAGGTTAGTAGGATAGTTACAATAATTAATACATTGCATATTATTGTCTTCATGGTAGTTATTCAGAGGACAAGATGCAGACATGATATCTTGTGTAAACACTATTGGTACAAATCTTTCTTCTCAATGAACTAAGAGAAAGTAGCTGTATATCTATCCTAACTATTTTGCATATACATATATATTTTTTCACTACAAAATGGTCTTTCATTTGTATCCCCCTTTTTTGTTTTGTTTTGTTTTGTCAGAGATGGGTGCTCCATTGACATTCAAATATTGTAGATGCTTGAATTCAGCAAACTAACCCAATATAGTCCAATAATCCATAATAGTAGTGGGTTATCAGCAAAACCTACAATGTCAGAAGTTGTTCAATTGAGCCTTTTACAGCTAAGCATATTAATATGGCT
The DNA here is from genome assembly GCF_000260255.1 of Octodon degus. Classification (NCBI taxonomy): domain Eukaryota; kingdom Metazoa; phylum Chordata; class Mammalia; order Rodentia; family Octodontidae; genus Octodon; species Octodon degus. Next base: position 4,143,548 of record NW_004524607.1, read on the forward strand.
TTACTTTTATACTTCATGGTTCTACTTTCCTGTTGGATGGTTAAGACCAAGTTAAAGCAAGACCTATATAACTAAAAATATAACTTTTGTTGGGTGAATCAATGTTACCTTACAGGAAGAGATGTCCTAATATTTAGCACAGTCTTATCATTAATACTACATAGTCAGATATATATATATATATATATATATATATATATATATGAATTCAATTTGTTAACACTTTATTGGTCTATCATTTTCTTATACTATCTCTATCAGCCTTTGTTTTTATTTTATTTTATGAAATAATCTGTATAGTTTTGAAGCTCTTTCTGTGATTTGTCATTAATTGTCCTTAGAAATGTAACAAGTTCTGGAGATTTTTATGGAAATAGTATTTTGAAATCTTTTATTTTCTTATGTTTTACAGTGAATATTTCATAAAATCCAGTTTGAGAGTTATTTGAGTCCATTTTCCCCACTAATACTTCATTAATTGTCTGTTCTGATGAACTTCTCAATTTGCAAGCAAATTTATTTTATTTTAATTATTTATTTACTTGTGTACCGGGAATTGAACTCAGAACCTCACACTTACCAGGCAGCTGCTGTGCTGCTAAGCTATCTTGCAGCCTGCAAATTTAGATATGTACTATTTTTCTATATTTTAAAAGCATCATCTTTTGATTATATGATTTATATCAGTTTCAGATATTTTTGTCATATTTTCATTGTATGTTTTTAAAATTAAAATAGCTAGAGTTGTATCATTCATTCTTCCCTTTGGTCCACATTTGTATTGATTTTTCTTAAAACTAATATATTTTTCTGTTTTATTTATTTCATTTTTTATAATTTGTCCAACATCAGAGCCAAATACTTAGTTCGTCTAGTTTCATTTTTTCAAATTTTAGTGACCATACATAAAACTATCCATTTAAACCGACACTGGGGTTAAATAAGTTCTTTATTTTCATTATCATTCTAAACAATCATAATTAATTAAATCACTAATCATTCAATTTCTATTACTTGCCAAGCACTGTCCTTCCATAAAAATTTGCTAAAATTACAGTTAGAATTTTAATTTTCTCTTACAACAACAGATTCTAGGAGACTTTTCCTCACTTTAATGTGTTGAGATCTTATTAGTTCAGAATACTTAAATGTATGTCATCAAAACTTAACTTTGTTATATTATCTGAAGAGACAACTATCTGCAAATATACAAGTTTTGGGGGGAAACTCACTTTTCCCATTGTAGTTTAATACAGTGGTCCCCTCCTCACCAGAGAAGGATACATGAAGAACCCTAGTTGATTCCTGAAGCACAGATAATAAGGGAATATATGTGCATATTCGTAATATATTCACATATATATTTATATATGATGAAGTTTAATTTATAAATTAGGCGCATGAAGAGTTTGAGTCACTAATAAGAAAACAGAGAACCTATAACAAATCACTATGCCATTCCTCTTGGGCTGTGCAGTCATTATTAAGTAAAATAAGACTTCCTTGAACACAAGCTCTGTGTTGCAGGACTGCCAATTAGAAAACCAAACAGGACCGAGTAATGGACAGCAGTTGTACGCATTGTGGATGCTCTGCAAAAGGGGAAGAGGCAGGAGAGCTGAGAATGTCATCACGCCCAACAAATCACACATTTTAAAACCTACACGTTGTTTACTCCTGAAGATTTCTATTCACTGTTTTACACTATAATTGACTATGAGTAAAAACCACCGAAAGTGAAACTGCAGGAAAAGAAGGATGAGCATACATTATAAGCTTTTGTAAATGCTTTATGTGACCATTTACTGGGGAAAACCCCTATGATGCTTATGCAAATTCACTAGTTATAATAATCAGTCTCTCCTGGTGCATATTCAAAGGCTGAGAGACCTGCACTAGGACATAAATAACTACTGTGTGTCTGACAATGTGTTATTTTAAATGTTTATTGTCATTTTAAGTTATATCCAACACAGTATAATAATAGTTCTCATACTACACTTTTTGGGCCTATAGCAACTTTTCCTACTGTCAATATTGCTACTTAGGTTTTGTTCCTATGTTTTCTGGAAAGCTCAGCGCCATCCAATTGTTTTTATATATGAATGAATGCTAATAAAAATAAGAATTTTAGAGGTAGATAGAAATCATCACCTTAGGGAGGAGCTCCTTGGAATTGCCTTCATACCTGATTCAGAATAATCCTGGATTCTGGGAAAGAGAGTCGTGAACAAATGACTTTGCTTCTATCATTCTGGAAAGTGAAATGATTTTGATTCATTACATAAAAGCATGAATACCTACTTACTTTTTTCTTCATTCAGTTTCTTTGGCCTCTTAGACCAAGGAAATATACTTTCTCTCTGGTATTAAACTGTTAGTCAATCTTAGTTTTCAGTCTGTGGATTTGCCTAAATACCCATCTGTGTCACTATGGAATACTGGGAAGAGCTGTGTCACACAGACTGTTAGTTCAGAGTTTCTTAAAGGCTCAGTGTGTATTCTGTTCAGATCTTGACATGAAAATTGTACAAATGATATGCAAAATAAGTGTGACATCATCTGGTTGTATTTTGATAATGTGATTTCCCATGATCTTCACAAGTGTTGAAGTCATTAGGGTATGTTTTCTGAAAAATCCCTCCACATTACGTGTTCATTGCTTTTCAATTCCAGATAACTTTTTATAGATTCCTTAGTGAAATAATTAGCTCAGGATTATGGTATTTGAGAATGTACAGAAGATATATGGGAAGAGATGTTAAGCAAAGTATTTTTTAGATTACCAAAAATACCAGAAGTGTGACCCATGCTTCACAGTGACCTTGGAATTCTGGCCATGTTCTTCACTTATGAATGCTGTCTTCTACAGTGACTCAAAAAAGTGAGACTATGGACCGATTTGGCAGGATTACATGGAATTTGGAACACATAGCTACATCTTAGAGTGATTTTTGACCTATACATTAACTAGTCTTAAGTGATACCCTTATTTCAATTCTTTAAGAATTTTAGAAAGATTTTTACAAAGGAGAAGAGTAATTCCTGGCAGCACCAAGGATCATAGACATCTTTACCTCCATATAGTTTCAGGGTACACCAAATGCTTCACTTTGTAATGTTAAAGGGGAGAAACACCCAGATTTCAACACAGCTCCAAGCAGGGATGCAGAATTACTTAGGTCTCTTCATTTTCCAAGAGACTTAAGTTATTTCAAAAATTACATAATTTGTATATGAACAAAATCACCAGCCAGTAAACTCTTGGCCAGGCTTTGGGGTGTTTTTGTCTGGCAGACAAGACAGAGGAACTGTGAAGAGATAAAGCCACCTCCTTTCTTCCTCATCAAGCACATGGTAGTGTCAGGTGGAGAGGATAAGAAGCACAGGGAAGAGGGGGAGAGGGAAATTGGGGACATGAATTGAGATTGGTGATGGTACAATGACAGGTACACAATAAATTTGTGGGTGTGCTTCTGTGATGGGGGACACTAAAAGGACTGGGCAGAAAGTTGCATATTTTGTGTGAACAGCTCATACACTTCAGTATATTAGATGATACCAAGAGGTTAAACCCAACTTTAGAAAAATGACCAGCTCACTCTATATGTATCTAATCTTAAGTTAAAACAATACATGAAATCCCCAAAGGATTACAGAGAGGGTTTTCTCTGTAACATCTAGGGGAATAAAGATTCTGGATACAAATACTGTCAAAATGCAGACTGGAAATTCATCACTCATGTAAGAATTTGGTCCAGGGAGTGCTTTCTCAGGCCCCAGCTCCTTAGCATCAAAAACTGAACAAGATAAACTTTGGGTTCTTTAAGGCCCAAATCATAATTTGCTCATTTTTCTCTCTGGAGATAATAAGAGCAATCTTAAAGATTTTTTTTTCACTCATTAAGGAACCTCCAAAAATCCCCTCTGTGTAGAATATATGTACACACTTGCTTTCAATTTCTCAGACTGCCTTAAGAACACAAATGTAGGTTGACTTCAATACAATTTTTCTTACAAAGATAAAGTATGACAATTTTCAGAAAATTAGCAAATATAAGAATGATAAAATGAAAATCTTCTAATTACTATGTCAGCTACTGTCAATGATTTGATGGACATCCTTCTAAATCTTTCTCTATAATATATGGATATATATGTATGACCATATATGTATATAATTTACACATAAATGGGATCAAAATATACATGCTGTTTTACAAGCTGTTTTTTTCAACAATATGCCAAAAAGATTTTTTAAGACAGTGTACAGACAGACACACATACACAAAATCTTCAAGAATTATTTAGGAATCTATTGTGAGATTTTTAACAATGTTATCTAGCTAGTTTCTTATTGATAAGCAATTAGATTTCCTCTGCCTTTCATAATTATAAAGATGAGTGCGTTAGCCAGAATTTCAGCTATTATGGTTTATGCCTAAATGTGCCCCCAAAGTCTTGTGCAGTCATAAGCAGGATTTTCTCAGAGGTGGCTACATCTAGAATTTGTGATGCTAGAATCAAGGCAGTGTAATTACTAAATCAGTACACTGACTGGTTTGAAGCCTGCCCTAAGCTGGGTAGCCCACATACAAAATTAAAGGGCCAGACAGAGCCTGCTATTGTCACTTGTGGCTCACTTGCTTGCTTTGCTGTCTTCTGTCTGCGATGAACTGTTTCTCCTCTTCCACGCCCCTCTGCCATGCACTTCTGCCTTAGTGCCAGCCCGTCATTGTTCAAAACATGGACAAACTGTGAGCCAAATGAAACTTTTCTCCTTTAACTTTAGCTGTTGGGTATTTTGTCTCAGCATGAGAGAAAAGCAACGGAGACATCGTCACTATAACCTAATAACGATGACAATTCACTTCTAAAGTGGTTTATGTTATCTCATGGGTTTAAAAGTTCCTGTCCAGGATTGAGCAAAACTATTATTTTCAGGCCACTAGTGGAAGTAAGGAAAGGGGATAGTGTATGATGGAGCAAATGGTTCACCACATGGCCAGAAAGAAAAAGCCAGAAAGAGGAAATGCCCAACTCCCTCAGTTCCATTTGAGGTCACACGCCCCTACAGCCTAGTGCCTCTAAGTAATTCCCACCTCTTTGATGCTCTGCCACTTCCAATTAGTGCCACCGTGATAATCAGCTTTCTGACACTATGACAAAATATCTGAGAAAAACAAAGGAGAAATTATTTATAGCACATGGTTTCAGAGGTTGTAGTCCATTTTGAGTTGGCTCCATTGCTTTAAGCTTTAAGCTTGTGGCAAGGCAGAGAGGTACAGAATTAGAGAGAGAGAGAGAGAGAGAGAGAGAGAGAGAGAGAGAGAGAGAGAGAGAGAGAGAACAGGGACAAGATGTCATCCCTAAGCATACAGGACATACATGCTTCCAAGTATCCACTCTCTAGAGGGTCACACATCCTATGGTTTCCACCATCTCCAATACTCTATTCAGATATGAATCCATGTATAAATTAATCCATTGATGTGGCTAGAGTCTGAGTAAATCACTTCCCTAAATCTCCACCTCCAAATATTGTTGTGTTAGGGACCTCCTCCTTCGCATGTGAGCCTACAGATACTCCAGTTTCAAACTGTAACAATACTGGATACCAAGCCTTATAACACATGGACTCTGGAGTGTGTTCAACATGTAAACCACTGCAATTATTATGATGGCAATTGCATGTGTATACCACTTTACTTATGCATCTCCTTAGGAAAGATTTCTAGGAGTACTATTTTAAGTCATAGGGCAGCACTGAAACATTCTGATGTTGTCATTTTCCTTCCAAATGGGTGTTACTAATTTATATCCCCATGAATGTGGTGTGTCCTCCCTGTAGCAGGAAGTATGACTTGCATGCAACTCAAAAGCTTGATTATGGGGACCAGGGAGATGGCTCAGGAGAATAAATGCTTCCCTGGCAAGAGCAAGGGCCTGAGTTCAAATCCCTGGTTAAAAAAAAAAAAAAAAAAGCTTGGGTCTGTCATGAAAGTCAAGGTTGGAGAAGAGGGAAATGATGATCTGAAATGACATCATAGTAATGGCACTGTCTGAAAAAAAAAAACTATCATGTATCATGGGAAATCTAAACTTGTGGTCATCTGGGAAAAGTCTCCACCATTGCAAGTATCAGTTTTTGATAACATCATGTGTCATTTTCTTTCATTTAAATAAGTTATAAGCTCCTGTTTAACATCATGATTAAGAATAAGCACTAAAGAATATGAAGATAGTAATCTTGTGTTTGTCACCAGGCAACATGCTCCAGTCTACTTAAAGTTATCATCTAGTTGCACCTTCTCCATTTAAAGACAAAGTTTTGAGGATACTGAAAGCACCAAAGCCTTAGTTTACTGACTAATGTAGGACTTCCCTCTTACCTATCTATATAATGACAAATCTCTGCATTGGCTACTATTGAAGCTCTAATTCTATAGAGATTGGGAAATAACATTCCTGAGAATTATTTACTTAAAAAGATGTTTACCCTAATGAATGCTTAAGGCAACTGAGGTCTTACAAAGACTGCCAATCTTCAGACCTCAGGGAAAAAAATCTAATTACCAAAGCCAATCTCGATACAATTTTAGCTCACAATGAGACATATGTTATAGTAGATCAAGATCATCCGTGCTAACGAGGAAAAGCCATGTGGAAAGCTACAGAAGCAAATGTTTCAAGATGAGATTCCCTAGAAGCTGAGACCAAGATAATAATTCTTGAACAACTGTTTTGTTCAGAAGCAACATCTGAGGAAGTGAGAACACCAGGACATGACAGTAATAATGTAGTATCATTGAAGGTGCACATTAATTTGGTCTGTGGAGAACTCAGAAATTAAATAGATTCATAAACATTTCCAACCTTCAAGAAAAGTGGATGAGCTTTTGTATCCCATTGTCATTGGCTGTGAATATCCCAATATCATTTCTGTTTGAAGCATTCATGCTGGCTGAAGGGAGTTCTTCAGGAAACATTCAAGAGTGAGCAATAGTTAACTACACTCACCACTGCAGGACACGGGTACACAGACTGTGAAAAAAATCAGATGAGACATCAGAAGCAGTTATTACAAGGTATCAGTATTTTCACTGATCAGATTTACTTTCTCTTCTCCTTAAAGTCATGGAACTTAGGTATACTTTCTCTAGGATTCTGGTTAGTCATAATTTCTTGGTAAATATACAACACATATACCAGGAGTGTTGATCACACAAAATGGAGCTCCTATTGCTGCAGTTTGTCACGAGGCCACAGCTGGCATTCATCTCCCTCTACTATTAATCATTCTACATATACTTTCAAGCTCCATCAGCTCTTCAGCCAGTAGAGGTAATTTGCCTGGTGACATGAAGCTCCATTCCCTTATTAGACTGGGGATTCTATACTTTGATATGCAGAATATGAAGTATACAGAAAGAATTCCAAGACATATTCCAGTGGACTGCCTGCTGTCCAACACATTTTTTCTTGCCTCTATCTTGTAATTGCCATTCTCCATGCTCATGACAATCAGCAGTTGATTATGTCTGTTGTTAAAATAAATCATTTCCTTGGGTATGGATCCACAAATGTAGCTTTAACTTTAGTAGTATTCTTAACTGTGCTTCCTAGTGAAAGCTACTACTTCAGAGGACCGAAAACTCCAGGCTCACTGACTGTTAAGATGCAGATGTGAGAACTGCTTCAGAAGATGCTATACCATCTTCTGTCAATTGGTTACTTACTGGGCCAATACATCCTATTAAGTGGGGAAGAGCAACCTATTGTAGACACATTGATTGAATTGCTTTTTTTTTTCGTGGCCAGCTAAGCCTTCCCTGAGTTCAGGGCTGGTGTGGCATGTAGTGCCAGGGATCAAACTATGGTCCCCTGAGCCTACCTAAGCTTCTCCATGCAGGCATTTTAGACCACTGAGCTATCTTGCTGGCCCCCACATTGATTGAATTCTACAATACACAATAAGATAGTTCCCGAAGAATACATCATAGTAACACAAAATAGCTGATGTATAAAAATACCACTCTGGTAGAGAGATTCTAGATGGATCACCAATAGCCTCTACTGTTTGCTTTTGGATGTTGTTCAAGATTTTATATAATTTTAGGCTCAATGAACAGTTCATCCAATTCTTTGTAGTAACACTTCTAAATTAACTTAAGCCTATTACTTAGTTTTTGTTTATTATTCAGTAATTCTTCAGTATTTATTATTAGCCAGAAGTCTCTTCTAAGCAACAGGGACTTAGTAATGGAAAAAAAACAATGAATTCTGGACAAATACTTGATGTATAAGTAAAGAGACTATTAAAATGCAATTGATGGTAATAGCCATAGAGAACCATGAAATGACATTTAAATTTGTTTTTGATGGTTAGCTAGACAGAACAGCAAGAAATACCAAGTGGTAAATATCAATTCTTTTGAAGAAAAGTAACATTTAAATGGATAAGGCAGAAGTTACCCATATTTCAATATTTTTTTAAATGTATTCAATTAGTACGTAGAAAAAGTCTTTTAAAGACAAATATGTTTGAGAAATCCCACATATTACTGGTTCACAGCCTCTTACTACAATTCTAAAATACAAACAGCACAGAAAATGAAGTATTTTTTTGTAATTTATCAGGGTTTAAAACATATTTAAAGGGGCTGGGGAGATGGCTCAGTGGAATAAGTGCTTCCCTGGCAAGCACAAGGGCATGAGTTCAATCCCCAGTTCCAGAAAAACAAAACAAAACAAAACACCATATTTAAATTAGAATATGACTCTTTACAGTCTTAATTCATTTCATGTACTGTGAATGGTTATACCTTTTGCTTATAAATAGTAATATGTTTGATTTTTGTGAAGTTGCATGTAGTGGTTGGGCTATGTACCTTACTACCTTTCTAAACATCTTTAAAACTTGAATCCCAGGCTGGCGAGATAGCTCAGCGTCATATGCACCTGCCTGGCAAGTGTGAGGTCATGAGTTCAGTCCCCCGCACTGAGGAAAACAAAACAAAACAAAGTGAACTTGAATCACCTGCACATCTACTCACAAGAATTTTTGTAAAAGGACTGAAGAACTATATAATCTCACTAAACAGAGACACAATGTTTGTCAACAGGTTTTAGGAAGTTCTTCAATAAAAAAGTATCTTTCCCCTTGAAATTCCCACATATATTTAACTTTCAATGTTTAGTCTCCCCTTTGCTCACCAAAACACTCACTAACATCCTCAGAAAAGTTATAATAAATATGCCAAGTAATGCCTCTAAGAAATATTAATATATGCAATGTACAGTCAGTCCCAATTTGAGTGAAAGCAAAAAATGTATTATTTTTTAGGATGTAAAATCTATCTTCAATTGGGATAACACTGTAATGTAAGTTTCAAGTTAGGAGACTTTTGCTGTATTGAAAATAAGAAAGAATATATGTTTGAGATAAGGCATTCTAAGAAACACATATTAAAGAGGAAATGTGGGGACCATTTTAAAGTGAAAGGATAGCATTTGGAACTTTACACGATGTAGACAGGAAGTAAAAGAAAGTTGGCTGTTCTCATAGGTTCTCTAAATTGAGAGAATAGGTGATTGAAGCATTGGGCCAGGGATCACAGGAGACTCAATCTCTTCATAAAGAAAATCATAGTGAAGTATAAATTCCAGTTGTATTAAAGTAGAGGTGCAAAAGAATCAGGATGTGCTTCATGAGAAATATATGACCTCAAAATACAGAGCTAGACTGCATCTGTACCTGTGCTGATAAAGCATCAAAGTTGGGAAATGTACCCCA
>NW_004524607.1:4154978-4188411 GCF_000260255.1 Octodon degus
TGGTTACAAACTCACACAAGATGGGAACCCTACTCAGAAATCCAGGAAGGAGAATGAAAAGCATTGAAAGGATTTTTAGAATAATACTTGCAGCAAAGTTCTTCCTATACAGCTGGCATAAAAGGACCCATGAGTGTTTTGTCTTCCTTTCTACCAACACTCACTGTGTACCCAAGCACTATGCTGGGGCCTGGAGATACAGTGGCAACACAGGGTTACTCGCCAGGCTTCCCAGGCTTGTAGCAGGCAAGGCTGCTGTTAAATACACAATCACAACAAAGTGAGCTGTTGCGATAAGGATGCCTGGGTATTGTGAAAGAACAGAACACAGGGAATTAAATAGGATGTGGCATTTAGAATCCACAGGATAAACAGTAGTTAATTAGATGAAGAGAAGGGGAAAACATTCCCAAAACACAGAAAAGCAAGAAGAACAAATAGAAGCCCCGAAGTGCATCTGAGAACAGAAAGAATTCCACTTATATGAGGGGAAAAAAAGAAAACAAAAAAAGCAACAAAACAAAACAAAACAAATAACTGGAGAGAACAGCTGAGCCTAATAAAACAAGAGAGCAAATAAAACTCAGGCCAGCAAAGTTGGGGAGATCCTGGTCTAGGAGCACTTTGCAACTCAGATAAATGTCTTTGAGCCACATGCAACAGATGTGACAAAGCCAGGTTGGCAGGACAGGCATTTGCCCTGAGCAGGAGGTTGGACTGGCACAAAGAAGCCCAGTCCTAGAGGGCAGCAGTGAGGAACAGGTAGATATCACTGTGGTACAGAATAGGGAAGGACAGGCAAGCCTTTCCCATGGGAGCTGTGCCAACTGAACATCCATCAACTGATTCTTTATGTGGACCTGTGCCTCTTTGCCTAGGGCCTTCCTGATCCTTGCATGGTACTGGGTGGGCCACTTACAATATCTGAGTGGCTCTCAGCTCTCAGCATCTACCTGTACCCTTTGTGGCATGTGATTTGGGTGGATGACTGTTTGTGTGATTTGGGTTTTCTCCTGTGAATGTTAAAATCTGTTTTGTCCTACTGAGGAATGTAGTTTGGTTTGTAGAGACTGACTATAAAGCAGAAGTTTAGAAACAACCAAGCATAAATTACCCAGCACAGCAGAACTGAGCAGAGCCACCAATAACCTACCCTGCCAACAGGAATGAACACGATGAGGAAGAACTGCATACCTAGAGGCCAGGCTCTGAGCCGGAGACTTGCTGAAGCAGAGATGATAGATGCTGCTGTTTTCTGCCAAAGGTCCATTCCAAACCCATTAGTGCATTGTGTAAGGATGAGTGTGCAAGAATAAGGATGAAAACAATGTGAGCCTGTGGGTCTGTGCCTCTGACTCAGGCCACGAGGGCTACTCTAGGTGGAGGCCCCACTGTATACCCCCAGGGATGGGGCAAGAGGTTGTTCTGGCTGGACCTCACTCTGCTCCTATTCTTCTGCAAAAAAGTATGATGGCAAGGAATCTTCAGCAGATCTGTGTCAGAGGAGAAGTGCAGGAAGAGCAGGGCCTCAGGTCTAGCAATACAGACTCTGCCAAATGTGAACCAGGAGTAGGGTGAAAAGCTGATACTTTCCTTCATATGGGCTTGGAAAAGGCAAACCCACCTAAATCTGCAAGTGTTTAAGGACATAGGACACATCAGGTTGCCATGAAAAAGATGGATATTAAAAGCTAGTTGTGTTTGGCTACTTTGAAATTTCCTACTGAATATCACTGAGGCTGGTTGGATGGTGGGCAGGCAGGGTGGCTTTAACATGCAGCCTCTGCCCATAAAGTCAGGGTCTGGGAGTTGTTACAGGCAGAGTGGAACGCTTTCATCTTTAATAACTATTTATTAACACACACTTAGCACTCTGTAGTCCACTTGCTTAGGCTTTCTGGTCACAAATAGAGGGCAGATGGCATGGCACTGCTGAAATGGACTCAGCAGGCTCTACCTAGCTCAGTGTTACTGTTAATGAGCTGCAGGTTGGGGGATGGAAAGTTTGCTGTACATCTGGGCATCCCCAAAAGACTGGAGGGAAGCAGCTCCAGGATCCCTGCCCAGCAACTTGTTGAGGGGATGTGGTCTCAATCCACACGGGCTCCATCTCTGGAAGGAATTGATATTACAGATCTACTGCCTTGCCATGGGCAGCCAGAAGCACCTGCCTCATGGAGAAATTCCAGACAAAGTGGGCTTTGCTGTTGGACAAAACCTGGCCAGACACCTGTCCACAGCTGTGGGGTGGGAGCTAGTAGATTTTGCAAGAGCTGGGTCTGCCGGGAAGGAACCTGGGAAACAAGGGGTGCCTGGCTGCCTGGTTCACCAGCCTGGGGAGCATTCCTCAGTCAGGCTTAGCTGAGTTCTTTCCCTTTTCTATCAGGTCTGCTTTGGACTGAGAGATACTAGAAAGAGAACAATCTATTTGCTGATAGGAAAGCAAGGACACTGGGGTCACCAGGAATTACACAGGCGTGTGATAACATGACCTGGTAAGCAGGCTGAAAGGGAACAGATAATGACAAGAACAAGATCAGTGCAATGCCAGCGACTCAAGGCAATGTCAGAACACAGGGCCCCACAGACATTCACTCTAACCTAGAGAAGAGGCCAGTTAGGAAACAGGTTCTCCTGCAGAGGGCATGGGCTGGAAAGAATGATGATAAGGAGCCTATCTCCACAGGGTCATTTTGTCTAGCCCTCAAATTTAGACTTTTGATTTTATCTCCAAACAAACTTATTTATTTAGTCCCTGAAATACACTGACTGGATATGTCAATATTTTCATAGTGGGCTATCTTATATAACAAATTACACTTCTCAAAATTACTAACTAGCTAAATGCAAACATGAAGTATGTGATGTATGACACTCTTTTGGTACACCTTCATGTTTTAATGAAATGGAAGCAGCTGAGTGCTTTCCTGAATGCTGAGAGATTCTGATTATCCTCCTCACACACACACACACACACATGCACACATGCACGCACGCACGCACACATACATGTGCCTCCAGCCATCCTAGACCTTCATCATGTTCGACAAAGTTAAGGCACAATATATGGATACCTCAAAACTAAGGAACTCATGGCTTAGTTATAGAATCTGAAAACAATGAGTTGTCACCAACTTGGCACCAACCTATGCAGGCTCCTAAGCATCACAGTAAAAAGATCATTGGAGTCCAAGCAAGACCCATGACGTCTGGCTCTGGATTTGTCTAGATGACTTCATAATCCTCCTTTGACCCTAACCAATGAGATACCACAGCAGAGGATTAAATTTAACCCGGAAAACACTTACCAGGATCTCAAAAGTAAATATGAGCTCCCCCATTTTTCCCATTTCTGGGATTCACCTGTTAAAATAAGCTCTTCTCAAATCTTTGTGACCTTCTGTTCTCATTGATAGCAGAGTGTACATATCTGATTAATACTGCAAAGGCCAAACGTGAATTTAAATATTGCCTTGATGACAGTGACTTTATTTTGGTTTATTTTTCTATGTCACAGATAATGTAACCTATTCTCTGTCACTCAAAACAGATCTGAAATGATTAGATCTATGGAATAGAGTTATGGTCCATGGCACCAATGTAGAAATAACTCTCATAGATGAGCAATTGCTAGAGAAGCCTAATGACATGTCTAACAGATAGTAAGTCCTTGCTGTGACTTTCTCCCTCCTGACTTTCTCCAGAAAAACCCTGAGCAACCCTCAAGGCCCAAACCAAAGTCTTTCTGCCACTTGGTCCTTGTCGATTCCCTTGTTCAAGAGGAGAACGTCCTCCCATGCTGTACAGAGCACCACACAGGCATCACTGTCTGACAGCCACTGCCCACACGTGTGATCTTCCTACTGTAGACAGGTACCTTGGGGGAGGGACCATGGCTGCCTGAATTCTGTGATTATACACTGATCTGTGCTTCCCTTCTACATAACAGAATGAACTCCTCTCATGTCTTGAGTGTGTCCCCAAGGGCTTATGAATTGATGGTTTGGTCTTCAGGGTGATGGTGTAGGAAGGGGTGTCACGTTGGTAGCTACCTGAAGGGGTGGAGACTATTAAATCTTATTTACAGAAGATTATTTTAGGAATTCTGGTGCACACCTGTAGTCTTAGCACTTAAAAGGCTGAGGCAGGAGGAACTCTGTAAGTTCAAAGCCAGCCTGGGCTATATACCAGTCTGGACTTGTCTTAAAATACCACTAACCAATGTCAGAAGTGTTGCCTTGCACTGAGGAGATAGCTCAGTGATCTAAGAGCCTGTCTGGAAAGTGCAAGGACCCGGGGTCTACTCCCTGGTACTGCATACTGCACTGGCTGCCAAAACCAGGCATGGTGGTACATGCCTGTATTCCCAGCAATAGGAAAGCTTAGATAGGAGGATCACTGCAAGTCCAAGCTGTGTAGAGAGACCCTATACCAACTAAATAAATAAGTAAATGATTTTTTTTAATTAAAAAGACAAGTATCACCTTTTGGGAAGTAATCAAGTCACTGTGGATGCTGCCCTAAGAAGGAAGCAATGTGGTCCTCCCAGAAGTCTGGATGGTTCTTGCAAGAGCATTACTATAAAGAAGGAACTTGGCCCTTCCCTGGTGCAGTTTGCTTTCTTGCCACGTGCTCCCTGAATCTTCCCTGCCCTCCGGCTGTGATGCTGACAAGGTGTGGATGACTTGAAAGAGCCAGAACCATACTCTTGAGTCTTCAGAACTATGAACTAAATGAGTCCATTTTCCTTATAAAGTTCTCAGTTTTAGCTATTACATTGTATTTTTGGAAAATAGATTATACCTCCTTCAAGCATTAGGTGTCTAGAGCATTAGAGAGAAATGTAATATAAGACACAGATGAGAGCCACACATGCAATTCTGAACATACACAAGGTCATGGCTTTATTTGGACAGACATTAAAGGGGATGCAATGAACTTCCCTACAATAATAAATAATTTACCAAACACAGGTAAAAGAGAAAGAATATTTTATGGATTTAACACTAATGAAGTAGAAACAGATTATATACCACATACATATTTTTGGCATACAAGGTGTTAATTAAAAGCATGAATGTGTAAATGGTTGGAATAAATGAGACTTTTCAAGTATGTAAGATAGATGAGCTTAGAAGAGACAACCAAGACTGCAACAGAGGGACATATATAATTTACTGACATAAAAGATACTCACTGCATAAAGCCAAACCTTTCCACTCCTGTGTTTATAAAAAAGAGTGGAAGCCAGAAATGGACATATGGTATCCCTGAGGAGAAAAGAAGACAGATGCAAAGTAAGTTATGTTCTTGCCACAACAGGTGATCAAGAAATTTATAATTTTTGAATTAATAACGAAGACAACTCCAAAGCCAGAGAGAAAGCTGTCATTGTATTTTGAAGACAGTGGCAAAAGAAAAAAGGATAACAAGTCTTATGAGAAAATGTCAAAGTTTAACACCTGGAAAAAGCATCGTTCCCTTAAACATGAAGACTCAGCTGCCTTTGTAGAAAGTGTCCCTTTGGGGTTGTGGGACCTTGTACCCCTTCTCCTCTTCTCCAGTCAGGAGACAAAAGGCAACTCATAAAGGACTTGAAGACCAGCCAAACTGTCATTTGACCACAAGGGAAGGGAGCAAGGGATGGCTGAGATGGGGGCTGCGGTTGGGGAGGTTGTCCTGGGGTTTAGGAGAGGTGGAAAAGACAAATACAAAACAAAGGGCTATAGGAGAAGCAGGAGCCAGATACTGTAAGAACATCACTCAGAGTGAAAATGGAACATGCTAGGTGTTTGAAAATCCTGGGCTTGAAGACTCAAAATAGAGCCAATCAAACAAGCATGCTGATATCAGAAGTTACTTTTATGAAAAACAACACTTAGTCAATATTGATTAATCAAAGTTCATGCTGTCAACATTGTAGGTAGCATGTTGTAGTTTTAAAAACACTGTATCTAAGGCTTCTTAAGATGTCTAAAATCTTGCACAGAGTCCTGAGGACTTGACTCATCTATATTTGAAATAACTACCTGGGACAAGAGTTTGGTTTATTGCTATCTTCCAGATGCTAAATAAGATTTGCTGTATCCAGAAAATAATATTAAAAATTACGAGGAAAAAAATTCATGAGTCTTCTCTCTTTGGGGCACTTGCTAAGTTCCTGGATATTCAATCAAAAACCCAGAAATAGGAAGTGACTGAAGGTCCTTGGAAACATCATACTGCCTTATGGGGCCACAGCCAACATGGTTACACATAGGAAAAGGAAAAGGTACACCCAGTTGAGTCCTTTTGGGTAAAAGAAGCACTAATTTTCAGTAAAGGGAGAGAAATTGAATGTTTAAATTGAGCTTTCCCTGTTTCTCTTTGAGTGGCTAGCTGTAGGAAAGACCAGTAGTGAGGGAGAATTTCCTACCTTCCTGAATCATTCCTCATCCTGCTAATCATTAGAATCACCCAAGGAACTTTCAAGGCCAAGATGCCCCAGTCCCTCTTCTAAGACTTCAGAGGAATAGAGTCAGGGTAAAGTAGGGCAGAGATGTGATAGGCTGAAGAGTTCCCTGATGCAATTCTGACACTTATCCTATTATGTGACAGAAACAGTCCTGGAGGATTAGCTGAGAGCAATGTCAGTGTCCTCAGTATTTTAAAGATTTCTGTAATTTAACAGGAATAATAGTTACCAAAGAGGAAGGTAACAACTAACATTTCTCAGCAGCATGGTTTGCTGAAGACATAGAGGTAAGCACTTGAGGTAGATTACCTCATTTAATCATGATGTTAAGTTCGTCAAGTACTTCGATTGTTATCCTTCTTTTTAACAAAGACAAAACTAAGGCTTAGAGAAACAGCAATTTGTCCAAGGTTGAGAATTAGTTATATTGGAAATATCCAAAGCAATATAAATAAAACCCAAAGGGGGTCTTAAAAAGTATTGATGAAGTTGAGGTAGACTCTTCCACCAGTATTAATTTTTGAGATTCAGTCCTGTGGTCATTATTTAGTCTTACTGACTTTGGAGCTCTCCATTTGAAAAATGGATATGGACCAGCCTTATTCTGTGGGACAGCCTTGCCTACCTGAGTTGTTCAGAGGTGAAGAGGGTTGGCTTTCTAGGTTTTAGAAAGCTTGGATGCCAAATCCTGGTATGATCTATCTAAATCGATCTAGTCAATTCAGTGTAAAGATAACCTGGTTAAATTAAAGCAAAAGAAGCAAACATTGGCCCTATGTAGAGAACTGGATAGACAGCTACACTTTGGAAATGCTGTTCTGAAGACTTACATAAAATGGTGGCACAAGTGGCTGCTAGTTGAATAGATACAGGGTTATCCTGTTAGATTCAAGTGGATTCTAGCATTTGGAAGCAAACACTTCCTGGCTGAGAAAAGTACTTAAGAGAGTGAGCTTACAAATGAAGAGGATCCCTAATGTGGCCCCAAATATTCAAAGATATAAATAAATCATAATTTCTTACTCCTTAGATAGTATTTATAAAGCATAAATAGATGTGATTTGTTGAGAGCTAGATTTTCAAGCACTGACATACAGCAGTGACCATAAATACCAACACGCTGTAAGTCCACATGGTTAGAGCCATCATCCAAGGTAAGATCTGAGCCTCTGGGGCAGTCACTGAATATTTAAAGAAGTGTGTAAGGGAGAGAAAATTGGGGTTATTTTATTTTTTGTGTGGTACCAGGGATCAAACTCAGGACCTTGCATTTGCCAGGCAAGCACTTATTCCACTGAGCTATCTCCCCAGCCCCAACAGCTTGGGGTTAAGATGTATAGGAATCTTAGCAGAAGGGACAGCATCCTTCAGAAAGCTGAAACTGTTCAAATAAAAACTAAAACTATAAACAATACTATGACAAGTGAAGAGAGATCAGAAGGTTTTCTGGAGTCCCTACCAATGTGTGGTTTGTTTGTTTGTTTTTTGTACCAGGAATTGAACTCAGGAACTTGCACCAGGCAGGTGCTTGTGCCACTGAGCTATATCCTAGGCCAGTCTGTGAATATTGTCTGGTGTCAAAGAGCTTGAATATTTCTTACAAGGGACAAGCCCAAGCATGAATACTGAAACTATGGTAACATTGTATTTCCCACATAAATTAAATAAACAGGGCATAGTTGCACATGCGGGCAATCCCAGTGCTAGGGAAGCTGAGACAAGAGGATCACTATGAGTCCAAGTTGGGTAGTGAGACCCTATACCAATAAATAAATAAGTAAATAAATAAAGATTAAATACACCTTCATTTATTTTTAATTTTCCAACAGAAACACCAGTGACATTTAATGTTAGGGATAGTATAACATTTTTAGTACTGGGGTATAGAAACCTGAGTTTTGGAATTAAAGGGTCTGTTTCAAAATTCTAAATTCTCCTTTTTCAAATGTATATGTTTCTAGAAACCAATTTCTCTAATCAACAGCTATGTTAGCCATGAGAATGGAGACAATCCTAGATCATTGTGTAGTGTTCTGGTGGGGAATGATTCTGACAAAATCTTGGCTAGAAGGTGGATAGTAGATGCTCAATTAGCATCAGTGACCTTCTGAGACTTTCTGAAATGTTTCACCTTCCTTTTAATGACGCCACTGTCTACCAGGGTAACTAGAAGAACAGCATGTGTTTCTGATGCTTCCAGGTTATGGAAATAGTAAAGAAGCAAATGAGGTGACAAATTTGAACTGGGCCTGAGCTAAAACATCCGCCCACAAAAGCTTCCATCTCCATTTTTGTCCTCAAATTACTCAGAAGAGTTGGTTTACATTAAAATACAACATTTGGAGATTTTTTTTTTCTTCACTGCCTAATGTTTGGTCAGTGGCGAGCCACTTTTAAATTATTTCAGGGTAAGTAGATTTTTTTCAACTGTTTCTCAATGTGTGATACATTTGCTTACTCAAAACAACTTTCAACATATGTTATTCAGCTTTGCTTTTCACAATCCACCTTCTCCCGGAAAAGAAAAGAAAAAAAAGTTACCTTAGGACTCACACAAGAGAGGGGAAACTTCCACTCTAGGAAAGAATAATATTAAATTTGCCATAAATTAGATGCTTGCCAGTGACTCAAATAACCTGTCAAATAAGAGATTAAAATATGAAATAGAACATTAACAAAATTCAGTCTCTCTGGTGATTGAGCATAGGTTTTAACTGTGTTATAACCAAAGAGAAGGCCAGTTTGAAGGCAGATCTGTTTTAGTTGGAGAAGCAAGTATTTATACAACGAAGAGATTAAGCCCTGGAATTTTTCACTGTTTCTCCTCCCAAGTAAGCGTAGGAAATAAAGAGGAAAAATGTAGTTCTGTTATGTCTCTCCAGAACAGAATATTACATTTACAGCACTTTTACTTATCAACATCCTCTAAAAGTTATGGAGGTTAAAGCAAATAAAAGTTATTGCAATGCAGTAACAAAACAATCACATCAGAAGGTGATAAGGGGCTCTGTCATCTGAACTGTGGGCAGTGTGGTTCCCTAGCAGAGCCACCTGGCCCGGAGCAAAGCGAGAACAGGAACATTCCAGGTCATGTCCAAACACACATTTTATTGCTCCTCAGTCTGTGCTTACTTCCCCTCCGACATACACATCACAAGCTCTGGAGTGCTGGGAATCCCTCAGGGAGCTTTTTAATATGCAAAAGCCGATTCCTGTGTCTGTCATGGATGGAATCTGAGAGTTTGCATTTGTTTCCAGCCTCCAAGGGATGCTGAGGCCATGGCTCCCTAGAGCATATGATGAATACCAAGGGGATAAACTCCACTACTGGCTTACTCTGCTGTGGTAGCCTCTTCTAGAATGTGTCCCCACACTTGGAGAGGACAAATGCAATTTTCTTACACAATGACAAGCAAGCATTTGTGAATGAGTCTTAATAATGTTAATGTGGGAGTGGGAAGTGTTATTTGTCTGTTTTTCTGTATGTATTTGCAAATGCATGATGGTCAAATATAGGAGCAATATGTGTCAGGCAAACTGGGTTATTTCTACCAAGATTTTTATTTATTTGTTTATTTATTTATTTATTGGCAGAACCAGGGATTGAACTCAGACCCTTGCACTTGCCAGGGAAGCCCTTATTCTACTGAGACATCTCTTTGGCCCCTCTAGTAAGATTTTTAAATCCTTTGAGGTTTTATTCCCACCACATGTACTGTTACTGCACATTTGTTCTTAGCAAATTTACTTCTTTGAATTAAAATGACAAACCTGACTTGCTTAAAAAACAAACAAACAAACAAACAAAAACTAGTTAAGTCAACTCAATATTGCCTATAAGAAAACATTGGAACTTACCAATTTGAAGGAGGTGCACATGTAGATACATTTTTGAAAACCAATTTGGTAGCATCTTTAAAATGTCACCTTTATCTTTTAGCCAGAGTAATGTGTACTAGAGAAATCCCAACATATGGGGCAAAGCCTCACAGGCAGAGTAGATCAAGTTATCTGTAATTAAACGTTAGCTTTACAGTTTGTCACACCTCCTTTTCTATAGATTGATGTCCAAAATGTTGTTGAAGGATCCATTAAAAAATACCTGAAAAAAAGAGAAAAAAGAATACCTGATGCAGGCAGGCCAAATAGCTCAGTGGATTAAAGTGCCTGCAAGCCTGAGAGAGTGTCTTCTCCCCATGTGACTCTCCTTAGGCACACTCTACATCATCGGTCACTTTCCTCTTTGGCCCCATAATCTCCTTGATCAGAAAATTTGGGACACTGCTGAGTTACATGATGTTACAGTACAAGTTCTCATATGTCCTGAGTCTCAGTAGACCTTGGAAGGCTAGGGCCAAAATGTTGGCTTCACTTGTGGCCATCTTTTTTCTCTAATTTTGGTCTGCAAACTTAGGTTGTTAACCATCCAGAAGAAAAGCTTATTGTTATTACCATACAACAGCTTAGGCTGTTAAGCTTAACCTCACTATCTGTCTCAATATCAAACATCTTAGGCTTAACATGGAACAAGTATTTTTCATCAAGTATTGATATGTTGAACTTTAAGTCCCTACAGAATATGATGAAAAAACATTTAAAAAATTAAAATTTATTTTTAAAATAGGCATAAAGAATTATATAATTCTTATGTTTACACATAAGTCCAGAAATCTAACCATATACAACCTCTTGGCAGGACAGTCCTGCAACATTCCTTTTCCTGTCTCCTGCCAAGCAATGGCCGTGACTCATCCACATGGCTGACACTGACAAAGGATCTACAATCTGAGGTACAGGATATCAGGATAAATCCTGAGGGGATTTGACTGACCTTATCAGATGCAAAAGCTACAACTCTTGTTGCATAGGTCTTGCTTTATCTTGGTCTTAACCATCCAGTAGAAAAGTATAAAAACGAAGTACAAGAAGTAAAGTCATGTTGTTATGTTGAGCTGTAGGGGACTCAGGTCAACAATTTCTGGCACTGCCAGTCAAGTGGAAGACCCTATACTATTATGGATTACTGGACTCTTTTAGAATATTTTGCTAAGTCAACACACCTATCATATTCAAATGATGGAACTAAACAAAAAGGGGATATGTAAATGTATGTCCATTTTGTATCTGGGTATTCAAAATGGTTAGGATAGATATATAGTTACATTCTCTTATTGAATAGAGGGATTTGTTCTAATTGTGTTTGTAGTTAGGATATCATGTCTGCATCTTGTACAGCAAATAACCACTAGGAAGACAGTATGCAGTGTGTTAATTGTTGGAACTGTCCTACCAATTTGCTTAGAAACTGTCTCATTACTATTTGTCAATAAAATTATGGAAAAAATGAAAATAAAAATAAAGTGCCTGCAAGCAGGCACAGGGGCCGGCCAGGGGTTTGATCACTGGGCCTGCCTGCTGGCTCTTGCGAGGCTGTAAACAGGTAGAACACTATGAGTCTGATCTAGGAGTGAGACCCTGAGCACCCTGTAGACCCTTCCCTAAAACACACACACACACACAAAAAAAAAAAAAAAAAAACCAGAAAACAAAAACCTGGTACACAGCTGGGAAAGCTCATGTGGCTACATGATCTTCTGATTAAGCTGTATTTTTTACCACCACTGACTTGTATGAGGATTCTTACGAATTCACTTGGCTTATGTAAAATATTTGGAGGACCCACTAGCCTTATATTATCATGTCATTGTTTCTTGGCATGGAGGAGCCATTTGTTGTAGGGGACATGAATACTGTAGCATGAGCAAGGCAGGCATTTCATGTCCTTAAGTAAAGAGACCAATAAATTGACCATAAAAAGAGAAAGTTTTTCTTTTGTCCAGGGGATTGGATCAAGGTGAAGGATACTGTACACAGTAGGATAGCTCTGCACATACAGGAAAGTAGAAATTTCAAAAGAAGAAGGAATGGGTGAAACACCTCAACTCACACAACTCAAAGATGTGTTCAGTTTGCCATGAATTCTCCAAGTCAGGGAATCTGCATCAAAACAGCAACTAAATAAGTAACATTTTCACTTAGAGGATGAAGATGTTAAAAAAGACACTAAGGCACTGAATGAAGGCATGATTCTCAAAAAAAAATCCTGTCTTGACTTACAGACATACTAGATATGATTTAAACATGGTTAAATAAAAATTTATTGTGTAATGATAAATTGTCATCAATTTCCCTCAAAACACTCCCCCTTATGCCAAACACACTTAACTCATAGAACTTGCAACTTTCTAAAGCAGCTCTCGAAGTTCTCTTTGGAGAACATCTTTACAAGACGTGATCAAAAATATGGTGCATGTGGCTCCTAAATGCTATCCAAAAGAAGGTAGGCTTGTAAAAACGTCAGGGTGTGACCTCATCTATGTTAGTCACTAGATCTGGCACCTGGCAACTCCTAGGTCTTCCTTAATGATGAAAGATAAACACTTTGAATAGACTGAACACTGAGTCAGCAACAGCAGCACAGCTATGGAGGAAGGTAGAAGTGAGGGCAAAGGAGAGGGATAAAAAGAACTTACATGTATGACCTACATGTACCAAGTCCCCATAATGTAATTATTGTGTATAACAAATGTGTACCAATAAGGCAAAAAAGAACACACACACACACACACACACACACACACACACACACACACACAAAGAGGACTTCCAGAACTGCTTCAGAAAGTGGCAAGGTGATGGGGTAATTGTGTTTGAAATGAAGGGGACTATATTGAGGGGGATTAATGGGAATATGTCTTACTATAATAATTATTAATATAAATACTGTATTTTTAATCTAACAGAAATTTCTAACAGAAATAGGAGATAATCCTTCAAACAAAAAGACTTCAGGATGGTATATTCCAAAGAAATCCCTCATTTTCTTTGCATGGTCCAATGTCTGAATATTTATTTCTATACTATTTGTGGGAGACCATCTTGGAAGAAGAGAGGATAATTCAACTCTCAAGTAGTGATTATGATCCACACTGCATCTCTACTGGCCTCTGTTTCACAATATTATGTCTCCTGGGCATGCCGAGAATCAGTAGCAGAAGGATTTCAGGAAGTGCAGTTAGAGTAGAAGGTGGGTAGAGAGTATTTCCAAAAGACTTGTTAGACCCAAGCAAACTTTGGAGTGACTCTATTTTTCTCCATCACAAAGACCAAGTTATGAATGCTTCATTCAGCTGCTTCCTGAATGATCTAACCTGTATCATCCTATGGGTTCTTGTAAGCTGGACAACAGAAAAATTTATCATTTACAATATGAAATTTCAGCTCAGTTTTAGTTTAGAATGTTACCTTAAAACATATCATTCTTTGGGTCTTGAAAAATTAAAAAAGATTCATTTGAAAACGTTTTTTCACCATTTTTGAAAAATTATCTTCTGATAATTTTACCTAACCATATTCACTAAAAATATTTAAACAAATCTTTTTTTTTCTTTTATTTTTTCAAATTTGAGGTTTGTAAACCTGATGTCAAACTCGAATTCAACTTCAAAATTCAGCACATCCTGGATTTCTACCAACATATCGAAAACCTTAAAATTCAGGTTTATTTTCCTTTTTCTAAAACATGTTCTGAAGAAACAGAAAATTTACTTAATTATGTCCATAGCTCTGCCCTTCTGATTTCTAAATTTAGCTTCCGGTTTTAGAGGAATTTGCATACTCTTGAATAAATGCCACAGAAAGGGGAAAGTGTTTTACTAAAACTACTTATATGCAGATCCCCTCCTAAAGTGCCCTGTGAATAGCTTTTATTAAGCAAGATTAAAATTGCTCATTATCCCAAAATAACTTCAGTGCATGTGATGTTATAAAAAAAGCATACACCGTAATCAGTTTGACATTTTTGGAATTTCGAAAGGTAATTAGGCTCTCCTTCTTGAAAAAAAAAAATCTGCTATTGTGAGCATTTCCAGTGAAGTATAGTCCTCCTTTTCATAGATCTTTAGCCTGCATTAGCTCATCTCTGAAATGACTGATTCTACTCCATGATCAGACACAGGACAATTTGTCCCTAGAGGGCCGATAGCCTGCACAAACCAGCAAGGTGTTTGAGGACTGGTGCTCAGAGGCTTTGTTAAGGTGAGACTCGACGGTCAGCTCCAGCATGGTGTGGTTGAATGCCAGGCATTGGAGGCCAGCATGGCTGGAATAAAATGTAGCTCACATGCTAAGAAATGGTCTCAGGAAAGCTACTTTACTTCTCATGTCTTCTTCTTTCTCCTCTGTTCAAAAAGAATGACAACTAAAGGGATTATACGTCCCAATTTGCCCTTGAGAATCTCTGTTATGCTTGTTGTCAGGTCTGGTCTAATGATTAACAGTGAGTCCTTTCAACTCTCAAAAGTGTCCCAGTTTTTGTGATAAAGTATAAGCTCACAATAATGCAAACTTTAGTGCAGCTGTCAGGAGGATTCTTGGCACATAATTAACAGCTCGCAAAACATGTGTCTCTTGTACCTGCCTCCCAAGCCTACAATGAGAACTAAGTATATCCCACTTAAAGGGGTTGGCATGGGGCACATAATAAGTGCTCAACAAATAGATGAGTTTTACTCCTTTTAGTTTATTTTGCCCAGCGCTGAAAATAACTACCTGTACAGAGTTCAAATATATCTAGAAAGCTGGGATTAGTCAAAAAGGCTTCAGAGAGGGAATTATGGATGAATTTCTTAATGGTCTCTACAAAAATTCCTAGGTCCATCAGATCCATGACAGATGGTGAAGAATTGATTGATTGATTGATTGATTGATTGATTGATTTGATACAGGGTCTCACTACGCAGTTCAGACTTGTAGTGATCCTCCAGGCTCAGCCTTCCCAGTGCTGGGATTATAGGTGTGCACCACCATGCCCACTTTTGGTGCTGGAATGGCATGTGGTACAAGGGCTCAGACTCAGGTCCTTGAGCTTGCCAGGCAGGCACTTCAAACACTGAGCTATCACCCTAGCCCATGTGGGTATATTTCTTTAGCTGGAGAAAATTAGTATTTACACCCATGAACCAATATGAAATCCTCTCATCTCAGTATCTTAGAAATCAGGGATTATTTTAGCAAAGATAAGAGGTGAACAGTCTCAGTTTGAGTTCCAGAACTGTGAGAGGAAGCCAAAGAGGAAAGTCTAGTTGTTTTGGCCTTAACCTAGGTGTTTGTCTCATTATGCATCATTATGGGAGGTGGTTTTATGCATATTTAACTAAAATGAGAAAAGAAGTACAGTTTCAAAGTACAGAATACAGACTTCTAATTTCCAGGCCAACTTACAAAGAGACTTTATGTTTTTGCAAATTTGACATCTAAGAGTTTAGCCAGGTTTTCAGTATCCATCACAGAAAAATCCCCTCCTGCTTCTGCCAGATGGAAGAAACAAAGCGCCACAGAGATATGCCAGAGGATTCTGTTTCCTCTAAAGATCTGCCCTTGAAAGAAGCAGTTTTACCAGAGCTTAAATGATTAGGGCTTTATCACACCTGGAGGAAGGGATATTCCCGAACCAAGCCCAATCCAGCCACCCTGTGCCATTTAAGGGGAGAAACAGATGCTAAGAAATACTTATAAAGTTTATAATAAGAGGAAAAGTCTCACTGGGACGTGAGGCACAATCATAGGCCACTGAACATTTTCCTGCTGCCACACCTTACCTCCACATCATTAAAGGCCTCCTGACCACAGATGTCCAATGCAACATGTAAGTCTATCATGGGGGAAACATAGAAGACATTTTATAAAATTAGGCAAAAGCCACACTTTGAAAAGACACAGCAAGTATGAGAACCAGACTCAGATATGACGGAAATATTGAAATGATCAGATAGGGAATTTAGAACAATTATGATTAACATGCTAAGGTAAGTAATAAATCACATAAGAACAGATGGGCAATATGAACAATGATATGGAAATTCTAAGGGAGAATCAAAATAAAATTCTAGTGACCAGAAGAGTCTAACAGAAATCAAGACTATCTTTGGGGGACATATTATTAGACTGAATGTGACTAAGGAAAGAATTTCTGAGATTAAAGATACAACAATAGAAACTTCCAAAATTGCATAAGAAAGAGAAAAAAGACTGAAATAAATGGAAATTGTTCTGTACAGAAATGAAAAGTGCCTTTTATGTTCTCATTAGTAGACCAGACACAGCTGACAAAAGAATCTCTGTGAGTAAGGAAATGCCAATAAAAAAAAATCCCAAACAGAAAAACAAAGAGAAAAATGACTGAAAAATATGGAATAAGATACTCAAGATTTGAAGGACTCCTACAAAATACATCTTTACATGTAATGGGAATACCAGAAGGTAAAGAGAGAGAGAAAACCCAAAATATTTGAAGTGACAATTACTGAGAATTTCCTCCCAATTCTAGTATCAGACACCAGACAACAGATAGAGAAAATTTAGAAAACATCAAAATCCACTTAGACATCTCATTGCCCAAGTGTGTATTGGGGGGAGTTTAAAAATCCTAAAAGAACCTCAAGGGAGGAAAATATTACCTATAGATAAAGTTATGCATTGCATCTGACTTCCCAAGAAACAAGGGAGAGGTCTAAAATACCTAGTGTTGAAAGAGAGGAAAAAGGAACCAACGAACCAACCAAGAAACGAAGAAACCCCACAACCACCAATCTAGATTTCTGTGCCTTGTGAAATTATCCTTCAAATAGAAGATTTAAAAACTTCTCAATAAACTAAAAATTGGGAAAAGTTTTGCCACTAGACATCCCCGTATGAAATGTTAAGGCAAAATCTTTAGAGTCAGAGAAGAGAATTAAAGGTATAGGTCAAAAACCTGAATCTACATGAAGAAAGGAAAAATATCAGAAAAGGAATAAGTAAAGTTAAACAATTTTACTTTTTATTTCTAATTGAAGTTTACAGTTAATAACTTGTTTAAAATAAAAATACTATATATTTAATATATATATGATATATATAGAACAAAGGCAATGGTATAAGAATGAGGAAAGAGGAGAAGAGGAATTAATTTTTTTTACAGTTGTCTGTATCAATAGTGCAGTTTGATGTTATCAGAAAGTGTACTTGGGTTAAATTTCAGCACATGAAATCTAAGTTAACTACTAAAAAGAGTAAGAGAAGAAAACATAATACACTAAGAAAGAACAGAAAATAGAAAGAAAAATGCCCAATTAAAGCCTAAACAACTATAAAAAGAAAGACAAAACAGGAATGAGTGGCTGGAAAGAGAGCTCAATAGAATAAGCACTTGCCTGGCAAGTGCAAGGTCCTGAGTTCAATCTTCCATAATGAAAGCAAAACAAAACAGGAATGAAAAGCAAAGGAGTCAATAGAAAGCACAAAGTAAATCCTAATAAAACTATATGAATAATTAGTTTAAAGTCGTATGATCTATACCTTAATTAAAAGGTAGAGGTTGAAAAGGTGAATCAAAACTCAAAAAATGACTCTTTGAAATCAATAACAAAAAACTGATCATAAATATAAATATAGATTCAAGTAAAAAAAGAAGAAATGAAATACTACATACAAAGAAAAGAAGAAACCCTAAGTATCAATATAAATTTCAGATAAAGCAAACACCAGAGTAGTGGAAGTCATTGAGTTACTTTCTCATTTCTGAGACAAAATACCTGATGCCAAAAGTTAAGGAAGGAAGAGTTATTTGGCTAAAAGCTTCTAGAAGTTTCAGTCCACAGTCGTCTGGCTCCAAAGGGTGGCACTGCACATGGCATCACAGATAACATATAGTTCATAGTACACAGAAGGTAACAAAGCAATCAAGGGGCAAGGCAAGCCTCTTTCTGTCCCTTGTGTTGTATCCAGGATACCAGGATTAGGGCAATGCCACACCAATCAATGGACTGATTTTGTAATCATCCATCCTTAATTCTAGCAAGCTTAAACCTAGCATTATACCATGAATCCATCATATACTCTACTTTCAACCACCTCTGAAAAAGCCCCACTTAGGACCACATAAGAAGTACATCAAGACACAAGGCATAACAGAAAGTTACCAGGGTCAAAGAGGGACATTAAGCAAAGATAAATGAACCAAATCTTTGAAATACATAATTTATTCAAATTCATAAAAGGTTAGGTAGAGACTATAAGTAGGATTAAGTATTTTAAAGAAATTGAATAGATAGTTAACATTATTCCAAACAGAAAGCACTGGACCTAGATGAATGAACTGATGAATTCTACTAAACATTATACTGGTTTTCTACAATCTTTTGCAGAAGATAGAATGAATAAAATCTCTCTTAACTCATTCTATGAACAAAATTTTTTCTGATACCTAAACCAGAAAAAGATTTCACAAGAAAATTACAAAGAAATACATCTCAAATAAAAAAGGTGTCGGGGGCCAGGAGATGGCTCAGTGGAATAAGCACTTCCCTGGCAAGCGCAAGGGCCTGAGTTCAATCCCCGGTTCTGAAAAAAAAAAAAAAGGTGTCAGGGCTGGAGAGATAGCTCAATGGTGTAAGTGGCTGCCTGGCAAGAATAAAGTCATAAGTTTGATCCCTGGTACGAAAACAAAGCAAAACAAAAAAACCCAAAAAGTCCTCACCACAAAATTAGCAAATTAGCAAAATAATTTAAGTAATGACATCAGCAAACAAAAGAAGAAAAAGTGCATGATCATATCAGTAGGTGTGGAAATAACACTTGAGAAAATATAGCGCTCATTCCTTAATTTAAAAAATGCATCAAAGACTAAAACTCTCCCTAAAGTAAGGATAGGAATAGAGAAGAATTTCTCCAACTTGAGAAATTGAATCTATTAAAAAAGAAAACTTGCAGGTAACATTAGTTTCAATAATGAGAAACTTGAAGTTTTCCTGATAAAATCAAGAAAAATCTAGGATATTCCCTTTCACTTGTTCATTACTTTTTTGTTTTTTAAATTTGTATAGAAAGCCTAATCTAATGCAACTATACATGAAATGAAATAAAAACTGTACAAACTAAGAAGAAATCACATTATGCACATAATTAATGTAATTATATAGCAAATCTGAAAAGATTTGGTTAAAAACTCCCTTCTAAATGTAAGTAGTTACACTAAGTTTGTCTGAAATAAGGGTGAGATCTTAAGGTTAATTGATTTCCCATATACCAGCAAGTGAAGAAGTTAAATTTAAAATTAAAACCATGACACCATTTTAATTTGTATATCCTCAAATTAAATTCATAAGTCCAAGGAAAGACATATCAGATCTGTGTAAGGAAAACTACGAAACTACAAGGATTTGATGAAAATGAAGGAATTAAATAAGTAGAGAGTTGTACCATGTTCATGGATAAGTAGAATCAGTAATACCAAGATGTGCTTTCTTTCCAAACTGATTTATAAATTCAGTACAATCCCAGTGAAATTCCCATCAATTTATTTGGGATTATTAACCAAGTGATTCTAAAGTTTATGTAGTGAAGTAACAGGCCACTGTAGTTAACATACACTACAGGAAACAAAGTCAGAGAACTGACCCTACAAGACTTCAGGACTTACTATAAAGCCACAATGATGGAGATGCTGAAGTACTAAAAGATGGATCAACAAAACTGAACAGAGGGTCCTGAAGTGAATTCACATAAATATGTGCAACTGAAGGCTGGCCAGATGCTCAGCTGACTAAAGTGCCTGCTTAGGAATGCACAGGGGGGTTCGATCTCTTATGTGCCACTCTGGCCCAGCCTCCGGAGCTTGCTGAAGCGGTGACTGAGGCTGGACATGGTAGTGTGTGCCTGTAATCCCAGTGTTTGGGAGGCTGAAAACAGGAGGATCACTATGAATCTGATCTGTGTGGTGAGACCCTATAAAACCTGTACTAAATACAGAAAAATATGTATTTGCTCTTGAACAAAAACTAACTGCAGTATATTCCTATTTTATTCTTTTGTTTGTTTGGCAGGATATTTTATTGGTTCTCTGCTCTCTACCCAACCCCCACACAGTACAAAAAGGCCAAACCAGGTATGTAGCCCTGAAGCTGTCTGTGTACCTATGCCCACCACTCTTTTGCAGCAGTTGTAGTAAAGCAGGCCTGGGCTCAGCTTCTTGTAATTCATTTTTGCCTTCCACTTGTGCTTGCCCTGCAGCTGTGCCACCTCCCTGGGGTCACACAGTTGGAACTCACGGTGGTTGCCACTTGCAGCTGCTATGCTTCCTGTCCTGCAGTAGCTGCAGCAGAAACTTCCATAGCTGAGTGGAACCTCAGTGGTTCATTTTGGGGTAAGGAGTGGAGGCATCATTGTCTGACTGTATTCTCAGTTCAGAGAAGGTGGTGAGGGCTGCACTTTCGATGCTGAAAAAAATCGAACATCTGCATACACCCCCCACCACCACCAAGGAAAAGAATCTACATGAAAACCTTCCAGCATTCACAAATATTAACTCAGTCCAGGTGTAATCATCAAAGGTAAAACTTTGAATTCCTTGAAGGTAACAGGAAAAATTCTAGATGGGTTTGCCAATGCCTTTTTAGAGTGGTACGCCAAAGGGATGACCCAAGAAAGAAAGCATTTATAAGCTGTGATTCATTAAAATTAAAAACTTCTGTCCTGTAAAATTCAGCTGTGGGATTTTTATAGTGAGGTAAAGAGTATTCACGTCAAGGGAATATATGGGGAATCTGAATTTCCTTCTTGATTTTGTAGCTAACCTCAAACTACTCTTTAAAGTATTAAGTCTGTTTAAAAGTATACCACGCTCACTTTAGAATCATTGTCCACCAAACCTAGTTGGCAATGGAGTTTAGATATTAAAGATAGTCCAGGCATGAATTTTGAGTCTCTTCAGTCTTAACATGGATTTATTGGCAAGAGTGTTCCATAATCTGACAACAAATGCACTTCTCCTTTCCCAAGTGCTATGCCAAGGAGAAAAGAAGGAGTTTTTGTACACCAAAGGCATCTTAAAACCATCTAGTGAAAGGCATTTAAACCAGTAACTTCATCTAATAATTTAATGTATCATATCACCAACTTTGTGATGGAGATCACTCGCAAGTAATGAAGTACTTTAAAAATATTACTTGTATCAATCTGCATTCTGGTTGAACATAGCAAACTGGTGTGTTTAAAGGAGAATTTACTGAAAGTGCTGTCTGGAGCCATCTTCAGTGATAGCAGCAGTGTTTTGAGAATGAACATAGATGGGTTGGTTATCTTTATTCTAGGAGTAGTTTCAGAAACTAGCAGGGGGACTTCTGTGTGAGGGTCCTCTGATGAAAGCTGTAACTCTAGTGAGGGGGAGTGACCCTACTTTCAAGACTTGGCCAAGAATCAGATCCAAGAACCCATACTCTAACCTCAGTGATGCCCCTCTGCTATCTTCTATTTGCTGAACCCAACCAGAATCTTGGGTAAATGTTAGTGGCACTTTGTAGGGTGAATCTGAGAAGAAAAACAAAAGATATTTAGAAGTTGAATCAATTTGTTTTGCCCTCTTTCTCTAATATCATTAGTTTTTTTTATTTTTTTGGCAGTGAGGTAGGAATTATCAAAGTCATGAGTCATTCTTATCTCAAAGAAGAGTGGTAACATAATAATCTAGAATGCAGAATGTCACTTTTGATTTTCTTAGTCAACACCTACATACATAAAAGACACTAATCTACTGGAGCCAGATTTTCTTCATATTCAATACTAGATAAAATTTTTTGAGTGGGCTAGGAAGGATATGGAATTCTTAAATTAAGCCTGATGTTTCAATAGTAGAAAATTTCTAATCCGTCTTTTTCTAAGTATGCATGAGTTTATTTCCCTGCACTCAGTATAGTGAAAACAATCCTGTGTGGGTATGCATGCTGAGAATGCATGCGCTCCACAGTGGTAAGAGAGGGGCCTACCTTTCCCCCAGTGGAGACAGAAAGGACTACCAACTCTGGAGTGGCCTTGAAGTTGGGCAGTTACTATAGGAAACTACCCACAGCAACATCTGCAGACAAGGCAAATGAGACGCCCTCAGTAAGTGTCATCATGGAGGTAAGATGACCATTGCCCCACCCTCCAGGTTTCTAAATTCTTTAGCTCTAACCCTCACCCTGGAGCCTCATGCTGTGAAAAGATGGAGAGCGAAGCCTGACTTAAAAAATGACCCACTTCCACCCCTAGTGCAAGAGGGGCTTGAAATAGAACTCCAATTTAATTGCAGAGACAGGTTCTAAACTGCTTCATTCTTGGAATAACTTAGCTCTTGCTCCAACATTCTTACCTGCTTTACTCATTTGTATAAGTTAAGAAACAGAGGAGTTAAATGATTTTCCCCTACTGAAGAAACTAGCTTTGCCAAGTGTCTTCTTCAAAAGAATGCTATTATCACGTGATTTCTGCGATCCATTTCCTGTGAGGCAGCAGACACAGCACTCTTGATGTGGAGATATTCACCATTTGCTACATTAAAAACCTAACTTGTGGCTATATAGTAGGAGAAACTGGTGAATTAGTGAGTTGTATTCATTTGCTGTAGCTGCTCTTAACATTTGCTACATGTTTGGTAGCTTTAAACAACACAGATTCATTATCTCACAGCTCTGGAGGTCAGATTTTCAAAATTGTCTTCAGCTATCCTAAATTAACGGATCAGTGGAGCTGCACCCCCCTGAGAGGCTCCAGGGTGAAATCTGTGTCCTTGCTTATTCCAGGTTCTGGAGGTGCATTTCTTGCATTCCTTGATTTGTGGCCGCTTCTTTATCTACAGAGTCTGCAGGATAGCATCTTCTCATTTCTCCCCATTGACATCACCACACTGCCGTATGCTCCAGCCCTACCTTCTACTGAGTTCTTATGATACAGACCCTTGTGATTACAGTGAGTTTCCTCAGATAATCCTAGATAATCCTCCCATTTCAAGACCTTTGGCTTGATCACATCTGCAGCATCCCTCTTTCCACATGAGGTCACATTCACAGGTTCTGGGGATTAGGGAATGGACATCTCTGGAGCCATTACTTAGCCTCCAGCATGGTTGAGTACAATGTTGAGAGATGGTTAAGCAGAGCTATATATCTTGGATTAATCAGTAAATTTGGGAAGGCTATTTCCATGAGCCTCTTGTGGGTTGGAGTTAAGAAAATCATTAAATGATATTCCTGCTCAAGTTGGCAGTTTGCCAGTAGTCCCTAATTCAACTTCTCTGAAAATCACAGAAAACTTACTGCCAAAATGTGAATGAGCTTCAGAACAGTAGTATGGAGCTTGTCCTATCACCTGAAATGCAACATTTCTGTTGTACTTAAAATAATTTAGAGACTCTTATTCTTTGGTTTTTCATCCATAGACACTGGAGTTTGTGTCTACTATGTAGAAAATTGGGAGTCTATTTGTAAATTTAGAAACCACGTCTCCATTCTCTGAAAGAATGATGAGAAGTAGAATAACTCTGGAAATGAGCAGCTACACCAAAATAATATTGTACAGAAAATACAGTAACTGCAGCAGAATGTTACGGACAGAACATTCTGGAATAATCTTACATTAGGAATACTCTTAGCCAGATATGGTGGTGCACACCTGCAATTGGAGCACTCTGGGAAGCTAAAGGATGAGGATTGCAAGATCAAGCTTAGCCTTGGAGACTTGGCCACTTAGTAAGACCAAATAATTATAGAAGAAGCAATGGTTGCAGTTCACTGCAACGTCCCTGGGTGCAATCAGCAGTGCCACAAAAAATAAAAGAAGAATGATCTTATGGCATCCTAAAAAAGATGGTAGTGGAGTCAGAAAGACTGGAAACATGTCAGTCAATAAGTAACTAATTACCGTATTATCTATTAATGTTCTCCAGAGAAAAGTACATGCGGACTTACATACAGTGCATATACATGCACACAGGTGCGTACGTACACAAACATGTGTTCACACACATAAATAGTCCAATGCTAATTCACAGTTCAACTTTCACAGACTCACTATTTCATGGGTTTTCAAAAAATATTGATCTAAATTATTTATAGCAGATTTTTACCTATATAGAGGGATGGTGCAGTACTGTGCAGAATACATATATAGTTAAATTATGCAGGTTCATACATTTAGAAAATGGTTAAGAATATTAGAAGCATTTTTAGAAGAGTGAGAAAGGTTTATAAAAGTGTGGGAAGGGTTTCTAAAGCATATATATATATATATATATATATATAATATTGCTACTTTACTGATTTTCACTTATTACAGGGGTGTCTAGAATGTACTCTATGTGACAGGTGAGGGACTACGGTATATGCTTACATAATTGCAGAGTACAGCAAGTCTGAAATCTGTTGGGCAGGAAGGTAGGCTCAATGCCTTCAGGCAGAAGCTGAAAGCTAGTTTTGAGGTAGAATTTCTACTTCAAAGAAATTTCAGTGTTGTTCCTAGAGATGTAGCACTCATAGCTGTATGGTTATATTGGTGAAAGAGGCTCACCTCAATTATTAAAGATACTCTCCTTCAAGTCAATTGATTGACGATGTCCACGTCATCCACAAATTATCTTAGATCCACTGTTTATATTAGGGCTTTACTAAATAAATGAGTACTATGGGTGCCAACTAGATGCATAAGTGATCCTATTTCTGTTGTGATTTTGCTCAGAGAGACAGTAATAAGTGTTTAAGCTGAGATGGTGAGGACTGTCATGGAAGTGGAAAAGAGTGTGTAAGAAAGATGTTGCAGAGGTGACCAGAGGACACGCTGCTAGATGTGGGGAACTACTGGGCCTTTGGGGTTGCACGGCTCCTGGCCAAGCAGCCCACACCATTAAGGGCACACAGGGAAGAAAGGATTGCAAGGCTATGATTGAATTTGAAAAAGAAAATGACTTCAACTCCCAACAGAAGCCTAGCTAGAGCTGAGTAATTACAAAGCAAGCAAGGGACTGGGTATTCAAACTTTGGAATCCTTCACTTGAAGATGTTGGCCGAACACTAGGAATCTAGAGGAAAGAAGCTTGGGGAATTCTCCTGGTGATGGAGACAGTTGTAGCAAATAGTCAAAATATGTAATTCAGAAGACAAATTTTAAAGAACAACATCTTATCTTCCTATTCCCTTTCACTCTCAATTAGTTGTGTATTTTCCATAATTAATAGTTGATGAATTATGTATGCACATATATGCTCACATTAACGCCACCCTCACCAATAGATCTACAGACAGCTCTTCAAATTTCAAAGAATAACTTTACCTTTGTGAATTCATTTCAGCACGCTAGGAGAATGAGGCAGGAGGATCTCAAGTTGGAGTCCAGGCTGGGCAACCAGTGACACCAAAACCCTTCCACAAAACCAAACCAATTACCAAACAAAACAAAACAAAACAGAGCAAAACAAAAGGCTGGAACTATAGCTGAGTGCAACGGCCCTCGGTTTGGACCTTCAAAAACAGAGAGAAAGCAGGGGAGGAACAATAAAATAAAATCTCTGCTTTGTACTTAGATAGAAGATAGCTAAAACCCAAAAAGACTAAATCTCATGCACTAAGTTGTGAAGCTTGTCACTTACTGCTCAGACTAAAACTAAGATTCCTGGTTCTCAGTCAAGATATCTTTTCTCTACACTGAAAATGGTTTTACTTCTGTACCACACATTGAGTATTGTAGGCACAGCCCAAGCTGCCAGCATGGAGCAATATCATTCAGAAAATTAGATGCTCATGTTCTCAAGATCCCATTCAATGAGCAGTATGTTTTTGTTTGTTTGTTTGTTTGTTTGTTTGTTTGTTTGTTTTCAGGAAAGTAACAGTTGATGTGATATAATTAGCTGATGAATCTGAACTTGTAATCCTGCCATCGTGTCATCAGGTTGAACTGTTTGTGCTTCTAAGACTTATGGCAGACTTGTTCTGTAGGAATTATATGTAGGGGAAATACATTCTCTGGGTGGTATGGGGGATGGTGCATCAGGGATTGAGGCCAGGGCCTTCCCAGTGAACTACATCAGTGGTTCTTTTTATTTTATTTTGAAAAGGATCACTAAGTCTCTAAATTGTCCAAATTTGGATTCAATTTGAAATATCTTTACCTCAACCTCCCTGATTGATCACTTTTGAATCGAGGAAATGAGCTAATTTTTTCCTGTCTGAGAAAATGACAAATAATTGTGTGCTGTCAGATGGGACAGAGTAAGGGCACAGGATAGAGATGACTGGGGAACTGGGCCATAGATGGCAGTTCTGAAGGACTCTCAGGGACTTCACCTATTCTTCTAAGTATAGACATAGAAGGGCCATTCCACCTGGCTGCGGGCATACTGGAGCCCTAAATCTCTGTCTATCTCCTTCATTTTTTTAAAAAAAAATCAGACCCACATGTGCAAACATTGTATTATCTCACTTGTGTGAGAACTTGAAAGAGTAATTAAATATAAAAGATACAATAGATACTCTGAAAAGGGAAGAATTTGTACAATGGGAAATAAAAACTGGGATGAGGAAAAGAACAAATGAAATAAGTGAAAAAGATGTATTTAGGTATAAATCTCTGTCCTTGAGGACATTTAAATATGCCCCTATGTAAAGATTTCCAGGGCACCGCTGGCCTAATACCTCAGCAGACTAAAGCACCAGCTTAGGCAGAGTGCATTGGCTGGGGTTCAATCCCCAGAATGCCTTGCCAGCTCTGCCCATGGGGCGGGCTTAGATGGTGATTGAGACGGCATGGTAGAGCACACATGTAATCCCAGCTCTTGTGAAGCTGAAAGCAGGAGAATCACTGAGTCCCATCTGTGTTGTGAAACCCTGTAGGCCCTGTGGCCCTGTAGACCCTGTCCTAAATACAGAGAAAAAGGAAAAAAAAAAAAAAAAAAGCTTCCCAGAGCAAAAGTGACAGATTCTAGTGACAGGGATCTTGCCTGTAAGAGACTCTGGGCTTGAGGTGCAGCACCATTTCCTGAAAGATGTGAAGGCTGTGATCTTTAAGGAAAAACTTTTCAACAGTGCAAACATTTCTAACCAATACATCCACCTTAAATCCCACTTATTTCACTAATGAGGAAGTTGTCTTTCTTTCCCTTATAGCAGAAGAGTCTGTAGTACCTGGTTGGTGTCTTCCAGACACTCACTGCCCTTAGCCCACCTCCTCTGTGCGTTTCTGGTGAGAGCCACTCAGAGCTAACCCTACTCACAGATCACAGACACTTATGTCCTGCTCAAGATGAGTCCTGGAATCTTTTCAAGTAAGTTACAGAATTACCTAGGTCATGGCAGAAATATTCTGAGATCATCTGGGATTCTATTACATTCTTTCTGTCTAAAACCATCATGCATCCTTTGTCATTTTTTAAAATCACAGTCGTTCACACACTGTGGATCTCAGGTATCATGAGGTTAAACTCGGAAGGGCAGAAGTGCTTATCAGTCCACTCATACTGAGGCAACACCTGCCCTTCCATGCCATTCCCTGGTGCCTCTTCCAAGCCTCCACCACAGCTCCCCAAGGTTCCACCAATTGTCCTATCCACCTGTACATGCTTGTTGCCTGCAGATCCATTCCCGTGCTCCTTCTGCTTTACTCCATAAGGTG
Organism: Octodon degus; assembly: GCF_000260255.1. NCBI lineage: Eukaryota > Metazoa > Chordata > Mammalia > Rodentia > Octodontidae > Octodon > Octodon degus. The sequence continues at coordinate 4,182,943 of NW_004524607.1, forward strand.
GCAGCTCCTGGTTCCCTGACTCCTATAGGCTATGGTTTTCACAGTTCTTCCACCAGTGTCCAGCCAGCAGTAGCATTGCCTGGTGAAAAGAGAGCAGAGCAGGGAGAGGCTAAAGGTCTGTGTTCCTTTCTCTTTCTTCCTGTGCAGTCAAGTCTGATGGAATTTGCTTCTCTTCTTTAGCTGCTTCAGCTCCCATGAAACAGGGCCTAGCTGGTTATCATCTCCTCCAGGTGACTCTGTCTCTTTACCTCTAGGGACATGGTTTTCTATCTTTAGGAGGGATAGAAGCTTCCTGTTCTGCTTATCTCTGAAACATCTCATCCTATCCACTGGCTTCTCAGGATCTCCCATCTTAAGGAACTGATTCCTCACATTACACTTTCTCTGCTGATCCAAACACATATAAGCAAAAGATTTTCTGTGTTCCTTGCTGCCGTTAAGCAAGTGTCCAATGGTATAATTTGGTGCTTTGACCATCATTGCAAACTGTCTTCCAAAGGGATCTGGATATAAATAACACAAAGTCTGTGGATGTGGACAATGAGGTTATTGCCGCTTTAGGTTACCACTTTGCTATGATCTAATATTTGGAATCCCCAAAATGCATATGTTGAAACCTAATCTCTAATGTGAGGGTATTTACACATGAAGCATTTGGGAGGTGGCTGGATTCTGAGAATGGAGGCCTCATGAATGGCAATAGTACCCTTACTGAGCAGAGCGCTCCTTGCCATAGAGCTCTGTCACCAAGTCTGCCATGTACACACTCAGTGAGAAGACAGGAATCTATAAACCAGAAAGTGGGCCTTCATAAGATACTGAATCTGTTGATGCCTTGACACTGAACTCCCCAGCCTCCAGAACTATCATAAATTTCTGTTCTTTATAAATTATCCAGTATATGGGGTTTTGTTACAGTAGCCCAAACAGACCACAACATCCATCCATGGGACCTGCTGTACCACAATTCTAGTAAATCCACTCTGCAAAGGTGTTTTTTTTTTTTTTTTTCCATTCACTTTTCACTGATATCACCCTGGCCCAACACATCATCTTTCTTTGGGCACTATTGTATTAATGTCTGTCTGTCTGTCTGTCTGTCTGTCTGTATTTATTTATTTATTTATTTATTTATTTATTTATTTATTTTGGTACTGGGAATCAAATTCATGACCTTGTGCTCTCCAGGCAGGCATTTATACCATTGAGCTATCTCTCCAGCCCTTATTGATATCTTTAAAGAGATCCCTCTTCTTGTAGTCTTCCAGTTCCTCAGAGATCAATCAAATTGGTAATTTCTCTCTTGATTAAATCTCTCTGATAACTTTACTAGCTGTCAACATAAAATCGTGATTGCAGAACTTGGCTAAATGCTTAAGTCTGCTCAGGATTGACTCTACTTTCTACTGGGATTGATCCTTTGTGCTTGGTGGGTTCTGGGCATGGAAAACTTCTGTCCTTCACATGTGCTCATGTTTGGCTCCTTGTTCAGCTTGAATTTGAAACTCAGTATCACTGCCACTGAGAATTCTTTTCCCCTTATACTAACATGTGCAGATCCTTTCTAGTCACCTTGTTTGCCTTCATGCATTTATTATCATCAGGTGTAAGGAATGTTTTCTTTGTAAACACAGTCCTAAAGTGTCAGCTCCAAATATATCTTAGCTAACTATTATATCCCTGCAACTCCTGAAACCAGAAGAGACCCTGGCTCATAGTAGGCACTCAATAGATAGTTGTGGCAGACACAAGGCACCAGATACTGTGAAAAATGCTTTATACAGATTGACGATCATCTTCACATAACACGAAGACCTAATTGTACCATTTCCTCATTTTTAAGACAGCAGGTGTCTTGATTTCTTGTTGCTAGGACAAAGCACCCGACACTCATAAGCTAAAGAAGAGAAGGCTTATTTTAGCGCATTATTGTAAATGTTTCTGGTCTCTGTGGCTGGCTTCAGTGCAGGGTAGCGTAGCGGAGAGGCACAGCAGAAGAGAAAGAGCTCATGACAAAGGCAATAGGAAGCAGGAGCCATCAAGAGGGGAGCAATAAGTGTACATACCCATCCAGATTGCAACCACAGTAACCCACTCCTTCCCACTAGGTTTTACCTTCTGATATCACACTTATCAGTGGACTAATCCACTGTTGCACACCCATTATCCATTCTCTCACATCCAAAAATTCCCACCTATGAATGCATGAGGCTATGGGGGAGCACCTATTTAAAAAATAACAAATAATACATGAATGGCCCACATCAAAGGCATCGCAGGGGTGGACCTCTGACCTCAGGGGATCCAGCTGCAGAGTCAGGATGTTAACTCATCTGCATGTTACACTGCTTCCTATCACAATGCAGTATCTTAGAAAATAGTTTAAGTGACAAATCAATGAAATCATAAATTAAAATTTAACTAATGCAATTAATTTCACCAAAGTTATAGTTAGAGGATCAGACCCTGTGCCACTGAGCAGTTTGATATGAACAGGTAATTCCAACTTTGTCCTGGTCCTCTCCATACTCTTTAATTCAGACAGCTTCACTTATCGTCTTCTGAGAGATACTCCACCTTTGTTGAATACCTATTATTTTGTTTGGACAAATTCTGTACGGTTTCTATTTTTCTTTTTACAATTTTTATTCTTTCTAAAAGATAAAATATAAAAGTAGAACCATGATGAAAAAGACACATGCATGATGCATGTATAAATACACACAAGTACACACATGCATTTTAGAAAGAAGAAAAACAAGTCTCAATAATTCTTTATATACATGAAGGATCTAAAACATAAGTAAAATAATAATTCAGGCAGTATATTGTTATAGGATATTACATTATTATCAGATTATGGAATTTTACTTTATTAAAAAGGTAAAAGGCAGAACCTTTACCTGAGATCTGATATTTCCTATCTTAGTCCCTGACCATCTCAGTGAAAACACATCTTTTCAGTTATATTCCTAAGGAAATGTTAACTGTTCCAGCCTGATAGATCTGTTTTCCCAATACATTATCCTTTTTAATAGCTAACTGTGGGCCAGTCAAATAGCTCAGCAGATTAAAGCACCTGCAAGCAAGCACAGGGGCCAGGGGTTTGACCCACAGGCCTGCTGTGCTGGCCCCATCCTCGGAGCACACTGAGACAGTAATTGAGACTGGGTATGGTAGAGTGAGTCTGTAATCCCAGCTCTTGGGAGGCTGTAAACAGTTGGATCACTATGAGTCTGATCTAGTAGTGAAACTCTTAACACCTTGTACACCTTCCCTAAAACATACAAAAAGAAGAAGAAGAAAAAAAAACCTAACCGCAATACCAATTTCCTTTACTAAAGCTGGTTTTTAGATAGATATGTTCCCAGTACATGACATGAAGATTTCAAGAAGTGAAATACAGTGACATAGGGAGAAAGAAATTGAAATGATCCCATGAGCATTTCAATAATCACCCACAGGAAAGAATCTTAAATTTTCTTCATATTTAAGGAAACAATTTTTCTCACCATTTCTCCACCCACATCTATCAATCAGTGAACACAGCTCACAACAAAGATGCAACTACTTTCTGAGGACATCAAAAAACGAGAAATGCAGTCCCTGCAAAATAATTGTCCCTCACTGAGGCAAAGATAATCTGTGCAGCTTAATTTTCAGACAAATCGCAGGTAGTGAAGAGGTACTATGCCTTTTCTTATACATTGATATTAACATTAAAGTTGGTGTATAGGAGCATATTTTAGCACTTAAATTTCTTCATATATAACTTTGAATACACAGACACAAAATGAATATTCATCTGTATCCCTTTTTTTATTCAGTTCCATCATTTTAATATTATAGGTGTTTAAACTCAGCAAAATATTCTGAAAGAGTTCAGTAGTCCATAATAGTATTGTGTCTTCCACGTCACTGGCAATGTCAGAAATTGTTGATCTGAGTCCCCTACAGCTCACAAAAAACCATGGCTTTACTTATTATACTTCGTTTTTATGCTTTTCTGCTGGATGGTTAAGACCAAGGTAAAGCAGGACCTATGCAGCAAGAGTTGTAGCTTTCGGGTCTTATAAGATCAGTGAAATCCCCTCAGGATTTATCCTGAGATCCTGTACGTCAGATTGTAGAACCTTTGTCAGTGTCAGCCATGTGGATGAGTCACGGCCATTGCTTGGCCAATGTGCTCTCTGTGAAAGCCTGAGAGAAAGTTTTCTCTCCATGTGACTCTCCTTAGGCACGCTCTATATCATAGATCCCTCTCCTCTTTGGCCCCATAATCTCCTTGATCAGAAAATTTGGGACACTACCGAGTTACATGACATTACAGTACAAGTTCTCATATGTCCTGAGTCTTAATCGACCTTGGAAGGCTCAGGCGAAAATGTTGGCTTTCCTTGTGGCCCTCTTTTTTCTCTAATTTTGGTCTACAAACTTAGGTTGTTAACCATCCAGAAGACAAGCCTATTGTTATTACCATACAACCTAGGCAGTTAAGCTTAACCTCACTATCTGTCTGAATATCAAACATCTTAGGCATAACATGGAACAGGTATTTTTCATCAAGTAATGATATGTTGAACTTTAAGTCCCCATACAATATGATGAAAAAACTTTTAAAAATTAGAATATATTTTTTAAAATAGGCATAAAGAATTATATACTTCTTATGTTTATACACAAATCCAACAATCTAACCATATACAACCTTAAAGCAGGACATTCCCACAATATTCCTTTTCCTGTCCCTTGCTTTCATTCACCACCCCCTTCTTTTTGAACAATCATCTACCTGAGAGACAGCACAGCAGCAACAGGCACGTCAAGACACACAGCACATATTCAGAAGACCAGAATGACAGGCATTCCAAGCATGAAACTACTATTACACATAACCATCTTCAGTGCAGTTGCTTAGTTCACAGATATCAGTATATATACTTAGTCAGGCTGAGAATCTTTCCAATTAACTGCTAGATTCAAAAATCTTCTGGAGATTCTCAGGATCATTGCCTTGCGCATCTTCTACATATAACTGTATGACTTGACATTGTCATGTTTCCTAGTTCTTCTCCTTTCCCTCTCTTGATTAGTTAGTCCTTGAGATCCTGCTTTCCTTATACTTGTATTACACTTTTCTATTTGTATTTCTTCTTTTGAGTTCTTATAGTAGGTAAACTATATGATATTTACACATGTGTGTCTGGTTTATATCACTTATGAGTATAAGTTCAAGTGGCATCCACTTCAATATAAAGGCTGCGTGTTTATCATTCTTTATAGCTGAGTAATACTCCATTGTGTAAAAATAAAACATCTTTTACAACCATTCTTCAGGTGATGGGCATCTTGGTTGTGTCCAAAATTTGGCTATCACAAATTGTGCTGCTATAAACATAGAAACACATATATCCCTATGATATGATGTTTTCAGATCCTCCGGGAAAATTCCCAGTAGAGGAATAGCTG
>NW_004524607.1:4194254-4195996 GCF_000260255.1 Octodon degus
GAAGCCGTTGATTCATTGCTTTCAGCTGTGTGATTCCCAATTTGTTCTGTGTTAGTGTCCTCTGCACTTGCTATGGATGGGCTTGGGTTCTGAGATTGCATTTTGCTCCTTCTCATTGTCATTTTGTGTAACTCTGTTTTCTCACCTTTGTTGTAGATCTTTGTTGCAGTTATAGCCTTAGCACCTACTGAAGTTCAGGTGTACATCTACAAAGTTTGGATTTATCAAGCTGTGCCTAGCTTGGGTCTGGATGCTGTGCTCAATTCCTTCCTGTTGCTGCCCTTGGGGGTGAACCTGTTGCGCCCCTCTGGCAAGATGTTCTGCTCCTGGACTAGCAGGGTGGTTCTGTCCCCTACACTCTCTGCAGGGATTGCAGCTGAAGGGTTTCAACCCAGGCCTGTATCCCAGGCTTGAGCTGAGTCTGGAGGGCACAAGGTGGAGTATTGGGGAGAGGCAGCTCTCCCATACACTCATCACGCCTGGGCTAGGACTGGGTCTGGGGGTTCCTGGAATGTGGCAGAAATTCCTACTGGGCAGGTGGGGTGGGGGAATTCCTGCAGAGTGATGGGGTGGCCTACCAAGGGGGGTGGAAGAGGGTCTCACCACGCAGTGCCTGGACTGGGTCCAGTAAGTCCCGCCTGCACAGGGTAGTTGGAAGCTCTCCCACAAACTCACTGGGCCAGGGCTAGGACTGGGTCTCTACAATAGATGTTGTGAGATAGGAAGAAACCTTTCAAAAAGAATAGGGAACTGGGTGGGGATGGTGGTAAGGAAGGAAAGGATTGAAAAAAAGAACGGAAGAGAAGGATTAAATGAAAAGAGAGCTTTGTGAAAAAGAAGAGGATTAGGGTTTGAAAGAAGGGGATAGGAACAGGGTGGGGGAGGAATCAAGACATATCATGTACAAGTACAAAGAAATGCTGCATAATGAATGTGACCATTATATATGCCCAAATTGTGCCACTACATAAATAAAATGTTCAAAAAATGCGCATCTTTTAAAATGAGTGGCTTTTATGTGAATAGAACCATAAGAAACAGAAAAGATCAATGGACAACTTCAGTCTTCCTAAAGTTATTTATGTATTATTTACTTAGCTTATAAACACCACTTATAGAGAGGGAAGAAAAGTATTGCGTATATGTGTACCACTAACGTAAAGCATGTGGGATAGAAATGTGCTTTCCTTTAGTCTATAGTTTCCCACATTATCTCCCAAAGTGGTGCTTTGTAAAAGCATTTTTTTCATTTTATGCTTGCGCAGCATTTAAGGCAGGAATTTATTTCCCTTACCTTGCTAAAAATGGGAAATGAAGTAAAACACAGCCTGTCATTTTCTCTAAGTGACGTTGGTAGTAAAAATTCTTGTATTTGTGCAGTGACATCACATGTATATTTACATGGAGCATTTCAGAGACTACCTGCATGCTTGACTGTGCTTGTTTACATTTTTTGCTCTTATTCCACAAAGAAGTTGAGTGACACAACTGAAAATCATAGAGGACAGTGATCAACACAAAGTATTCCATTTTTATATCTTCTTTCTATTAGAAAAGACGTGTGTGGAAATGTAGAAATGGATGCAGGGACATAGCTTCAAAGAGTCAATTTCACTCTAGCTTTTCACTGTTTCCAAGAAAATACTAGAAAAAGGGCAATTGTTAACAACAGGCAACAGCAGGGCAGAGATGACTGGGCTAATCTCGCAATTCCACAGAATGAGAAGAAGTGGTACAACATA
>NW_004524607.1:4196587-4236306 GCF_000260255.1 Octodon degus
TGATCCATCTCCCCAGCCCCTAAGTGCTCCTTTTAAAAGACCAGCATAAATTGACAATACAATTATCCAAACTGTTCTGCATGTATATCTAAATATATCTTTTTCCCTTCTTTCATTTATCGTTTCTCCTTTCCATTGAACAAATTTTTTCCCTTTCCTGGTATCTATTATACCTTTCAGATTTTAATTACTCTTTCAGGTTCTTACATTAGAGAGATAATAAGATATTTGCACATGTGGATCTGATTTATTTCACTTACAAATGTAGTCTCTAGCTGCATACATTTATCTACAAAGGCCTCAAATTTATATTTTTTATAGCTGAATAATACCATATTGCATAAAAACACCAGATCTTTTTGTTCATTCCTCAGTTGATGGGCATTTGGGTTGTTTTAAGATTTAGTTATGATAAATTGCTAAATCTTGTACTGCCCTAAACACAGGTGCATAGATATTGCTGTGGCATGATGATTTCTGTTCTTTTGGAAAAATACCTAGGAGGGAATAGCTGGCTTGAATGGGCCCTCCAATCCTAGCGTTTTGAGGAATTGCTATACTGGTTTCCTTAATGGTTTTTGTTTTTGTTGTTGTTGTTGTTATTTTTTGGTACCAGGGATCAAACGCAGGACCTTGCATTTGCCAAGCAAGCACTTACTCAACTGAGCTATCTCCCTGGCCCTCCGTAATGGTTATACCAGCCTGCACTCTCACCAACAGTGGAGGAGAGCTCCTTTTACCTCACACCCTATCCTCTCCAGAATTTGTTATTGGTTGCCTTTTTTTTTTTTTATGACAGCCATTTTTTTCTGGGTAAGATGATATCTCGGTGTTATTTTAATTTGGGTCTCTTGAATGATCAATGATGTTGAACATTTTTTCATACATTTATTTACCATTTGTATGAGAAGATTTTCTTGGCTACACATTACATATTTTCTTAAGAAATGCAACAGCCTTTAAACATATGACCTCGAAGTACCAGAGGTTCCCAAACTCTGCTTGGGTACTTTTTTATTTTTTATTTTTTATTTTTTATTTTTTGGCAGAACCAGGGATTGAACCCAGGCCCTCACACTTGCCAAGCAAGCACTTATTGTACTGAGCTATCTCGTTGGCCCCCTTCTGCTTGGGTGCAGTTGTCTTTGTTTCTACACGAAGCCCAGTATTAACTAACAAGAGAAGAATGGTTTAAATTCCACCACCTCCAAACTGCTGACAGTATTTCTTGTGGGCTGGCAAAGAAAATGTAAGATTGAGGCTGTTTCATCCCAGAGTATTGAATTCTTTTTTCCACTACAAGGGTGTGCACACATGTGTATTCCTGTATGTGCACACATGTGAGTGGCTATGCATGTGCATACATGCATGTGTGTATATTGTATTTTTGGTGCCATTCTAGGTTCTCGTTTTGCACTACTCTTCTTCTGTGGTATGGGTCTATTTTTACATAACTATTTAATTTTAAAATCAATTCTTCACTGAATTATTAACAACAGAACCTTGGAATCATTTCATATTTGTCTCTACATTTTCAATAAAGGTGCTAAAAAATAAAGAAAACAAATGATTAGGAAATACTAATGACAGACAGTAACAATGTCTCTAGTCAACAATGATTCTAAAATTTCAATAAAAGCATTTCAAAAGTTTTTCACTGCTCCTTAGATAATTACCTTATCATACCAACAAGCCATAGTGGTAAATGTCTTAAAAGCAGTGTAAGACCAATGAGGTTAAAGATTGCTGTAGTTATTGGGAGGCTGTGCAGGGCTGAAGGGGTAAGATATTTCAGGTATCCAGGGAAACCTTTGGATTTAGTGACTTCTGAGCAGAGAAAGCCGGAGCCAAAGCAGTCACAAACCTACCTGATGGAAAAAAGAATAAAGGCTCTGAGGGTAGAGTTGAGGTATTGAAAATGTAACAAGTGTCCCTAAATAATGAGGATGAAGGAGTCATTCAGATAGAAGAGTGTCTTGTAAAGTTCTTCATTGAAATTCTTGACAGACAACAACTGTTCTAGAAAATGAATCCCTTGACCCCTTCAATTTTCAATATCCCTCAGTAATCTAAGACACATTGGGGCTGGTGAGATGGCTCAGTGGTCTAAAGCACCTACTTAGAACAAGCTTAGCAAAGCACAGGGACCACGGTTCAATCCCCCAGCCCCACATGCCAGCCAGCCCCGCCCCCTGGTGGGCTGAGCTGGCCACACACACACACACACACAAAATAAAAAAAATAAAAATAAAAAATTAAGACACATTAATATGTCTGGAACTGCTGATCTTATAGGAAAAGTGAGTATTCATTTGTACAATTCCCTTAGTAAATGTTTGAAATAAATTCCCTTAGCATTAATGTTTGAAATAAATAAATATGAAATGCTTGATTGTAATGATGAAAATTAAAGTAAGGCAGAAACCTGGCTCCCAGATTAACAAAGGGAAAAATTTACACGTCTAATAGAGCCTTTCTTGTTCATTTGGAGAAGGAATTCTATGGGATGTTGAAAATAGTGACCTTCAATAATAACAGATCCACTTACAGAAACTCTAATGAGAATGACGTATTTGACGAATAAAATTTGTTTGATAAAATGCATCTTGAAATGTACATTACGAGTATCTGGCTGAAAAGCTCTTGAGACACAAAATGATACAGGAATGCTTTTAGTTGCTGCCTGTGCAGCCAGATTCTTCTAAACTGCTTTCTCAGGGAGGTCTCTTTGTTGGCTGCTCTTACCTGCTACTCACATGGACTCCATTTGGAAGCTTGGCTGGAACAGTCATTGAGAATAACAATGGCAGGGTGCACTCTGACCAGTTGGGAAAGCCAGAAAAGAGATGTTGGTGGTGGCAATGGAAAACGGGGAAGTAAACACGGTTAGACGCTTTCCATCACTAAACTACAGTAGGTCATTCACATGGAAAGGTTATGTAAAAGAGAGAGACAGAGACAAAGACAAAGAGAGAGAGAAAGAAAGAGAGAGAACAAAAATCTCATGAGACCTAATTTTAAAAATATTATTGATATATTCTCCCTTATTATATAACTAGTACACATGAATGTATTTAGGAGCATAGCTTTTGACCACTGTAATTACTTTAAAGAATCAAGACCACACTGTAAATAAACATCTGTAACTGTATACATAGACCCCTCTTATCGCTTAATAATTTGACCTAACCATTTCCTGTATGTAAATATATATTCACACTGTCACACTGATTTTATGGAGTTTTACATGTAGAAATTTATTCAATTTATTATGACTAAAATTTAGACACTTTTCAAATTGTGCAATTATATATTATACTATGGTGAGAATGTTTGCATATATGCTTGATTGTGTCATTGAAACAGATCTTTAGGTGCTGAATTTCTTGTAAAGGTAAATTCATATCCATTTTGATAAAATTTTTTTACCTAAATACATACATAGATAATATTGAGAAGGACTTTTTTTCTTTTGACTGACTCAGGCTGCCTTAAGGGTGGGACTGGTAAAGCATGAGAGAAGAAAGATCTGTATTAATATTGTCTAGACAAGAGATAATGTCTGCATCTTGTCCTCTGAATAACCACTATGAAGACAACAACGTGTAATGTATTAATTATTGTAACTGTCCTACTAAACTCTTTTGAAATTGTTTCATTGATATTTTTCTCATTAAAATGAATAAAACATTGTTAAAGATAATATTTAAAAGCATTCCACAACATAAATACATAAAATGCACAAATGCTATGTATTCTGAATAGACACATAAATTCTGAAAACTTAAATTCTAAATACACAAATTATATAAACTTCGGTTATTTGTAATGCACATAGACTCAAATGTGGTACCATATGCCTGTAAACTCTGCAGTCTGGGTGACAGCAGCAGGTTTGAATTCGGCCTGAACAACCTAGCAACTCAGCAAGACCCCATTTCATAATAAAGTTTTAAAAGGGGATGAGGATATAGCTCACTGTGAAAGCTATACTTGGTTCAATCACCAGTAAAAAAAAAAGATCACAGTACATGTAGAAAAAGTGACTGAACATGGTAGTTTCACTACCTTTTTAAATGAAATAACAAAGGCAATCTGCAAGAAATGCTATCAATAAAACCATGAGATAATTATGTGTATCCTAATGCCCCATTAAACTTCTACATTGATTATAGCAATGTATAGTGAAAACAAATACATGCAAAGATGCATATTTTCTCAGACTTTCAAAACTCTATGTTACCACATTTATACTATTCACTTATGGGCTGGGGAGATAGCTTGGTGGTATAAGCGGCTTCCTGGAAAGTTCGAGGTTCTGAGTTCATTCTCTGGTACCAGAAGAAAAAAAAGTAAACCATTTACTTGGTTTAACTGATATTTCTTTTTGTTCATTAATGAGGTCATTATACATAATGTATAGATATATGCTAGTGCTTAAGTATCTTTTATTGTCAATTATATGGTTGTATGCTTATTTTTCTACAGTACTGACTACCATTTCTTGTCCATTAGAAACATTCTGTTATTATTGTTCACATATATTTATCATTTTTTTTATTTTGATAACCAGGCCTAGTAATATGCAAACATTATTTTAATGTAGCTAAATCACTGTGGTCAGATAGTGGTTAGTACTCTGCATTGTGTGTAGCTAAATCTATCCATCATTTCTTTTTGTTTGAGGTGGCCCAGTTTTACTGTTTGCCAAACAAACCATTGTTGCATCCAAGATAACTCACTTGGACATACTTTTAATTATTTTTTATTTCTAGTTTTTATATTTAACTCCAGTACATCTGTATTACAATGCTCAAATCTTACTTTCCCAAGTAGCTAAACAATTGTTCTACACTATTTAGTATGAATTTCCCTGGCCTCTTTGAAGCACCTTCATGACACTCTAAGTTAGTATATGTATTAGTGCCGGTTTATTTGCACTACTTTCTTGACTTGCCTTTTTGTTTTTTATCCAGAACAATGTCTTGTCCAGGTTTGGTTAGTCTCTAGAGAAACAGGACCCTAGAAATGGAGTTTCCAAATAACTTCCTTATCTACTACCTCTCTCTGAATTATAATCTGAAGAATGGAATGAAATGTTCAGTGACTTCCTCAGTGAAGAAGGAAGGAAGGATGGATGCATAGATGGATACAGGGATGGATGGATGGATGGATGGGAAAAGTGTCAGCAGAAGGAAAAAGAATTACCATTTTCCAAACATTTATATTTCCTTGCCTAATGCTTTGTACAATAAATCATATATATCACCATTTTGCAGATAAGAAAATCACTTTCAGAATCAATTATTTTGCCAAGATCACACCATAAATGTGAAGAAAAATTAAGCTTCAATTTAGACTCAATCTGACCTTATTAATTCATTATTTATTTATTTATTTTTCTAATTTTAGGGAAGAGTCTACAGGGTGTTCAGGGTCTCACTACTAGATCGGACTTGTAGTGATCCACCTGTTTACAGCCTCCCAACAACTGGGATTATAGGCTGGGTATTGGTGGCATCAACCAATAGGGTTGTTGCCACACCACAACCCACCATGACCAATCTCAATTGCCATTTCAGTATGCCCCAAGGGTGGGGCTGGCATGGCAGGCCCAGGGATCAAACCTGGCCTGCTTACAGGCACTTTAATCTGTGGAGCTATTTGGTCAGCCCTTCAGTTTGACTTTAACCTTCATGCAAGTCATGTGTTTCAGTACTTTTTTGTTGCTGGGACAAAATACCCGAGGTTAAAAGACGAAAGGTTTATTTTAGGTTACAGTTTGTAGAAGTTTTGCTTATAGCTAGCTGACTGTAAAGCAGGGCAGCATGACAGAGGGACATGGCAGAGAAGAAAGTCTATAGCACTGCAGGACCTTTCACTTATTTTCCATGCAGACTACAACCCTATTGTTTGATGCCACTGATATCCAGGTTAAGACCTGTCTTCAGTAATTCTGTTACCCACAACTATGCTAATTGTCCAATCAGTTGACTTATCCAGCTATCACACGCATAACCCAGTATCACACACCCACAGTCTTATCACTTCAGTAAAACCCATTTCCAAGTGCATGAGGCTTTGGTGGATCATCTAGATACAAGCCATAGTACAAAGGCTGGGAGGGGAAACCACATCCCTGATGAGCATTTTGGAAGTAATATTTGTGAGTTCTATTTCTGTCATGGGAGCACAGGCACACAACCAGATAGGGCCTCTGGAAGCCTCTTACTCTTGCCAGGCCAGACAGGGCTCTGCCAATATGTGTGCAAAGAAAAGATGTATACCCGTGTGGTAAAATCAGAGTTCATTTCCACTAGTGTCCTTCTTTGGTGACCATTTCCCAAATATGCTTTCTTCCTCTATGTCTACAAAAATCTTATAAACTCCCTACTACTTTTATGGTTAAGTCCTGTCTCCTGAGATACTTGTTTTAAGGGGCAATGAAACATCCATCCCAAGATACGTGATCTTGGGTACTTTGCTTTATACCACTAAATTTCAATTTGTTCATTCTTTAGGTAAGAATAATTCTACCCAATGTGAGGATAAAACAAATGAAATCAAGTGTTTGGAGTATGCCTAATGTAGAGGGCTCCATTCATGTTAATTATTATTATAACAATTATTTTTCTTTCTTGTTATGAAAACAGAGAGTGAACAGATGAAGAAATAGACATTACCTACCTAATATTATTTAGAATAAAGCACACTTAATAGATATGTAAGAATACTATGGAGTCAGAAGGCTTTAAAAGACCTATCTCAATAATGGGTAGAGGCCCAAGAAGAAAGAAAGGAGGGAAAAGATAGAAAACTGGCGCCCTTACCATAGATGAAGCCTTCTCTCTCCAATGTGCTTGCCCTGGTATTTGTCACAAGGAGAAAATGTTCATTACCCCTCAAGGACCTAACATCATCCCATCCAGAACATGGTGTTACTACTGTCTGTTCTTAGTAAAGAGAAAAAAAAGAAAAAGAAAACCAATAAAACAACTAATATGGAGACTGGCAAGATAGCTCAGCAGACTAAAGCACCTGCTTAGGTAAGTGCAGGGATCATGATTTGATCCCCAGCACCACATGCCATGCCAGCCCCACACCCTGGCAAGCTGATCCAGCCAGATTCCAGGCATGGTGATGCATGCCTGTAAACCCAGTACTGGGGAAGCTGAAAGCAGGAGGATCTCCATGAGTCTGAGCTGCATAGTAAGGCCCTGTAACAACTAAATACACAAAAAATACAAATAAATAAAAATAAACAGCTGGTATGGTGGTTTACGAAGAAGAAGGAAAGGAAGTAAGCACTTCATATATAGGAACCACCAGAGGCATCTTTGCACCATCCTTCATGCCTTATGCTTTTATACTGAGTAAGCATTCGGTACAGACTAAGTGAAAGTTAGAGATGTATTGGTGAAATTTCCATGAAGATTCTGCCTGGAGGACCACCTGCAGGAGAGACTGAACGTACAGAGAGGTGCTTATGCCTAGGATAGAAAGTACTGTGCTGGGGCCGGTCCTTACAACATGTGGCAATGTTAATGGATGCAACCAGCTTAGTGGGTCAAAAAGTAATATTCAGCCTAAAGGATAAATAGTGGACTCCAACAGTGAGAAGCCAGCGGATTGCATTTATTGGAGCAACCAAAGGCAAAGTCATGGGTATGAGAGTGAATGAGGTCACCAGAGAAATTGAATGAGATGTGTCGCCTTTTATGGCTGGAAGCTAGCATGAGAACAGCAAGGTAGAAGGTGAGATGCAATAAGTAATCAGGGGGGAAAGAGGTGCTCAAAAAACCTCCTGCAGACTTGGCCAAAGTATTTGGCCTGTTCACAGAGCACACATGTACTGGCTCGTGACAAGTGGTATCCAGTGAACCCAGACAATAGTGGCAGAACTATTGTTGCTTGAGTGCAGAACTCAGATCTTTAAATAAGGATAGTAGCTTCATTTTTGATACCACATCTGTCACCCCAAACTTCTGAAATAACCTATTTGCATACTCTGAAGGATATGCCAAAAGCATTAAACAACATCTTGTAGGTGAACTTGAACTCTGACTTAGAAGCCATCAAGCAAAGAATTCTGTATTATCGTGAGGATCTATGTTAGGAACAGACAAAGAAAGTTCTGATGTGTCTTCGCAAATGAGCATCAAAACCCTTTCTCTGAAAGGAGGAAATGCCAGAGATAAAAGCCAGCTTCACGTTGGCCAAGCAACACATATTAATCCTATGGCTTGTGAGCAGTGATCTCACTGTAAAGTATACCAATAATTCATCTCAGAGAATTATCTTTCAGCAGGAACTCAAACTGCACATGTTTTAGTAAGGGCTTTTGGAGCAGGGAGTGTGAGAGAAAGGAAAGTGATAAAACAAAGAGAAGGAAGAAAGAAAGGGAAGGAGAGAAGGAAGAAAACAGGGAAGAAAGAAAGAAAAGGAGGGAGTGTCTGAACTTGTGTATTAAATCTTGTTGAGGTCAAAATGACACAAACAAAACATCTGGATACATTCTACAATTCCTGTAAACAAGGAATACAAATAATTTCTCTTCATACCTCATAGTGCATATGAAACCCACAAATGTTGTAAGGTATCAAAGGGTCTTGCCCCAAAGGATTTAGGGCATATTCTAACTATTATAGGTGAGTTTGTAATATCTAGTGGGATTCTACTCTTAGGTCAGTAGGAACAGTTAATGGACGACTTACATTTATTTTAGGACTCAGTATTCTTCAACAAATTCCTCTGAGTCAAAAAGGAAGTGACACATTAGGAGGAAAATGTCTTCTTGTAAATCTCTTTAACCTAGACATTCTTTTCAAGGGCTAATTACTTACAAACATCTCAACATGTGGGTTATAAACTAGTTCAAAATAAATTTGATGAAAAATACTATTGCATTCTCCTAAAATCATTTTCTAGAAGAGATGTTCACAGAAATGCCTTTTGTTTGAACTTTTTGGTTACAAGAAAGAGATTCACAAAAATTGCCTCAGAAGGGGGTGTCTGTTATATGGCTATGCAGGAAAATAGGACATAAGAAGTTGATGCATGTGGAAACCAAGCCTGGGAAAGCCAAGCATGTAGGATTTATGAAAGAAAAGGGCTGTCAGAGGACTAGGACCAGATGGTTTGAGGACCAGGTTGGAGCCTCCTGTTTTTAGTGGCAGAAACTTGCCAAAATTTTTCAGGAACTTTCCCATTAATATTTACCTGCAATATCTCTGTACTTCTCAATTCCTATTTTTATCTACTTCTCTGGCTTCTTTATCAGGAATTTATTTCATTTTTTTAAAAATGTATTTGGTTGTTGTAGGGTCTCACTATGCACATTGGACTCATGGTGATCCTCCTGTTTTCAGCCTCCCCAGAACTGGGATTACAGGCATGTATCACTATGTCCAGACTCTGTGGCTGGCTCAGTCCGCCCTGGGGCTGGCATGCCATGTGGTGCCAGGGATTGAACCATGGTCCCCGTGCTTGCCTAAGCTTGCCTAAGCAGGTGCTTTAGTCTGCCGAGATATCTCCCTGGCCCATATTTCATAAATTCTTAAAGAGAAGAATATGATCTTCTATTTCCATCATAGAACAGTATATAAATATACGCAAAAATTATAAAATATCTACAAATTTCAATTAAAAACATATCCACTATGTATGATAATCTGAGTGGAAAGTTTGTGTTGCTGAGCATCATTAAAGTGAAATTTCAATGGTCATGATGACATACAACTGTAATCTCAGAATTCAGGAAATTGAAGCAGGAGGAATCACATATTCAAGCCCAGACCAGACAACTTAGCAACATTTTAAGACTCATTTAAAAAAATGACTGGAATTGTAGCTCAGTATCAAGGTCCTGTGTTTAATCCCTAGTCCAACACTGACCCCTCAAAAAATTTGCATATAGTTTACTAATTCTGTTCAGCATAAATAAGCAACTCTATAGGCATCTTGAGAATCTTAGTGTTTCTTTTAAACATAAAATCAAAGATATTAAATCTTTTCAAAAATAAGATAAACAAAAATAACAAATTGGTATAAATGAAACAAAAATAGTACAGGCATAAAAATGTCAGATTCACTGGATAAGCCCAAAAGACAGGCTGGCCATCCTGGGAGCATGTGGGAAGCCCTTTTTCTGTTCTGTGTTGCTCCCAAACTAGGTGAAAGAAAGCTTCTTCCTTGAGTCCCTGGACCTCAGCAGGAGCTATATCAGTTCCAGGCTTGGCCAATAGAAGATTTCACTGATGCAAAGAAGATTTTACTCTTCCTATCATCAACTTCAAATTCCAAGGATGAGTTGTGTCCCCAACAGAATGAACTCTACATTTTTAGATATGGAGTAACTTCTCCAAATGTGATCATACTTGAGGCCAAGTTGTGCTGAGTAGATTACACATTATTAGAGAGGGGGAGATTTGTGATCACTGAAAAATCACTGATGAATAAGCACTCCTCAGTTCTACAAGGGAGAGTGGAGTTTTGATCAGAGGAGAGGAGAATTAAGAGTGTTCCAGGAAAAGGTAATGAGCTGGAGACAGGTCTCAGGCAAATGGTAGCTATGGAAGAGACTAATCAACACGGGATGAAATTCAAATGAAAAGTATCTTTTCAAAACTAGGAGAGTCCACATGGCAAAGGACACTTAAAGCCACATAGATATATTAGGTTTTACTATGACAAGCAAGAGGAGATCATAGGTTCTTGGACAGAACCCTGGTGTGAAGAAATTGTAAGCCAGCACATCCAGTTACAAATAAATGATGGTTTTCTTGAGTGAACTCCTCTTCCCAGTCTATGACTAAAGTGCTTTTAGTTCTTGAACATGGAAGATGTTTATTCTCAATCTATGATGTATTGGAATATTTTTCTTTTTGGGAAGAGAGATTAACACGAAGAATTGATTGTTAATATAAAAAATATCAAGGTTTTCTGAACATTGAGTTCAGAAAAGGCCCTTTCCAATTTGGGTAAGTATAGAGAGCCCCTCTCAATCCTTGGGCAAGGAAGTTTATATTTGTAATCAGAAAGAAGAGCTATTGGAATTCTAGGGAATTGCACTTCCAGTGCAACCCATGGTGAGAGAATAAAGACACTGAGGCATATTTGTAGTTACAGGGAGTCAAAGGGTCCTAAGTTCAGCCAAAATGATAGCTACTCTAAATAAAGGCCTCAACCCAAGGCCAAGCTCAGTTTATACTAGTATTTCATGAAGAAAGGCATGGCTTGAGGATCAGAGACTATGAGGATAGTGGCAAATAGGTGAAAGCTGTGAATTTGGCTAGGTAGAAGGCCTGAAATCACTTCTGCAATATGCAGAAAAGGATAATCAAAAAGAATAATCTGCATAACATATTTGAGGTTGTATCTAATGCTTTGAGGTCTGTTCTTCAGCTCTGATATGTAATCTTTCAAGCTCCCAGGTCATAGTCTCTATCTTGAGGCTCAATCGCCATGGACACTGACACCATTGTGAATTGGTTCTTTATCCTCCCTCTTCTAGGCTTACACAAGGGAACAATGGGAGGTGGGGGAAACACTGTCTGCTGTCTTCAAATACTACCACAAGCACCTTGGTTGGACTGATATGCATTTCTTAAAGCCAGTTGAAGGGACAGGAAAGTATTAGCCAGCTCTGTACATGTCAATATGTGGAAATAGGGTCAGGCCAGCCAAAATGGAGACAACTGCTTTTCTTTTAAGGAGACATACCCAGGTTGTCCCCTATAGGGACGGTCAAAATTCCTAATCTCTATTCTTTCCATTCTAAATAATTAAAAGTTGCTAAGCAAAAAATTACCTACAATAAGGTATAGAGTGAATCCATGTTTGGGGAATGGATTTGGGTACCAATCATGACCCAGTTTTCCTGAAGGACAGAAGTTGGAGAATTTCCAGGTGGAGACCCAGGACAGTGTGGTGCCAAGCATGCTGGGCTCAGTTGAGCCCCTGCAGGGAAGTGGTCAGTCTCACACCTACACAAGCCATGGTGGCCATGAGCTCAAGCTGCTCTGTGGCAATGGCAGCAGGAGACACCAGAAACTCATCTCCAAACACATGGACTCAAAATCATCCTCTGGTAATGGCTCTGACAACAAAAGCAGTAGAATTCTGTTTCAAAAAGGGCAAGTGGGAGTCACTTTCTGATTCATCTGAGTGCACAGAAGCAAAATCCCCTGGATTTGTTAAATGCCGAGAGCATCACTGGGTTGGAGAGAGAATAAGAAAGAATGGCAGCAGATGAGCTGAATCACTGCCCACCTGGCCAACAGGCATGCTCATGTCCACTCCAGTCACCATGAAGAGGCCATGTTTTGTGCTCCACAATATAATGTGAGGCAAGGCAGTTGTTAGGTAGCAAATAAACACAAATGGTGTGCACTATAACACCATATCACTGTCTCAAGTGTTCTGGGAACCCAGAAAGATAAACTCACCAGACAAATAAATAAACAGACATGGTGATAATATCAGTAGGGTTAGCTGAATATATTGTGATGGGAAAACAAATATAAAACAAGTTTTTCAGAGGTATTGAAAAGTTCATGGAGTGAGACATGGAGATTATTTATCAAAAAATCCTCCTTCCTACAAAGTTTTGCCTTACACACTTACATGTAACACTAGAATTTTCCCAGGAGTCGCAACCTTTCATTTTTACTGATTTGTAATGAATTTGAGCCTTTTAAAAATTGTCCAGAAAAAATTATTATAATTAATCATATAACTTCCAAACGCTATTTTGTCATATTTTATATAGGTCCTTTCTTCTTTCCCTTCTCAGCTATTCACTGCTTGTAAGCTGATTAAAAGATAAACAATAAAACGTACAGATCAGTTCTTAGAGGTTTCTTAAGCTTCAGTTTTTAAAGACTCGGCCAAGAAACTAAGAAGTTGTTCACAGTGCAGGTTTATCATAGCCCGCCCTAACCTCCAAAACCATCACTATAGAGATCAAATGAGTGTTTTTGGAAACAAGGTCAGCATCCTGAATTCTAAACAAATGCCTCAGGTAGGTTCTCACACTGGTTCCCTCAGGACTGAACTGGGCAAAACACAGTTACAGCTTTGGTTAGTAGGACAAAAGTTTAATAAGAAAACAGAATAAGTGCTCATTTGTGTATTTTATAAAATTAGATGTATATATTTATTATCTGAAAAAACTGGGTAAGAAAACTGAGGCATGAAAAGTAAACTAGCTATTAACATGATACACAGCTGGCCTAGTAGCCTCAAGACTATATCTACAGTCTACTGTGTATAAGGCGGCAAACCTTATGCAACACAAACTTTGCCCACAATAGGATGACAACAAGTATAAATCACTTGTTTTGGTTGGCTGCAGTGAAGCACTTCTAGTTAGGTTCCTAACTCATGTGACAATCCATTCTCAGTTAAAAAAGTCACATCCTATCTACCGTCCTTATGTCTGTAACTTGTTGTCTCAAAGCATTATAAAGAAGCCTTTGTTTCCTGAGCTGAAAGACAGCAGGTTTTCTTAATGACAGATTGATCATGCTCCCACTTTATTTTCCACCTGAGAATCTAGGTCTCATTGTCTCCAAGATCTTGGTCCACAGTTCTATAGTCTGACCTTGATCTAGAGATAGATGATTGGCAGGAAGATGGTAACAGAAGCAGTTTTAGAATTTCTGATCATGTATCCAGTACCTGCATAACTTAGTATTTTAGTAGTTGTAATATTTCCTTTTACCCTCTTTAGTTACTTAGACAAATTCTTTACCCCTGCTGCTTAAATGACATTCATCACATAATTGCATATACAGAGGGTAATTAATGGGCATTGAACTCTCCTGTCTGTGAGAAAATTAATAATGGACAGGGCCTTGTGTATTTAAGCCAAGATTCTATGGAAAGATGTTTCTATTACTTTTCACTGTCTTAAAGCTAGGATTACTCCTGAAGGTACACAGATTGTGGCATAATGCATTCTCTGCAGTAAATAATTCATAATTTCAATCTACATGTATATTATTTAATTCTCAATAAGGAAGGAGGACATAGAAAGCTAGATTAAACTTCTGAATCTTTTCCCTCTTCTGTAGTCACTAGATAATCTGCACAACCTCCAATCTGCAAATTAAGTTATTCAATCTTTTAAGCTTATGTTTATTTTTTAATGGGGATGAATAAGTTTTATAAATTGTGTAACTGAAAGACATTTTGACATTTTATTTTGTTCAGTTGTTAAGCCCTTAGTTGAGGGCTGGCCAAATAGCTCAGTGGAACAAAGTGTCTGCAAGTAGGCTCAGGGGCCAGGGATTCAATCCCTGGGCCTGCTGAACTAGCCCCACCCCTGAGGTGTGCTGAGATGGCAATTGAGACTGTACATGGTGGCATGTGCCTGTACCTGTAATCACAGCACTTGGGAGGCTGTAAATAGGCAGATCACTACTGATCACTACAGCCTGTAGACCCTTCCCTAAAATACAAAAAAAAAAAAAAAAAAAAAAAAAAAAGACTTTAGTTGGATGCTTTAAAACTAAATTTACATAACCTTAAGTCAGATAATATTCCACTGTACATCTAACTTCTAAAAAGTCCAGCAATGTTTGATTAGTGCATGACAGAATTATTAGAATTAAGCCAATTGATAGATGGTGCACTTCTTTGGAAATGATTTCATTTCATAGAATATAAATGGAAAAGTAAAGATAATTAGAGTGTAAAAACAACAAATATATGTTGTTGCTTTTAAAAAATACATAATAGTGATAAGAAAAAAAACAGCATTAGAATCAACACAAAATTTCACTGAACAAAGTAATACCCATTCAACAATGGTTGCTGCATTGCATGTTGTTATCTTCAAAGTAGTCATTTAGGTTACCAGATATAAC
The DNA here is from genome assembly GCF_000260255.1 of Octodon degus. Taxonomy (NCBI): domain Eukaryota; kingdom Metazoa; phylum Chordata; class Mammalia; order Rodentia; family Octodontidae; genus Octodon; species Octodon degus. The sequence goes on from NW_004524607.1 coordinate 4,211,458, forward strand.
CATGCAACATTGATTTAAGGAAAAAAACAAAATAAAACAAAAAAAAATAAAAACAAAAAAGTTGTAAGAAATTCAAAAGAAAAAAAGAATAAGAAGAAGAAAAACAGTGTAAGCATTAACTGTTCCTTTTGAAAGACCAGCAGAAATTGGTAGTGTAATTATCTATTCTTTATATATACCTAAATATCTCTTGTATGTTGTTCTTATACCCACAATAAATGACTTGTGCTCAACAGAAGATGAAACAGTGAGCATTTGGAATAATCCTAGATTCCCAATGGCATTTTAGGAAAAGTTGATGTCATTTCATTTTCTATGTGGATTACAGATTTGATGAACAAAGTTACTTCAGTAGTATAGATCTTAACTTTCAGTATGACATTTAAGGAGCCCAATATCCACCTGTCAGGATGCTGAGTTGTGGGCTGGTTAACAGCAGAGTTCACTTGAGTCATGAACAGGGTGGATTGAGGAGTGTTTTGTTAATGAGTTGAATTACTGAGTTTTAAACTTGTTCCACATTGTTCAAGACCTACCAGTAGATATATTTTGTGTAAATAATTTTTAAATATTTACAACAGTGAGAATATATTAAATTATGGCAGAAATATGTTTCAACAATCTGCAGAATATGTAAAGTGAGAGAGCTCAACCAACATAAGCAGTCACCCTACTTCTAGTAGTTGAGTCTTGAGCTCTAGTAATTGGATAGGGAACCATCATTGCCAGAAAGCTAGGTACAACCATCCTTAATACTAGTAGGGGAATTTGTTCCTGAGTTCCCATAGACAGAAAAATCCTCAGATGCACGAATCCCTCTAAAACAATGGCATAGTATTCTTCCATCACCTGTATGCATCCTCTCATACAGTGTAAGTCATCTCTAAATAAGATAATACCTAGAAGAACACAAATGCTATATAATTATTTGCTATATAACTATTCCTTAATGTTTAAGGAATAATGATAAGAAAATGTCTATACATACTCAACACAGACACAATGTTTTTCAAATATGTTTGACCCATGGTTGGTAAGCATAAATATACAGGTTATATTGAATAAATGCATGTTCAAATAAAAAGAACTCTTTTCACCTTGACTATTATCCTCATTATATTCCCATATTTATCATATTTTCAACACATATATAAGGGAAAATACCCAAAGTAGTAAGCAATTTTAAATTATGATACATGAATAATTTTGCTTTCTACTTCATTTTCTTTACAACATAGTTTAAGTATAATACAGAACTTAATTCAATCTTCAAGGAATGATTCTTAGATCAATAAACATTGAGGAGGTCAAATCCCATGGATGACACCCACCCGAGAAATTCTGATGTGATTTCCCTGAGAAATGTTCTATATAAGTTACTCCATACGGAATCTGAAAATATTGCAAGGTTCACTAGAAAATAAACATCCTACAATAGCCAAAACCACCAACAAAAACAGAAGATGAGACCCAGAGTAGATATCTGTGAGCAGGGGATGGGAACAAAGTATGTTAAGGAAGAGACAGGTTGTACTGGAGGTGTTTTCCTTTATCAGAATCTCAGTCCCAACACAGGGGCTTCTGCTTACCTTCTGTTGGAAAAGCAAAACCTGAATATTCAGAGACCTTTTATAGGAGTTAAGGTTATCTAGGATGATAGCTTGCCTGTCTCCTAGCAGAAGAAACTACAAACCATATCTGGAAGGAAGCATTCATAATTTAGTTCTCAAGGTTCCCACAGATTAAGTTATATTCAAAATACACAGTGAAATAAGACTCCATGATTGAGATCAGCAAAAACCATGACCCACGCATCTGAATGGCCTCAAACCTTCTGAAGTATCATATGTGAAATATAAAATTCTGATTGCATAGCATATTGAAATTATAAAATAAAGTATTTGATTTTTTATGATAGCCATTCTTTCTGGGGTGAGATGGTATCACAATGTTGTTTTAATTTGCATTTCTTGAATGGCCAGTGATGTGTACCATTTTTTCAGGTATTTATTTGCCTCTTTCATTTCCTCCTATGAGAAGTGTGTATTCATCTCAGATGCCCATTTTTGGATTGGGTCTTTAAATTTGAGGGCCATAATATTTTTTAATTCTTTATATATTCTAGAAATAAGACCTTTGCCTGAGTGATTATTGGTTAAGATTTTTTCTAAATTTGTGGATTGTCTTTTCACTCTGTTGATGATTTCTTTTGATGTGTGGAAACTTCTTAATAATCACCTAATAACAAATGATGGAGAGGCTGTGGGGAAAATAGAACCCTCCTCTACTGCTGGTGGGAATGTAGACTGGTACACCCACTATGAAAATCAGTGCAGAGACTCCTCAAAACAGTAGGACTGGAAATCCCATTTAATCCAGGTATTCCCCTTTGTGTATTTTCCCAAAAGAACAGAAAACATCATGACATCATACCATAGTGATATATGTGCACCCATGTTTATAGCAGCACAACTTGTCATAGCCAAATCTTGGAAAAAAAACCCAAATGAGGAATGGATAAAAAAGATGTGATATTTTTATACAATGGAGTATTACTCAATTATGTAGAAAGACAAACTCAAAATCTTCATGGGTAAGTGAAGCCTTCCTAGGTAAGTGAACACCTCTCTTTTGCTTGTACAAAGAGGTAAACTCTCAGGTTTAGCAATAAACCTAATGCAACTAGAGGCTTTACTCATAAATGAAATAAATCAGACCCACAAGTGTAAGTATTGTATTGTCTCTTTAATGTAAGAAACCAAAGGAAGAAATAAAAACTGAAAGGTATAACAGATATAGTAAAATGCAAAGAAATGAAACTTAAGAATTAAACAATGAAGATGAGAGAAAGGAGAAAAGACAGGAAAAAAGGAAGGGGGAAATATGCAAGTATATATATAGGATGGCTGAGGGGATTGTACTAAGAATTTTTATCAGTTTTTTCTTGAAAATAGCAGTTAATCTATAGAATTTTCACCTTGACTAACTGTATGCTGATATCTGTGATGTAGCAACTACCTCAAGGACAGCGATGTGTAATACAAAAACCATGCTTGAATACCTGTCATCTTGGTCTTCTAAATGTGTGCCATTTCTAACGTTATATCAATTATTACTATACTCTCTTTAAAATAAATTTTTTAAAATGGTAATAAAAGAAAAAAGAGACAAGAACAAAAAATGTAAGGTTTCTTGTATGCAAGCAGTAATATCCAATCATATGTTCAACCATACATATATATCTGTTAATCTGAGCAACAGATTTGATAATAAGAATAGATAATATATCAACCATTGTTAATCAGCTGATCTTGTTTGAAAATCTGTAGCATATGTAGTTGTATGTTATGCTGTTTCTGTCTTTCTGATTTTTGTTCTTACTTTTATTTTTACTCTTCAAAATCAAACTAAATTAAAAATAAAATAAAGTATTATATTGTGACATAAAATATTATACAATCATTGAATTATGAAATTTTGAATTTAACACATAAACAAGGAAAGAATGTATTATTAAAGATGTCTCCAAAAAGACTTAGGAGAAGTATAGGAGAAATATAAAAACTAAAACATAAATTGAAATTAAAAGCTGATCTTGGTCAAGCCATGGCCGTGACTCATTCACATGGCTGACACTGACAAAGGATCTACAAACTGTGGTACAGGGTTTCAGGATAAATCCTGAGGGGATTTGACTGACCTTATCAGACACAAAAGTTACAGTTCTTGTTATATAGGTCTTGCTTTATCTTGGTCTTAATCATCCAGCAGAAAAGTATAAACACGAGGTATACAAAGTACAGCCATATTAACATGCTGAGCTGTAAAATGTTCAAGTCAACAACTTCTGACATTTCCAGTCTTATGGAAAACCCACTACTATTATGGACTATTGGACTATACTGGAATATTTTGTTGAATTCACGCACCTACAATGTTTAAATGACAGTGGAATGCCCTTCTCTGACAAAACTAAAAAAAAAAAAAGGGATACAGATGAAGGGTCATTTTGTGTCTGTATACTCAAAATAGTTAGGATAGATATATAGCTCCATTTTCTTAATTCAATGAATAGAGAAGTTTGTACCAATAGGGTTTGTGGACAGGATATCATATCTGCATCTTGCATAATGAATAATCACTAAGACAACAATATGCAATATATTAATTATCGAAGCTGTGCTAGTAATCAGTTTTGAAACTGTCTCATTGCTATTTGTTTCTCAATAAAATTATTTAAAAAAGAAAAAAATAAAAGCTGATCTTCTGATTCAAACCAAAATTATACATAGCTATAGAGAATTAGATGACTATAAAATTAAATGGATTATCCAAAATGAGAGCTAGAATACAGGAAGGATATACTGGAATTAAAGAAAGATTTTTTTCTTTATGAGTTGGTCTTATGGCCTTTATCTGGATGTCCGCCTAGAACCTGGAGAGGTCCACTACCAGTTCAAACAAGTCTGCCTGTCACATTAGGGAGACATAGACTTTATTTTCCTTAGGTCACAAGCAATCTCTGGAGGACATGCTAGCAGGTCACAGAGGACACATCCGGGAAACACGACTTGCTGTTTCTCTGACCCATCTACTCAGAAGCCTGCCAAAATGTGCCTGTAAGACACACAGTCTCTGTTTTGCTTGTACAAAGAGGTAATCTCTCAGGTTTAGCAGTAAGCCTTCTTTGACTGTTGAGTTTGTCTTCCCTTTTTTGTCCTGCTCAACTGCCCCTGAAACCCAGAAGCAGATAAACCAAGGACACAGAGTGCGGGCTCTTTTACAACGTAGGAATCAGTAGGCAGTGGGAGCTCGCTCATCTCCCAAAATCCCCAGGGGCAATCTTTGATCTTGGACTGCCAGCTGGGTAACCAACTTCTCCTTGCCTTCCTCCTTTTTAGTGAACTCCAATCCAAGGACCACCTTGCCAGACCTTAAATCAGGCATCCACACTGGCTACTAATCCACTGCCACTCTGAGAAGGTAAGATTCTGGCAGGACTTTCTCTTACAGTGCCTTTTTCCTTTCTAACCCTTTCCCCTTCCTTCCCAATCTTTATTTGAGAACACTACAAAAAGAGGACTTCATGCACTCTGTGGGAGGTGCTTCTTTTTAGTGTGCAGGACCATATTGTCCAGCCCTAGGAGCCCATGGACTCCCAAAGGGGATAGATGCTGCGGTGTGACCTGTTTCCTGAATCTGGCCACCTTCTATCCTTCCAACAACCATGATGGGCAATTCTCCTTCAAAAACATTGGATGACACACCCCTCAGCTGTATTGTGTGTACTCTTTCCAAGTTGGGACTAAACAGAGAAATTAAGAAAAACAAAAGAATATATTTCCCCTCCACCTCTTTGTGGACCCAGTAGAGACATGACAATGGGTCACACTGGCCAACTGAGGGTATAATAGTTTTCCAATCTGTCAAAGACCTTGATCGCTTCCTCCAGAGAAATGGCAAATAGCAAGAGATTCTGTGCATTCACAATGGTTTTACCCTCCACAAGCAATCTCTGTCTGTCCTGCTCGCGCCTCCTTCCAAATTCTCTTTGCTGAATAACAAGCTAGCATATTAAAAGATCCTTTTCCTCTCCCCTGCCCAACAGTAACACATCTTTACCCAAGTCCCTCACTTTATTAAAATTTCATCCCACTGGCCATTTTCTACCTATTGCCTTCTTCCACTTCCTTAAAAACCTTAAGCAACATCACATCCCTCGTAATGGTGAGCACCTCCCTCCTCTGAATATGCATTCTATTCTTCAGCATCCCTCAGCCTTCCCATCTCTTCTGGCCAGACACTCTCAGACAAGCTCTACAACTTTTTCCCCCTCAGATATGCTCTCTAATTTTCTTCTCATCTGATAACACCCCAGATCACTTCTCATTCCATCCCATCCCTGAGTGAGGTAGCAAACATTGAGCAATACATTCATGTTCATGTTTCTTTCTTAATTACTGATCTAAAATATTCCCAATGAAAATGGGATCCTTCCTAGAAAATCCTGATAAATTTGGAAAAGAATTCCTCTTACTCAAACATATGACCTCACTTCGAGAGGTATTTGCTTTATACTCATGTCCACCTTACTGATGACAAAAGGAAGTATATTTCTCTGGTGGCTGAAAACCACATCAATGAGCTTCACCACCACCAGCACTTGCTCAGGCACGCTAAAGTAGCTCAAGCAGTTCCCAGGGCCGAACTCTGAGGTCCCCACTTGCTATATCAACCTGACCACTCTGATAGGCCAGATCACAATCAAATACCTTCTTAGCCCCTATGGCCATCTTGGCCTCTAGCTCATTATCAACTACTTTATCAAAGCTCCAATTTTTACCCCTACTCACTCCCACACAACACTCCCATCCCTTTTTATTAAAAAAAAAGAAACAATAGCAATGAAAAATAAAAAAGACACTAACGGATCCTTCTGATTAGTCCAAGATCTCCAAAACACTAGCAGTGCTGTGTGCCACTCATCTAGAACTATGAGAGAGTAGTGTGTAGGCCCCCAAACCCTACACACGACTCTCCCCTAATTCCCCCAGTACTCAATATCTTAATGTTTTAGACCTCAAAAACACCTTCTTTACTAGTCTCATCAGTCCTGATCCCCAACAACTTTTTGCCGTGACCTTGATAGACCCCATATTTCTGTTCACCCAACAATTCACATGGACAGTTCTTCCCCCATGGATTTCAGGATAGACCCCACTTCATTGGTCAAGCCTTACGAAAGGACCTCCAACTCCTTGGCCTTGTCTCTAGCTACATGCTCCAACATGATCTTTTGCTTTTCAGCTCCATGAAAAATGACTGTACCCCACACTATCTTCCTTTTTAAGTTCATGGGGGGAAAGAGATACTTTGTCTCAGAACACAAGTCTAAGTCAGTACACTTACTTAGGCCCTCACCACAGACATACCACTAGCTCTGTAACACCTGCTGAAAACAGAATTTTAACAATTTTCCTTTCCCCGCAAGAGAAACAAGATCTCCTTGCTTTCCTGATGCCTCTTAGCTATTTTAGACTTTGGATCCCAAATTTCTCACTCATTGCAAAACCCCTCCATGAGACTTCCCAATGAGATCCTCAAGAAAGAGTGCCCCAAACATTTTAATTCCTTTTGGGGGCTCAAATAGGCATTCCTCAAGGCTCCTACTCCAGCCTTACTCAATGTTAATAAACCTTTCCTTCTTTGTAGCCCCTAAGAAAGAATAAGTATTAAGGCTACTTGTACAGTCAACTTGAGACTCACTCCAGCCTATTGCCTGTGTAATCAAAAAGCTGGATCATACATAAAAGGTTGAGTTCTGTGTTTACAGGTTTTATGATCAGCCACATCCCCAACCTCCAACACCCAAATGATTATGGCCCCTACAGCTACACTCTTTACAGTCTCTCCAATCTTTTCAGCCATTGTGCTTTGACCATTCTTTCTCTGTCTTGAGTTCAAGTCCTATCCTCTCAGCTCTCACAACCCTTGGTTATCTTCTGCCACTCCTCTACCCTCAACATTGCCAACCTCCTCTCAGTATTCGAGACCCTAGGCTCAAACCCCAAAAATGAGTGTATTGAGCTCCTTAATTTTACTCTCACTCACTTTTGTCATTTAAACTGCACATCTTTCAGGTTCCCCTGACTGATTCATTGATGGAAGTGTGTCAAACATCACCCCTTCCCAGGCATTACTAAAGGCTCTCATGATAGCCAATCTTCCTACCCTTCCCAAGAAGTAATGGAGGTAGCAGCCCTTCCCATAGGGACAATTTCACAGCAGGCAGAACTCATCCCACTCACTGGCGATCTCACTCTTGTAAAAGATAAAACCATCAACATTTACACAGACTGTAAATATGCATTTAATGTCCTACACTGAAATGCTCAAATCTGGCATGAAAAGGGATTCCTAAGTGCAAAAAAGTCTCTATGTAAAATGGACCGCTAATTCAAGACTTTCTAAAGGCAGCTGTTCTACCCCCTAGAGCCACTGTCAATCACTGCAAGGGGCATCCAAGACTTAAATAATGAGATAAGCATCTCAAATCATATGTGGAAATAATGAACCTATTATAGTAGCAAAACAAACAGCTACTGACCCTCCCTCCATTCCTTACTTCCTATTCCTCCATATACCTTCTTAATCATACCAAGAAATAATTCTATTCAATAGAAGGATGACAAGAGGAAGAGTGATGGCTTCCCTATGAAAAATTGATCCTTCCTGAAAGCTTGCAATCAAACTATTTTCACCTTTCCATAACCAGATCATTCCCTCTGATCTAATTCCCACAGGTTCATATATGTGTCACTCTTAGGTTTAGGACCTCCCTGAAGAAGATTGTTACCCAATGCTCCATATGCCTCACCACCAACCCCCAGAGCCACCTCAGACCACCTCCATTCCCCACCTGTCAATTTTGAGGATCCCTCCCCGGCATTGACTATCAAATAGACTGTACTCATATTCTTCTAATAAAAATATAGTACCTCTTTGTCCTAGCGGACATCTTCTCAGGAAAGATAGAGACCTTTCCTACACAAAGTGGAAGGGCCTCCACACCAGTACATATCCTAATCCTGAAATCATCCCCTGCTTCAGCTTCTCAACTTCGACGCAAATCATTAATGAACCTGAATTTACCTCACAAATCATAAAACAGGTAACCTCTCCCCAAATATAAACTGGAAGATCCACATCATATATCAATCCCGTTCTTCAGATAATATTGAAAAGGCTAAGCAACTTCTTAAACAGAACTTAACAAAGTTTTCCCTTAAGGATCTCGTAGATTGGACTAAACTACTTTTCACCATTTTCAAACTCAGGTCTCTTATTGGCAAACTTGTTCTCAGCCCCTTTGAGATTCTTGGCACATAGATAAATATTTCCGCAGAGAAAAACTTCACTAAGACTGCCAGCCTCAGCACCACAGCTCTAGCTGGAGCATCTCACATCAGATTCACAGGGTCAATAAAGGGTATCAAACAGGCTTTAAAGGCTCATTGTCTGTCACAACAGGCCATATTGGGCTACCCCAATCGACTCCATATAACTCAGTTTTCTTCTCTGTGAAATTCTTTACTTAATTCACTTTACCCCAGTTGGCTGCTAGACCCTTCCCTCTGTAAAGCTATCATCTCCTCTCATATTTGATTACAACTTTAACCATCTAGATCCTTTTTATGGCCATCTGTGTACACTTCCTGCCAAGGCAGTCTAAATGCTACATCTGAATTTTGCCAATACAGGGCAAATAATCCCTTGAAGGAAAGATCCCTAGCCCATAGAGGTTCCCCAAAATGCAAATTCCTCACTAGAACTGACACCACAGTCTTCCTAAATCAAAATTTCACTATTCTCAGCCAAGAGGGTCCTGCAGTCTTGCAATCAGCTTTCCCCTTTGACTGCTGCAAATTTTAACTCCCCTTCTTTATTTGGCACAACTTCAATACAGGCTGACATTTGCTTCCTAACCTACTTCCAGGCTTCTTCCTGTTCCTTGATTTCATGAAAGAGATCAAGGCTTTCTTTAGATGAGCATATTCTGGATGTATGCAGACAAAGCAGGCACACCTAACTATCAACAGGACTAGAACTGGTATATTATGCATTATCACTCCCACCGTTTCCTTAGCCACATATGATGTACACATCCCTACATCCTGCATCACCCATGTCTGGGCACAATGCACCTGTTAATGGCCACAATAGGAATAGCTACAGAAACTGAAATGGAGATTAAGGTCCCAGTAGTTTTACAGGTTGGCAAAAATCTTGCTGAAGGTCTGAAGTTTCTGACCAACTGGAAGATCAAGCAGACCTTCTGGCTTCAGTTGTTTTGCAAAACCAAAGAGGTCTTAATCTCCTAACAACTTCTTCATAAGGCTACATATGTGCTCCTCTCCAAAAGCAATATTGCTTTTACACCAACAAATCCACTCTCATCAGAAGCAGGATAAAACTCCTTTATGAGTTTTCCTGGAAGCACATGAGTCTGACTTCAATCCCTGGTTCCGAAAAAAGAAAGAAAGAAAGAGAAGAAAGAAAGAAAGAAAGAAAGAAAGAAAGAAAGAAAGAAAGAAAGAAAGAAAGAAAGAAAGAAAGAAAGAAAGAAAAAAGCTCCTTTATCAATACACTTTCAGGGCTGGGAAGATGGCTCAGTAGAATAAGCGCTTGCTTTGCAAGCACAAGGGCCTGAGTTCAATCCCCCGTCTGCCAAATAAATAAATAAATAAATAGACTTCCAAACTCCTTGAAGTCTCTTCCAGTGATCTGCTTCCTCTTCTTCTTCATTGGCTCCTACCTTTCTTAGCCTCCTTAATGCTTATTACATTTTTCTTCTTATTCCATGTATAATTCTTCCCTTCCAAAGACATTTTCAAAATGAATACTGACCATCTCTTGAGAGACTTCTCAATAATACCCCCAAATGCCCTTCTTTCTTAAAACAAAACAAACCCAAAAATTTCAGAGTCGTGGTCAGCAAAAAGCAGCCAAGAAAAGAGTGACAACCCATTTCCCTACACCTCTTTGAAGCCAGGAATGACAGAACCCAAACAAGGGCATTACCAGTGTGGGTGAGCCCTACCGTACCAGAGAAATGTAGGCTTCATTGTGCTTAGGTCCCAAGTATTCCCCAGAAGACATGTCAACAAGTCACATAGGATACATCATTGGGCTATAGAGGACACATCAGCAAGCCTCAGGCTTGCCATTTCTCCAATGCATCCTCTCCCTAAAAAGCTCAAATAAAGATGGTTTAAAGCCTCTTGCCTGTAAGAATCACCTATGCTCTTCTGGCACCGAGAGGTCGCTCTCAGCCATAGTAATAAACATGCTTGGACTGTTGAATTCATGTCTTCTTTTTCCCACTCAGTCCTCTTCACAAAGCCTTGAGTGCTCATTAGTGGGACTTTGGGGAAGTGGCTGGATCATGGGTGTGTGATACTGGATTTACTGAAGACAAAAGCACCCCCTATGGGTGGGAAGCACAAACCAATAGGCTTGTAGCCTGAGTGGAATAAAAAGTGAAAGGTAGGCTTGCTGCTTCCTGCCTATCATGCCAGACTGTTTCTTTTCTGCTATGCCATCATGCCCTACACTCATCTGACAATGGATTGAAACCTCTACAAATTCTGAGTTAAAATAAACCACGTATCCTTTAATTTATAGTTGTCAACTATTTTGTCCCAGCAATGGTAAAGTAACTAAGATAGTTGGTTATTGTGGATATTTGCCATAATAACAGAAACTAACTCGAAGCCTAAATTCCTCCATCTTCCTCTTGTGCTATAGTTTGCTCCAAGAATACGTACCTACTGAGACAAATAGCTTAAGGGTTAGGCCTCCTGATTCTATTACCACAAATCACTTCTGCGTTACTTGCTTTTGTTATTGCTTGAATTTGTTTCCAGAAGATCATATTTGAAACATAATCTTGAATGTGACAATGTTGAGAGGTGGGATATTTCCCTTCTAGAAGAAGCCCAACTTTAAAAATGAAAGATAAATTGTAGGAAACAGGAATATGGGTCTTCTGCAAAGGGAAAGATAACCAAGAGTTGGAAGGAGGGGGAGAGAAGGAAGAGGAAGTAAAAGATTAAGCTGTGCTATGTACAAGGACCAATTCCCGCAGTGAATGCAATAATTATAAATTGCAAACATATACTGACAAAAGTTTTTTAATTAAAAAAAGATAAAGATGTTCTGGTCAGGAGGGTTTTACTATCATAAATGTATCCAACTCATTAGTGGGAAATAGAATCCATATTGTGGGAGTGTGTTTGCTGTAACAAGTTCAGCTCCTTTTGTTTGGACTCCTATGATGATTTCCTCCATGCTATGAGGCAGGAAAAAAGGCCTCACCTGATGTGAATGTCATGCTCTTAGAGGTCTTCACTTCCAGATATGTGAGTCCAATAAATTTCTGTTCATTATCAATTAGTGAGCCTCTGGTATTCTCAGGGAGCATCCTCTTAATTGTAACTTCTAATTCTGACACACTTTCTGCAGCGACACACCCTTGAGTCATGTGCCTCTTCTATTAGGCTCTTAGGAAACAGTGTCATCTTCTGATGCACTTGCAGTCTGCCATTATCACTAGACATTAAGCTCCCTGGTGCTGGACAGATGCTCTGTACTCTGTAGTCATATGGTCTTCCTATTAAGCATTCTCAGATATCTGGAAGGTGATGGATAGATAGATGGGGAGGTACGTGGATTTACCGGGTGCTAATTACCCCAGGCCTCTGATCTCAAAACAGTTCACTCACATTGAGGACCAGAAAATCATTTCAGAGTTCTAATACCAAAAGAACTGCTGTGATAATTGACCAGATTAAGTCACAGAAAAATACCTATGAGTAGCACAATTGCCTTGTGGGTATGAATGAAATGCAACATTGCTACATCTGCTTTCGTAGGAGATACATTTTTCCTCACATTGTCATGATTTGTGATGGATGACACTGTCATTTTCAGAGGTTTCAATTTTGAAGCCATATAGAAAGAAGTTGCAAAATTAGACCACAGAATTATTCAATAATGAATTTTGTAATCTATATTTTTCCAGAATGTTTCGATTATAAATTTTGAAACCTGTGTCCCACAAATCCTGGTAGAAATAATTACACTTAGAAATCATTAGTGGTTACATTTCTTTAATAAATGGCTATTAAAGGGATTTAGATTTTTGCCATAAAACTATAAATATTCACCAATTCAGAAAGAACTAAATTATAAATCTATTAGAATTGAAACTCTGAAGGAAGAGATTTGATGTTTGCCAAAGCATACCTACTTTACGATGTGGTCATCTTGAGATTCATTGACCAAAAATTCTAATTCTTTGTAGTTTAAATTTAATAGGCCATGAAGCTTAGGTTAGAAATTTCACAATTGATTCTATTTGAATCGCTTATGAGTCAGTTGCTTGCATATGTAGTTAATTTTTCATGTGATGTTCTCTGTTTTTTTCCATTAAAATATCCCTATGAAGAGAATATTTTAAACTAAAACTACATAAAAGAGATTAAATATTTTCATCTTTAAGAATATTATTACGAGAATAACAAATTATGTCAATAATCCCTTCTAATTGAATTCTATTTTGTTGAATCCTTAGAATTGTTGACTAAGACACTCTGTAAGAATTTAGGCAAATAAAACCAACTGTAGGGCAGAGAGAGTTCATAATTGATTGAGAAGAATATATTTCTTCTACAATGATTATGTCAGATTTTACTAAAGGAAATAAATAAATAAAACACTACTTGGGAATGAAAATTTTTCTCCCTATGGAGCTAAAAACGTGTTAAAAAGTGGCTGATTTAAAAATGACTTCTAAGGGATGGCCAAATAGCTCAGTGGATTAAAATGCCTGCAAGCATGTGCAGGGACCAGGGGTTCAGTTCCTGGGTCTGCCATGACAGCCCTGCCCCTGGGATGCACTGAGAAGGCAAATGAAACTGGATGTGGTGGCATGCACCTATAATCCCAGCTCTTGGGAAGCTGTAAACAGGCAGATCACTACAAGTCCAATCTAGTAGCAAGACCCTGAACACCCTATAGACCCTTCCCTAAAATACAAAAGAAAAGAATAATAAAATAAAATAAATAAAAATGAAAATGACTTCTGAAAGAACAAGAAGCATTTTTGAAATTTATTAAGAAAACAATCCCTAAATAAAGGAAATTTCTAGAATGGAGGTATGAGAATGAAGATTGGTGTGATATGTTTGTAAGAATGATAAATGAACTATTATGCCTCCTTGCATTACTTTTCAAACTTTAATTTGCCTAAGGATGCTTTGCAGGGTTGTCAAACATTAGTCACCCGACTCCCTCCAAAAGCCAAGGTTTAGGGTGGGATCCAGGAATCTGCATTCTCAAGTAGTCCCAGGTGACCTGGTTTCTTTGGCTAGAAAACTGAGTACCACTATTCACTAAATATTCATGACCTGCACTCCGCCAAGGAAGGATGTAGAGCATGGAACTTTCCAGATGTTAACAAAATATATCTGTGATTTACATTTTGCAGCAAAATAAAATTTTCCCTGCTTGCTATCCATAAAATTTGAAAAATTTTCCTGAAATCTGGTATCAGTATACTTATTGCACATTACCTGTTGAATATTTATGGGATGCTTAGAGTGTTTATAAACTCACCACACTGTATTCAGTTAAAAAATATGGGAAAACTCAGGCATTGACTAAGTGTATGTTTTAATTTTTATATATCTCTATGAAAAGTGAAACTTTAAAAATGTCATTTTACCTCTTTTATCTACTTCACTTTTTGAAAATTGTGAGGGGCTTGAGATCTTAACTAATCTGAGAATTTCTCATGTTAAGCATATATAGCATAAGACATTTAGTAAAGTACTAAGACTAAAGCTAAAATCAAAGTCTGATTTGTTAAGTTTTCTTGATGACTTAAAAATGTCCAAATGAATGAGCATCTGATCCCTCCAGGAAGCCTGGTGATAACAAGGGAGAATTATTCACTCAGAACGAAAGCTCCAGAATGTGTTTGGACCAGTTGGAAGCAGATACAATTACATCAGGTAAAGTTCTTTTATGACTGCCAGAGTTGCTTCGAGGTGAAAGAAAAAATGCAGAAACTTGGGGCTCCAGATGGCAGAAGATCTATTTTTAGGCCAATAGAAAGTTATATCTGGTTGGGGCACTTAACAGAATGAGTAGCAAAAATGTGTGGAAAAATGTAATTTATACCTGCATTTCAATGAGTTAAGTTTGGGGCAGATGGGAGCAGGTGTCACAGACACAGCCTAGGTCAGACAGCCAGTTGAGAAAAAGAGGGAAAAGAGTAAATATTGTAGTGACTAGCTACTCAGAAATGTTGGTTTCCCCCAATGTGTGTTGAGATATTCATAAGTTAAAAGTAGAAGTAACCACTATAGGAAGTCTCATTTTGTTCTGGGAAAAAAAAATTCTTCTGTAAGCCAATTATTTAAAATTTAGGATTCATCTTCCGCAAAGATTTTTCTCTTCAGTTGTAATTGGTGGATAGATTTCCAGGCTAGTTAGTAAGGCATTCCTTTAAGAAAAACCAATTTATTTGATGAAGAGACTGAAGTCAAGTTACTAAGCGTAACAGGATCTGGGAAAGATGAAGAAGAGAAGGGGAAAAAAAAGAAAGAAAGAAACAGCAACAAGACAGAAATCTCCTTTCTTAGCTGGGTACAGTTCTTTTTAAAACAAAACCCATGAAGGAAATCTCAGCATCCAGTGCCATTCTCCACACTCTGTAAGAATAACCTCAAACGGTCCCGAGACTGCTTATTGCTCCCTGAATCCATCAGTGTTCCCCTCTCACCTCTTACATAGCACACTTAGTCTTACCTCTGTCTACTCCCATCTGCTACCTCCTTGCTCCAACAAGAGATAGAAGTGAAGTCTGTATACCACTCTCACAGACCTGAAAGCATATGGCACTTCATGTCAAAAGATCTGAGTCCAGCCATTGGACTTGCTTTATAAAACAGCAAAATAAATTAGAATTCCAGTGCCATGTCAAGCCTTATAATTCTGTTAACAGTGATAACAATATTGTGAATGACTTTAACATCACAGAATTAGGCTGAGAATGATGTAATAAAATGTTGCTGTAAAGTGAATTCTAAGCCATGAACAACACTGGTACAAGATTGATTTTATGTATTTGGTGACAATGTCTAATTTTATAATAATAAAAAGGGAACTAAATTATCCAAGTGTGTGAATTTCTAGCACGTTTCCTTTAGGGATATAAGACGTGGATTTCTTTAACATATTTGCTTTTGCCCAGAGTCAATAACAAATCAATAGAATTTTAGGAATAAAATTAAATGAAATTAAAATTCTAGTGGAGAAGATATTTCTAGCCATGGGTACCTTTCCAGAAAGTATACGACTATAGTCATGGGATTCCTCCTGCGTGAAATTGGATCCATTGCACTGCTCCCTGCTTACCTGCCTAATACCGTAAGCTCATTACTGTGCATGAAAGTATGTAGAAAACTTGTGAATAGCTGTGCTATTTCATTGTTATATCCAAGATCACTTGACTGCACATTTAAAATGCAAAGTGTGAAAAGAATCAAAAAGTGTATAAAGAATGTATTTTATTCACCTCTGATGTCAAAATTTGTATTTTTAATTTGAAAGTAAGCACTACTGCAAAGTGTGTCTGATAGTTCAATGCTTATTTATATGATTTAGTACTTCAACCAAGAATAGGATTGTCATCAGGTCAGCTAAGCACAAATTACGCTACTGTTGAGTTGAGTACTTAAATCCCTGTCCCATGGAACCATAGATACTTTACTTCCACTCATCCTGTTTTTCTTTCCTCATCTGAAAAAACAAGGCAGAAAAAGAAAAATGATGGGATACTTTAGGAAAATCTAGTCTCTTCTGGGAAAACAGAAAATCCAAACTGGTTTACAAGGTGAAAGAAGCAAAAAGTGAAGGGAATAAGAGAGAGTGATTTGCCAAGATCACTAGCAGTCTGTTTTAAAGCTAAGTTGCAACAGGAAGGAAGCTGAAATTTCAAATAGGCCTTTAATGTTAAGAATCCAATCCAAACTCTATTACAGAGTATTGTGATGGTAGTGACATGTTGCGTGGGAAGTAGTGGTTTTACTTGGAATGGAGAGAGAAAGAAATTTTCTGTGATTGATGTACCATATGAGGGTCAAACCACAAAATCACTGACTTGCTGACTATCCAGCTCTGTGAAATTGGGTTGCTTATTTTCCTAAGAAGTCCAAGTTTTGAATATATGTGTATGTGTTTTTGAGACTACGTCATGAGTTGATCACATTTTCTTTGAGGAGAGGGTGGTATAGTTAACATTAGATTCACATTCTATGTGTTTACGATGGGACACTATTCTGAATTAGAACCATCCACCTCACCCTGGCAGTTTAAGACCACCCAAGTGGTCTTTCATGGTTGCAGTATTTCCTATAGTTTAGCGACAGGCTGTTGAAGGTAGCTAATGGAAGATTATGTGTCACCAACCCAAGCATTTCACAATTTGGCTTGAGATCCAAAAGAAACAAATGCAAGACTCTATTATATTCAGAGAGTTTATAAGAACTATCAAGACGATTAAATATCCTTTTAATATTTCATATTTGTTTTAACCTTTCCAAACAAGTTCAAGTATATAACACATTTGAAGTTGAGCCATAGCAGCAACTTGTACCTAGTGAAGAAGGTTCTAGAATATCTCTTCTGAGGGAACGAGGGGTTTAGTAAAGAAGGTGCAGGATTCTTCTAAAGAACCATGACTTCAGCTCCCCAGCTCTCTGGGATTAGGAGAAAAATATAAACACACATTTCTCAATGTAAGAGTGTTTCATCTTTCCAGGTATTCTAAAGTTCTGGTAAAATGAAAACCACCAAATTAAAGAAAAATCTAGGTTATAATTTTACTTTTTTGGAGAGAATAATCATGACTTTATTGAAAAAAGAAGAATGCTTAATACGAAATTCATTTCTCTTGAAGAGAGGGACTTAAAATTAGGTCTGAGACACTTTCAATTTTTGTCAACAGTCTTTGAAATTTCTTCTTTATCAGCTCTGAAAGAAAGCCCTTACAGAACATACTGTTTGGGACCTTTCTGAAGCACCATAACAATTTCTTTCAAAATAATTTAAAACAGGCATGAATATAATGAATTACAATGGAATAAAAAGCAAGAAATCTGAAAAAATAATTGGTCTTTAATTAATTTTAATTTCTTTTGAGCCATGAAAAAACAGTAGAGAATTTGCCATTTAGTGCTTAATGAAACAAAGCAATAATCTTGAAGTTTTCAATTTACTGTTAGACTTTCAATTTGAAAAGCTTGAAAAATAGTTAATATCTCAGATCATCTTTCTCAACCAGAGCTCTTCAGCTGAACCACAAAATACGGTGAATTGAACATAATTTTGACAAATCCTACCAAAGGTATTATATATAAGCACTATTTTCATTACAGGGGAGAAGCTAATCTATCACCTCTATTGCATTATTTACAATCTTAGCACTTACTTTTCTCCTGCAGATGTATTATATTTAAATTTTTTTAATGAGAGTAGTTGTACTTTAACAGATGTTCTCATCTTGGTCTCCATAGGCATTACTTTAAATGCAACATGCTATCATGACACTTGGAGAGCCCGGTACCACTTAATGTATGTTAGGCTCTTTGGCACAAGAAAGACACAGGAACGATAAAAAGAGGCTTTATGGACTCTAAGGACATGGAGAGGAGGAGGGGGATCCTGTGACCTGAGACAAAGGAAGGCTGAGACTTCATGGACTTTTACTACGGATGGAGTTTGAAGGGCAGTTTCAGTGACACATGAGAAGCTTATTGGGGCCTCCCTTGTGTTCCCAGGAAAGGTATCTGGGACTGGGGTATGGAAGAAGGAGGGAGTGATCATTGGATAGATAAGCTATTGTTTTGGGGCTTCAGCCCTGCTGATGACCACCCTAATAATTCAGCAATTTATACTTGGACTGGAACCTATTGTTATACACACTTGTCTCTTCCATCTTTATAGTATAACACTCAAACGCCACACCTAAGGTCAATGCCAAAACAAAAAGGTGACCTGTGAGGAGTGCTACAGGCACTGAATCCTCTCACCTCTCCATCCACAATGATTTCAGTTAGCCCTCTTGTGCCCTCTCTAAACAAACGTTCCAATGAACAAATTTTATTTTGTTCAATCTATATGGAATTCCACTGGTCTCTAAGTCAACATTAATAAACAAATAATCTGACTCAAGCCATGTGCTTTTTTTCTCCCACCCCCAACCAAGCCACATGTTTTGCCAACTTACAAGAAACAGAAGGTATGTCTCTTGTACTCTGAAAATTGTGAGAAATGGTTCACTAGTCCATAGTTTTCTGACTCTGTAGAATTAAATAAGCCCAGGCACAAATAAATCACTGATGCTGTGTTAGTCAGCTTTTTGTCACAGGGACGAACAATCTGACATAAACAGTTTAAAGAAGGAAAGATTTATTTTGGATTATAGTTTCAGAGTTTTCAGTCTATGGCGAGCTGATTCCATTTCTGGGATCATGATGAGGCTGAACATCAAGACAAACAGATATGGTAGAGAAAGTTCATCCCTTGGGAAGCTGAGAGGAAAGAGCCAGAAAGGAAGTGGTTAGTACAAGATATAGAACCAAAGGTCAATATGACTTATGGACTCATCAATGAATGAATCCAGAACCCTCATGAATGAAACATTTAAATATTTATTAATCTGGAAACCAACCGTGCAGTAAAATGACTTTTCTAGAAGACAGTTTAGATACAAGACATAATAGGCATCCACGTTCCTCAAACATTAGTAGTCTGGTAACCATAAGGAAATTTCTGTGTTACTAGTTCTCTTTCCATAAAAACTGGCTTAGTTGAAGAGTGTTAAATTTAGATAATGAAATTATTTTGGGGGAAATTACTAAAGGAACTGAAATTTTCAATATGTATAACAAAATTACTACTGAGCCTTGACCTATGAATCTAATAAAATAAATCTACTTGAGAACCAAAATGTGAGGTGAAAATTCAAAGAAGAATAAAAAGAAAATGAAAGTGTCACTGTTTAAATTATGGGACTACTTTTATTGATGGTCCTGTTGTAGATATGTTTGTCTATAGATCAACAATTCTGTATGAAACATGATCTGGAAACATCCATCAAAAGAAAATAAAGAAATTTCTAATTTCATATTTTTTTCTTAGAACTCTGCATTGTACACAAGATGGAGCAAAGCTGCAACAGTTGCATTTGTCATCATCATTATTATCATTATTATGATATTATGGTAGTAGGGGCTGGATCTAGGGCCTTCACACTGAATTCCATGTCTAGTCTTTCTATATTTTATTTCAAGACAGGGTATCCCTGAGTGGCTAAATTGCCTAGGCTGTGCTCAGACTTGCAATTCCCTGCCTCACCCTGCCACAGTGCTGGGATTATCAGATGCACCACAATGCCTACTCATGCCAATACATTTACAGTTTTAGCAAATATTTATAAAAAAGGAATGAGTATGTGAATCAAGAATTGGTATTATGACCAAAAGATCAGATGCTCCACCTAAAGAGTGCAACTCTCTGACTTTTAAAATGCATCATATAGATTTATATTGAGGCTTTGACTGAAATGGATTTATATAAGAAAAAGATTTTCAGAGTTAGAGAATGGAAAGGGAAATTAAAGATTATGAAATAATACCTATAGTAATATAAAGAATCTCAGTTGATCTCATATAGTTTGTTTCTGTTAAGGCCACTTTGAAGTGCTTTGTATTTTAAGAAGTGCAGGTGCTCAATTTACAGAAACTATTTATGCTAAGTGCTGATTTGCAAATTTCCATATCTGTCACTGAAGAAAAAAAAAAGTTCTTCAAGTATAGGTCAGTGGAGCATGCAGAAAACACATAGTTAGTCTTTGAGTTCCACTTTATTAGAACCTTCAAGGTGATGAAACAGGAATAACTACTGCTGACTAATCTGACTTGTTTCGGATTGGGAGAACCCAGAATATGGGTGGAAATCTGAAATGTAACCAAAATAGTGGAAGATGTTTGAAAAAATTAATTATCAGGTTTGAAAGTGAAGTTCTTAAAGTTAATCATCAATTTTGAAGGTGAAATCTAGACTATGAGTGTGTTGTTGAAAAAAATGTACTTATAATAATGTGAGTTTATTTTATGCATCCTTATACTCCACTTAATAAAAATTCCCAATTTTGGAAGAAAAACACTTGTTACCAACATATCGCTATTTGTAGGCAGTGCTAGAATTATTATGCCCTGTAAGCATTTGCTTAAAATGACTAAGTATTTCATTACAAATTATGAGCATTAGCCCCCAAAGTATGAGTGAACAAATCAAAAGCTAAATGACTCCTCACTTAACTGTATAAGAGTCTTAAACTTTAAGTAATTAGATTCTGATATCTTTGGCCCTTCAAAATGAAGAATTCAGGGCTGAGGAGATAGCTTGGTGGTCTAAGTGCCTGCCTGGCAAGCTCAAGGACCCGGTTTCAATCCCTGATGCCACATGCAGTGTCAGACACCAAGACTGGGTGTGGGGGTGCATTCCTTTAATTCCAGTACCGGGGAGACTGAGACAGGAGGATTACTATGAGTCTGAGCTGCATAGTGAGACCCTGTACCAAATACATAAATAAATAACAATTTTTTAAATGAAGAGTTTGAATTTTGATTCCAAGCTGGATAAGCCACTTCAAAACATACATTTTAAGCATCATAAGACTTCAAAGGTAAGAAACCTTGAGGCAGCAAGAACCTGGAGAAAAGGGAAACAGTGAAGGTGCTACTGTCCTCCCGGAGGCACTGGTTTGATCTTAAGTCTCTGATTTTTAAGGTTAAGAAGTAGAGAATTACAAAGGATCTTTCTGCCCCTAAGCCCTTAAAGGATCTTTAAACCACACGTAAGAGTCAAGACCCACTGAGAAGTGGGTACACTGATAACTTTCCTTAGCTTTTAGAACACCTTAGTAGTAAGAAGTAAGTTTAAGGTGCTAATACATTTACCAAGCTGAAGCCTACCCTTGACCATGAACCAAGTCTCAGTGAGCTTAAAGGGACTGATAGCATACAGAATGTATTCTCTCACCAGAATTAGGAAGCAATAATAATAATAATAATAATAATAATAATAATTATCATCATCATCATTATCATCATCATCATCATCCTAAGAAAAATTGAAAATTAAGCAACATCCTTTTCAATAATTCATGGAATATTAAAAAAGAAATCAATTCAAAATATTTTAAATAAGTGGAATGCAGATTAAGCAACACTAAGAGGGATTTTTGTTCATTTTTATTGTTTTTAGTTGCTTTAAATATAGATGATCTACTACTTAATAGTGAGACTACTCTATAATTTTGAGCTTTATTACAAAATAATAATCAAGGTTGTGGTAATGATGGGACCTAATGATTGAAAAATTTAACAAAGAATTAAATTAAGTGTCTAGAAAAAATCGCACTTACACGGTCATTTAATTTTGATAATAGTGCTCAAGTAATTCAATTGAGAAAGACAGCTTTGACAATGGTGGAGAGATAATAAATGTATTTTAATATGGAAGAACTGAACCTCAATCCTTACCTGATGTCACACACAAAAACAATTTACAGTTCATCAAAGGCCTAAATACAAAAGTCAAACCATATGATTCTAAGGCAAAATATAAGAAAGTATTTTATAGACAAATATTTTCTAGATACATGATCAAAAATGATATTCAGAAAAATGATCAACTAGCTTTCAATAAAATTTAAAATGTTCTGTATATCAAAAGAAGCCATTACAAGAGGAGAAGAAAGCTAGACACTGGAGAAAATATCTGCAGTATTTATTATAGAGATCCAGGATCTAGGATACACAAAGAATTATGACAATATTATGAATCAAATGCACATTTTAGTTATTTTTTAAGAGAGAGTACAAATTAAAATTAAAACAGAAAAGTTTACAAGTGATACAGAATTTCACTTAACAAAGTAACATGAGTTTCGTATTATTTGTTATAATACATAGTGTTCTCTTCCAAGCAGTTATTTGTATTATCAGGTACATGCATGGAAAATTAGAAGAAGAAAGAAAAAAAGAAAGGTATAAGAAATTAAGAAGAGAAAAATTAAAATTGAAAACAGGAAACAAAATAAATTAAGTATCATCTGCCCATTTCCACAGATCAGCAGAAATGCACAGTACAGTTGTCCAAACCATCCTGCTTACATATATAGATAAATCTCTTTCCCTTCTTCTCTTGTCCTGGGAAAATGGAATGAACTTATTCAAAAGGAAAGAGAACTGAATCAAATGCACATTTTATAAAAGAGGAATATAGATGACTGATATGCAAAAGAAACTATAACTATCTATCAGTAAGAAGCAAATTAAAGCCATGAGATATAGCATATCCACAAAAATGGCAAAAACAGGAAATGAAAACAAAAAAGTTAGTGTGGTTGTCCAGAATTGGTGTGGTCAGTTCATTGCACGTAGGGTACTTAAACATCATTGGTAGGGATATATAATGCTATAAATTTGAAATATTGCACTATACATAAACAATTCCACACCCATGTATTTTCCCCAAATCAATGTACAAACTATTCACAGTATCTATATTTTCAAAACTACAAAGCTAAAATCAATTCAGTTTTCCATCAATATGATCACGAATAAACAAACTATGGGATATTTACAGAATGGGATATTCTGAGCAACAGAAAGGAAAGAATAATTGGCACACACTCAAAAAGAATGATGAATTCCAAAAACACATTAATTGCAAGAAGACTAAAACAAAAAGATCAAGTGGTGCAATAGATGACAGTAAGGTAGTGAGAAACTCAGAATATTGAATCATTCTTGATGGGTAGGAATAAAGACTATCTGGGAAAGTTATATGTGGAAACATTCTTTGTTGTTGAAGAGTATGGATTTTTTGAAAACTGAATTCATGCAAATTATTGTGCATTTCAGATATTGAAATTTTGTAAAAAAGTAAAATTAAGTTCATGAAGAACTCTAGTGACAGAAATGCTGAAACATTTAGGAGAAATCACTCATGTTTACAATTTACTTTGAAATACAGCCAAAGGAAAAATAGTTGCTACATAGATTTGCAATATTGGTAAAGAAAATATAGCAAAACATTTTCCTACAGAATTTTCTAGTGCAGAATTCCCTCAGCTTTCCTAGATGCTTGAAAATTTTATAATTAAATGTTTTTAAAAATCAGGAAGCATTTATTTGCACACACACACACACACACACACACACACACAAGAAATGATCAACACTATACTTCACTAAACAAATTATTATTAAAGGAAACTGTTGAGACATAAAGAACAAAACCTAAACTGGAAAGGCAGAAATTCAGGAAAATAAGAAACAAGTTGGAAAGGTTGATATTTAGGCAAGTCAATATTATTGACATAGGTTCACTCCCCCATTGACCACACATAGTTAAAATTCATAAAATTACAGTGTAAATGGCAAAATTAGTTGGAAAAAGTTTACAAGTTCCATGGTACTAGCATATCATGGGTACCAACATTAATTTATAATGGAATAAATCAAAGCTGTCCTGTGTCATATTTAAGCTAAACTCTGTACAAGTTTCTTAGAACATAATCAAGTAATCAGTGTGTGACTTCAAACCACAAAAATGTATTCTCTCACAGTTATAGGGACTAGATGATCACAGTCAAGGTTTTGGTGGAACCACACTCCCTTTGAAGACTTCGCTTTCTCTGCAAAGAGTCCCTGACTCTTCCAGCTTCTGGAGGCTCCTTGCAATCCTTTGTATCCTTTCACATGGAGATGTATCACTTTAATGGCAGCCTCTACTGTCTCCCTCTTCGTCCCTTCCTCTTTGTGCATGGATGATGACCATTGGCTTTAGATCTGATTCAGTATGCTCTCATTGCAAGGACTGAGACCTACCAAGAACCTACTGTCAATAATGTCATATTTTGAGGTTCTGGATGAATTTTGAGGAAACAGTGCTCAAATCACTTGGAGCACAACATGTTTAGGAAAATACTACATAATATAAAGCATAAATATAGAGATATAAAATACTTTTAAACCCAAACAAAGCAAAGAAAGAAAATTAAAAGTTACATTGAATAAGTAGACAAAACAACTAGAAGAAGGCAGAAAATTTAGAGCCTTAATAGATCAGTTATGTTGAAAGGATACAGACTAAAAATTCATTTTTCAGACCGGGAAGATGAACTCACCTTTATGTTGCCTGTAA
>NW_004524607.1:4237121-4239579 GCF_000260255.1 Octodon degus
TCTTAAAATAAAATAAAATTGTATAAAGATCTAGTCAGCACAAAACTCTTAAGTTGACCCATACTACCACCACTACCAATAATAATAATGATAATAATAACAAAAACAATAATAACAATATAAACAGAATATTCCCGGTCATTCAGAAATTAATAAAGGAACTATAATGATTTGAAAAATACATTCAAGTAAAAGTTAAGCAATACAGGATTTTAAAATGAATGATAACAATAACATAACATTAGACTTGTGTCTTACAGCTGGAATTGTGGGAATTAGAAGGAAATACAGTCTTTTACTTATTAGCATAAGCTAGTAAATCAAAACAACTGAGGTCAATAAACAAGAAAGCAAAAGAGGGAAAAATGGAAGAAAAAAGCAGAAATTAATAAACTAGAGAACAAAGATTTAATAAAAAACAGGATTAAGCGAGCAAGGAATTAAAATTTATAAGGCACTAGCAAAGTTGAAAAACAAAAGAGGAAAACATGAATTATCAATGTCAAGGATAAAACAAAGATTATTAGATTTTATTCTAATTAAAAGAAAAGATAATATTTGCCAAAGAATTTTTTAAAGTTAACAAATAGAAAATTTTCTAAAAAATTGTGAAATTGTCACAAAGATAGTAAATGTATATAATTCTGTATCTGCTAAGGAAATTGAGTCTGTAGTTTAATACTATCCTACAAATAAAATTCAAAGCCCAGATGGCATCCCCAGTGAATTTATCTAAATTTTGCACACACACACAAAAAATAGAAAATAGAAAATAGAAAAAGAAGAACACTTTCCAATTCATTTTATGAGGCCAACATAACCTTGAAACAATGACCTGAAAGGAGATTTACAAGAGAGAAACTACAGGCCTTTGTGTCTCATGAATATATTTGTGAGACAAATATATTTTGTCTCACAAAATATATTTTTTGTGAAATTCTACTGAAAATATTACCAAGACATGGTTTTCTATATTTAGAAATAAGACTCATGTTTTTATTCTATCAATGTAAGGTTAATTTAACATATACATATCAATTTATGTACGTATCATATGCATAAAGAAGTCACGTGATCATCTTAATAACAGAATCAAATTTAATGCTATTCATGTTTATACTGAAAAAAGAAACTCTTGGATAAACCTGAAAGTGAAAGGAACTTGAGTAACTGAGATTTTAAAATTCTAACTATCTCAAATGTAAAATAATTAAAAGTTCCTCTCTGGAATCTAGAATAGAAAAAAGTACTACCATCACCAATTCTGTTCAATACTTTTTCTAATATCCTAGTTAGTGTAAGATGGTAATACAAAGAGATCAATATAAGAACTGAAAAAGAATGAATATATTATATGCATGCCATTTTCTGTAAGTATAAATACCATAATGGGTTATAGTCACTAAGTGAATACTATAAGTTTGTTGGGTACAATATACAAAAATCAATTATATTTGAAGTAATATATTCCTAAACAAACAACTTAAATAACATAAATCAGTCAAATCCAGTGCTTTCTGGGTGCTGCTAGAACTTATGCACCATCACCAAAAGCAAAAAATGAAGAATAAGTTGAACCTCGTATGGAACATCTCAGTACAGCAAATCACAAAGCACTTCTGGGAGACATCAAATGAATCTAAACCAGTGTGATGAATGCATGTCCCATGAATTAGAAGAGTATTCCTTCAAAGTGCCAACAGGACTGGTGATGTGTCTCAGTGGTGGAGCATTTCCATAGAATGGTGGAGGCTCTAGGCTCCATTCCAGCACTCCAAATAAGTAAGTAAATATATGCATGTGCCACCTGTGCCAAGTATTTCTTAAATAGAGCATTAAACGTAGCAATATAAAGGAGAGAATAAGTTGATAATCACTCTATGATAAGTTGGACTGCATTGAAAGAATTTCAGTTATTCAAATGTGTAAAGACCATAGGTAGGTAGACAATACCTATTATATGTATATTCAATAAAGATACAGAGTCAACATAACCCCATTGAAATTTCTTTTTATTTCTCTAAGCCTTGATAAAATATTTGTAGCATCCATATAGAATGTTTGGCATTAGCAGCAGTATATCAAGCAGCAAGGCAGTACTCCCAGTATAGAAGCAAAATTAGCCAAAACACTTGAAGAATAAAGTTAAGGATTTACATCAACACACACTAAAATAATAGGAAGGAACATTCATTTTAAAAAATGGCTACTGTTTTTAAGTCAAACAAATAAACCCCTGGAAAAGAACAGAATCCAGAAAATCTAGTAATATGTGCAGAGTAGAGTTATTACAAAAGTGACACTACAAAGTAAAACAACAGTATTATATACAAATGGTATTTAGTGAATTTTTTATTTTTATTTTAGAATGCCTGTATAGTCTAAAAATTTTAGAGGGCCCAGAATGAGCTTTGGATTATAAATTATTACATCTAAAATCATTTTTGATCTAGAAACT
>NW_004524607.1:4240124-4260573 GCF_000260255.1 Octodon degus
ACCACATTTTGACAACCATTGAGCTCAGAAATTTTAAGATTCCTCTTTGGTCATGCCACTTAGTCAATTTTTGTAACTATTTCATGTCCACTTGATTAAAAAAAGTATTTGTAGGGAATTTTACTTGTAATCTTTATAAGTATAATAGGAATCATTTAAGTAGAGTAGCAAATGTCTGAATAGTTTCAAAGACTGGGTGTTGGCAAAATTTCACCTAATGGATCACAGTTGCTTTGGTATGTCCTATACACTAATTATGGTTCTACAAGTTTTAGCGATTTTTAGAACTACGCATATACACAAAAATATGTAGCAAAGGTTAGTGTCGCACAAAGCCTAAATACTTACTGGCTGGCTCTTCACAGATGATTGGTGCTAATCCGACTAATTGTAATGCTCATATGTGATGTAGCCTGTATATTTTATTCTGCTTTCCAAGTTAAAAAAAAAAACAAAAACTGACAAGTTGTTTTCTTTTTTAATTTTTTTTCTTTCTGTATTTATAGCAGGATCTAAGGGTCTCATTACGTAGATTGGACTCGCAGTGATCCTTCTGCTTTCAGCCTCCCAAGTGCGGAGATTATAGGCGTGCACCACCATGCCCATCTCAATCGCTGTCTCAGGTAAGCCGCAAAGGCAGACTTTGTGGGAAGCCGGGGGAGGGGGGGAATTGAACTCTGGCCACTGCGCTCTGCCTAAGCAGATGCTTTAGTCAGCTGAATTTTTTTTTCATTTTACAAAATGAATGAGCTTTATGACTTTTTACAAAGTTTTGCATTTCATATCTTAGCAAATTGAATTTTGCACACTTTCATCATTGAACTGTAGGTCTTCGATTTTAATACTGCCAGATTTTTAAGTTGCGGAAAATATGTATTACTAGAGTACATACAGTCTGAAAGTATTTGTCTTTAAGTAAGTGAATTTGATTTATTCGCGTTTGTCATATGCACCACATTTGCTCTTTCCTTGATCATCTAATGTATCATCCTAGTTTTTAAAATTTACTTTCTAACTCTGACCATCTGCAGCGCATGCTTTGATTTACTCAATCCTCTGCTAATTTATAAAGCACATGGCCCAGTGTAATACAATTTGGGGCTACTAATGTCCATGCAAATATCTGAAGCAACAACATGAAGAATGAAACAATCTGTTGAAGATATCCATGTAAGTGAGAAATAAAATGGCAGTAGCACCTGTAAATTGGGTTAATGTCTGTGCAAACCATTTATACAGATCAGTTCATTTTCTCCTTACAGTCATCTCTCCAGGTAGATTCTTCATAGACATGAGAGCTCTTGGGACTTAAATGAGTTTTCTTTCAGTTGCAGTGAAAGCAAGAATTGTATCTGGCTGACAATGGTGCTGTCCTCAGCCTCCGTACTCTATCCTAAGCTCTTGCTGAGCCAGATAGTCTGTCCCAGAGAGCTCAGAGGCAGATCTTCAATTCCTGCAATCTTTTCTCACAAGCTGCTCAGCCCAGAAAGAGCTATAGAATGGGATGGCAGATCCAACACTCTCACTAAAGACAGAACTGCAGATTCTTTTGAGATATTGAATAAAAACACAAAACCCAAGAAAATTTAGACGGAAGCTAGGTTGGAGCTAGAAAGAAGTTATTCTAAGCTCGCAACTGACAAAAGTCCTTTAAATCCCAAATTAAGCCTGCATATCTATGTGGCCTCAACTATCTTCTTGGTCAATTTTCTGTTCAGATTAAGACATTTCAATTTACAGTGAATACCTATGTCCAAGGTCTCTACTTCTCAATTTGCTCTTTGTTTCTATATATATGGTTTTCTTGTTTTTCTCTTTCAGCCCATAACTTTCTCTGGAATAATATGTGCCAAACTCATTACACATGTTCTCAGCTGAGTTCCCCTTAGAAATTTTCAAACTGTAAGGAATAAGTGCTGTTAACATACAGTTTAGATTGTGTCATAAAGTCAACCCAAAAGATGAAAGGACAAATTATATCATTTATATTCTTTGTCATTTGCTTGAATCATACATAACTTTTTCAAACAGCCTACACTCTGCATTGATCCATGAAGATCCTTTAGTGGGATGGAAGAAATGGCACCTGAGAGGTTCTGACTCACAGTCTTGCTCACAGCAGTAGGCTGGTGTGACCCAGCAGGGGTGGGAGTGCAAGGGCTGGGCTACCCAGCAGAAGGGGCACCCAGGCTCAGCCCTGCAAGTCTGCATCTGGCCGGATGGTCAGGCTGCCTCAGGCTTCATGTAAGCAGCAATGGAGGCTTCTAGCTGCTAGCTTTCCAATCTCTCTCTCTCTCTCTCTCTCTCTCTCTCTCTCTCTCTCTCTCTGCCTTCCTGTCTTGGTATCTCAGTTTCTCTGTTTTTGTTTTTGTCTCTCTGTCTTTCTGTCTTTCTGTCTCTCTGTCTCTCTGTCTCAGTAACTCTCTCTGTCTCTGTCTCTGTCTCTGTGTCTCTGTCTCTTTCCCTTTCTCTCTATTTCCCGCCCTATTCCCTCGGTCCCATCCACCTTCCCTCCCTCCCTCCCTTTCTCTC
Organism: Octodon degus; assembly: GCF_000260255.1. NCBI lineage: Eukaryota > Metazoa > Chordata > Mammalia > Rodentia > Octodontidae > Octodon > Octodon degus. The sequence goes on from NW_004524607.1 coordinate 4,242,657, forward strand.
CCCTAATTGATGACAGTGAATATCTGAATATTTTAGGGTCATCTATACAAAAGACCTTAAAACTGTATATCACACACAGTAGCTACAAATGATCCCTATTTTAAGAGACAGAAAAGGCTCATGGGAAAAGAGCAAGGGATCCAGTTAGGCTCCTCCAATCCTAGCTCCACCACTTATTAGATGTGAAATGTCTCTGTGTCTCACTTTCTCCATATATAAGGGGGTTAGTATTATTATTTTCTTCACAAAAGTTTTATGAGGATTGTAGAAGTTAGTATATGTAAACTACTGCATACCCCTAAAATAGTACAGATTTTGTACAAGTCAGCCATGTCATTAACTTTATTTTATTTTGCTTCTGCATCTTCACTTCCCTCTCTTCTCCTGCCCTTCTGTCCTGCCTCATTTTCTCAGTTACTTAATTATGCTGTCTTTGTAAGTTGCTTCATATCTTTTGAGAAAAAAATATGGTTATAAAAATACATTCTTGTGATGAATAAACACATGGAAGAAAAACAAAGACGGGAGTTTTATGTGTGGAATTATTCAAGCAAGAATTTACAAATTCTCTTGAAGTAACTTTGTATGCGCTTTAATTTTCTGATCTGAACTTTGGTGTCCTGAGCACTTCTCGAAAAAAGAGAGTGTGGCCCACTGAACAGCAGAACTCTGCTTCCCAGGGCGTTGCTCCCACCTCTGCCTAGAGGGCCTTCTCTCTGCCCCTGTGTGTCTTCCTAACCACAACTCCACATTGAAGTAACCAGGAACACTGATTATCTTCTGTGTACAGGACCAAGCAATCAGAACCAATCCGAGGAAAGGCCCCATCCTTGGACCTCCCTCGTCTGCATCCCTATCCCAGAACCATCTCCTCCTCTCAGCTCCCGTTGTGGCTTTAATAGGGCACACAAGTTGAAGAGATGACAAAGGCTCTGAGAGCTGAATGAGTCAGTGTGTGGCTGCAATGGGTTAAATGAAAGCAGCAACTACAAGTAGCTCCACAGAGTAAGAGTCAAGATTAATTGAAGTTTAAAATACATTTTGCATGTATACTTTGCCTGTTTCCAGAGCAGTCAAGGAATCTAGAAAAGTAGTGCTAATAAGCCTTTGGCAAGTAGTGTGGACTGTGATTAGCATCATTCTAGGCTCATGGTGCTGTGAATGTGTGAGATTTAATGCTGCAGAAATGAGCCAGAGTGCTCAGGGGTTGACTCTAAAGCTGGATTTTTCTCTTGGTATGGGGGTTTTATTATTTATTTATTTATTTATTTACTTATTTATTTTTATTTTTAACTTCAAATAATACATGATTGCAGGACAGAAAGATTATATTCACTGTGATGAACTGACATACATATACATTTTATTTTTTTTAACCGCCTTACCCTTCCCTCACTGTCCCTCACTCCTTTTCTTGGTTCACTTGTGCAAGATCAATCCCCTTTTGCCTATTGTCTCTCTTTTATCTTGCTCTTAATTTATGTTTTGGGTTTCTCATAGAAGAGAGATCATGCAATATTTAGGCTTGTGTGCCTGGTTTATTTCACTTAACATTATGGCCTCAAGGTGCAACCTACACATGACTCAAATTTATGAGTTTAAGCAAATCATTAATCTTTGTACTTCCCAAACTATCTTCATTTCTACAAAATGAAAAGACATCTTAAGAAACCCTCTTTCTGTGATTTGACCCTTATAAACTATGCATCACAATTTAGTCATATAGTTGTTAAGTTGATTGACGTTTTTTAAAGAAACATTTGAAACTTTTTCTGAGCACCTCATCCCTCCTTCCCTTAATTTCCAACTCTGTAACAGCTTTAACTCTAAGAATAGAACATGGCATTAAAATGAGCTATATATTTCTGCATTTATACAGAAAAATTCTTCAAGTGGCTTTATTTGCTTGCATAGCTAGATATTTAGCCCTTTAATTTCAATGCAATAATTCATCTGCCTTTTTCACCTAAGAGACAGTGTGTATTTGATTTTTTAATTACAGTCACAAAAGACACCATTGCAACTGAGTTCTGCTTTTTACTGGGAGTCCATGTTCATTTTCCTTGCACGATTATACATGAACAATGGCAACTGAAATAAGTAAGATCAGAGTTCCTAAAAATAGATACAGGTATAGTTCCTTCTACTTAATCCACACAGTAACAATTCTTGCAACTATTAAATCAGTGTCATATTTGATCCTTAAAGAATTTCTTGATTTGGTTCTCTTTCCAAGTTATTGTCAAGAGAAAATACCAGGACTACCTGAAGGTTGAAGAATAACTCAAAAGCATATATTGCTCTTTCTCCTCTTGTAACTGCCATTTGCTAACTTCCCAATTAATTCTTCACACCCGCCCTCCTCCCACCTACACACCCTTGCATACGATCTGTCTTAGTCATTTGTCACTATCTACTAGAAGCAGTATAGTAGCACCTTGATTAGCATTCACAGTAATTATTTCACAGATCCTTAGTGAAGTGTACTTATTTTTTTTTCCAGTAAATGTTCAGGGTTGCTTAAGGTCAAGCCCACTTCAGTCCAAGAGGAGCTGTTCAGTAAACACCTTATCCTAAGATGCTGAAATCATCTTCTGCTTCATCAAAGCCTGATTTAATTTCTCAGCTGAAGTTCTATGTGGAAGGGTAACATAGAAGGGGTCATTGTCTAAAAGGGTGTGAAATCTGGGAAGATTCAGTAATCACTGATCCAGCAGCACAGGCATTCTGATACGTAGAAATGCTGCCCCACAGGAAAGGTCTAACTCTCAAGTTAAAAAAAAAAAAAAGACCAAAATAGATTTGACAGAAACTAAATTTTACAAGGGGCTCCAATTCTTATTCTTCAACACACAATATGACTGAAATATTCAAATAAGTGTGTGAATGCACACAAGGCTACATAAGACTGTAGTTCAGAAATAACAGAACTACTGCAAATATGGCCAGAGAATCTCTCTTTGTTGTTGAGTATATTAAGTAGCAAACATTTTAAAGATGAGAAATGTATCTTATTCAACCTCCTACTCCCAGCCTCTACTACAATATGTGGACATGATCAATGAACACATTGATGACCAAGTAACAATGGTAATAAATAAGTCTTGTAACCACTTACCATTATTGTGTTTAACATCACATTCAAGAAAATGCTCCAAGATACATAATTTTTATATCCTTATTTTATAAGCAAAGAATCTCAGATTTAAATAGCTATTTACTTGTTTGAGCTCTGTTCCCAGAGTCCATGGTCATTAGATCACTGAGTATAAATTTTAAATTACCTTCCTGAAAGCTCTGAAAGCCAAGTTATTATACATGTTTTCCAAAAGAATTACACCTAGCCATTTGAAACTAATGGCTTTTGCCATTGTCATTTTAAAGATCTAGTAGCCAAAGCAAAGGAGTAACAAAATAAATTTCATGAGAAACTGGCAAAGAATAGACTGAGAAGAATATCATGCTATAAGTTTTGTCTCAGTACCTGTCTCAAAGTTTTAAATGAATATAATCTTCCCAGACATCACATACTATGTCTATTTTATTGATAGATTTGTTATTAATGACCATGAAGATTGGTTCAGATACCAGCAGGTGCCAAATTATGCAGACTTCTCAAGTCTTTTGTATAAAATGTTATTTATATATAACCATAATTTTCTCATATACATTAAATCAATATTGATTACGTATATCTAATGCAATATAAATGTTATATTAATACATGTTACTCTGCATTATTTAAGGAATGTTTATATATGCCCAGCACAGACACAATCTTTCAAATATATTTATTTCAAGCCAAATATGGAGAATCCATGGATGTGGAAACCTGACTGAAATTGCTGTGTATCAAATTGTACTTGTCAGATTTCCCAGGGTTGCCTCTTGGCTTCACTTGTGCTCCTTTTGGATCTCAGCTTAATGTGATTACAATTGATTGAGCAGCACTTCGTCACTTTGTATGAAGATCACACAATCAGAAATAGCAAGCACAGGGCTGGGGAGATAGCTCAGCGTCCTAGGCGCCTGCCTGGAAAGTGGGTTCGATCCCGGCACCACATGGGTGCTAGCTCCACACAGAGCCTGCCACCAAAACCAAGCATGGTGATGCACACCTGTAATCCTGGTGCTGAGGAGGCTGAGACAGATCACTATTTTTATTATTTACCATCTTTCTAAAATTTTATTTTAAAGATAAAAAAATTGTCATATTTCCCATGTTGACAACTGGAACCCTAGAGAGTCAGTCTTTATAAACTTCTATTTGCTGTTCATTCATCTCAATAGTTTATATATTATAATTTCTGAAGACCCTCAAAATTTTGTAAGACTTGCAAAAAGGAGAATACCCATGGAGTGCTAAGCAACCTGATTTAGTACACAATGCATAGAGAAAACAAACCAAATTCCCTTTGTAAGTTCTCACCAAGAGCCACCTTTTGCTTTCATAGAAATAAAAGGCTTTCAGAAAGATCCTTCTTGTGGTGTTTTCTGGGTAGGCACCATTCAAAAAATGATGCCCTATTTGCCCTCATTTATAGAGAAGTTTAACACCTTAACTACTATATACTCAGAAATCCATACATGTGAATCAAATCTATTCTCTTCTAAGATTCCTTTAGATTAAACATTTTATGATAATAAATGATTACATTCTCATTCTGGAGAGTTTGGAAAGTTTAAAAACAAGAAAGAGGATATTGGAAAAGCATGACTATAATTTTTCAAAATTTGATTATATAAAGTTAAATATTGGGCTGGCCAGATAGCTCAGCTGATTAAAGTGCCTGTTTAGGTAGACAGAGGGACCAGGGTTCAATACCCGGTGTGCTGTGCCAGCCGCACCCCTGGGATGTAACGTGCTGAGACTGCAAATGAGACTGGGAGTATTGGCACACCCCTGTAGTTCCAGCGCTTAGGAGGCTGAAAACAGGAGGATTACTAGGAATCTGATCTGTATAGTGAGATCCTATAGACCCTATACTAAACACATTTTCTTAAAAAGTTAAATATCAAATTTCTTCAATGGCACAGTAAGAATTTGGTAAAGATTTGGATACTTCATGATTTTTTTTTAATATGGAGGACTAAGGTAATCAAGTAAATGAAACTCAAGGAAACACATATTGTTCATGAAAATCAAGCATTAACAGGGGGACATATATAAGATGTATCTGAATGCAGTAGTCATTTGTGGTTTTAAAAAATCCAGCCACTGCTCTTAGCAGTGACAGCAGACACGGAGCTGTTCATTCCCAGCAGCTTGTAGGAAACACCTAGCCTGGTATGGTGCTTTGAAATATACGAAGCAGTAATCTCATTACATAACAATGCTGTGAAATGGAGTTCATTCTTCTTGCTCCAGAGATAAGAACAGTAAATCTGAGAGAGGTTACATAGTTTTCCTACAGCCACAAGTCTAATACATAACAAAAAAACTAGACGCTATAACTTTTGACTCCCAAACTGGTGTCCACTGTGTTATGTTTGGCTGCTTCCATGCAGTGGTGACTGACTTTTATGATAAAAACATTTATTGAGCTCTTCCTGAGTGCAGGATTTTGCTTTAAGTGCCTTCTAATCATTGTTGCCTTTATTAAGATGATGTAAGAATCCCAAGAAGCTTCACCATTCTGCATTTACAGATATATATTTCCCTTTGGCATTGTGCAAAGTTATCACCTTCACGGTTCTGGAACCCAGAGAATTTATGTTAGATTGTGTGAAATGCCAGACAGAAGCATGGGAGCAGATGGCCACCCTCAGGCCTGGACAGGAGAAAGTGGCCCTGACTCGGAAGGAAAGATCAGTATTATTTCTCATAATAAATAGTGGTGATATCATCTGCCTGACTCAAACACTCCAAAGTAAACATAGAATTTCTTCCATCTTTTCTATATTTACTAATATCTGGAATTGCAGATGCCTTTTAACTTGATTCTAGATAGACCCTAAGGACTAGCGATATTTTGTAAATTTTGAATTCCAGTTTCAGTTGTTAATATGCATTTATTAAAGAGTAGTACATACCATCAATGGCTAGTAGCTTTATTTTTTTTATTTTTTTTGCAGAACAGAAGATTGAACTCAGGCCCTTGTGCTTGCCAGGGAAGCGCTTATTCCACTGAGCCATCTCCCCGGCCCCGGCTAGTAGCTTTAGATGTAAAAATGAAACCTGCTCTATAAAGTAACTGAATTTTTTTTCAATCTTTTTGCTTCTTGCCTGACCTAAGGAATAGTAATAGTTTTTAACACGGGATTGCCATTTGTATTGGACAATTGCTATGCATAGGTCCCATGCTTCTAGCCCACCTTTTCGGCAATCAGTGTCACAGCAACAAGCTTCAGAGCGGTGTCACTTTACTGTCCCCAGACTCCACTGTACACACAACTCTCACTTCTTTTCTGCGACTTTTTGATCACTTCATGAGATGCTTGTGGGAAACTGGCCAGCACTCACACAACCTGGGTCTGCACAACAGTCAATGCTCTTGATCAGTGTGGAAGCGGTATTTATGAAAGTTCTCTTCTATCGCTCAGTGGGCATTTCTGAGGCAAGTTCTGTAAGGCTTTTCCGAGGGTCCTGGTAGGAAGGAGCTGCAAATGCCCTGAGAGTGATCCGTCCTTTGCACTGGCTCAAACCTTGCTGTCTCCCAACTCTCTGTTCTGTTTGCTGGTATCACTTTCTAAAATAATCTGCCTCCACATGGTCCCTTGGCTCCAACTCTGCTTTCTGGAGTAACCTGTGCTAAGATACTTGGTTGTACAAGTGACTGCACAGAACAGACTGGTGTGATTTGGGTGTTAAATGCCTCCTAAAGCTGCAACTGTTAAAGCTTTGGAGGTGGTAGAAACTTTTTAAGACATAGGGTTTCGGGGAGCTGAGTACTACAAGGGAACAGTACAACCCGCTTTCTCTTCCTTTCTTCAATCATTAGGCCAGTTTTGCCCTAACTTTAAACCCGTATGCCATGATGTGCTCCTTGCCCAATGTAATAGGGCCAGTCTATCCTGGGATGAAACCATTAAACATGTGACCCCAAATAACTTTTTCTCTGTAAAAGTTGATTATCTCAGTTGTTGTTATAGTAATGGATGCTGAACAACATAGACCCTGAAAATGGGATCCTGGATAGAGATCTTTCCCCAGTTAAATGGTGATAAGGACCATTTTGCTGATGTATGTCTAATGGTGATACTTCTGGCTTATAGTAACAACACCATTTCAAATTTCTCTGGCACTGGAAGGAAAAGAGGTACAGTTACAGGTCAGGTCTTAGCCTCTGATACTATATGATACTGGAACACAGGCAACTATAAAGATAGTAGAATTGTTTGCTTCACTTATTACTTTAAAATGGTCCTTATAAATATGTAAATAAAATGGTTCAAGGTGCTAGCAATCAACTGAAAACATTCTGTGAAGCACTTGGTGGCAAAGCCTTCGATGACATGTTAACTGATCTTAATTTTCTGGCCACAAGTCAGAGTCTATTGAAAATCAGGCTGAGGGCTTAAGTATAAGAATATTAGAAAACAAAGTGAATCGAGTCTGCCTCCTCACTAAGATACTGATGGGAAAACCAGGCTTGAGAAGAAAAGAAGCAGAATGAACCTTAGGACCAAAGATGAAGACCCTTGGTGGATGAGTCTAAAAATGGTGACTTCTAAATTAGTTTGTAGGCTCTAAGCCAGCAGAAGTGTCCTCCCCCTCCTCCTCGAGAACAGCAGTCTTCTCATTCCTGGAGGCTTTCCAAAGAGCTCAGCTGGGAGAGGTCAGCATCCTCAAGCTCTCCTGCTGACTCTCCTTGGTTCTCCCAGGACACAGTACACCTCTACCTGAGAAGAGTTTCAGGTCAAAGAGGAGTTTGCACAGACTGTCAGAAAACTAAGACCCAATACTGGCCAGCAATGGGAACGGTGTAGTCATGGTGCACCTGTTTGCAATGTCTCTGCCTAGAATGCTGGTACTCTTTATTGAAAATGGGTTTCCTGCAGCAAGAAGCAGTGGATGGTCACTCTGAGACACTGAGAGGTTCCCTATAGACTGAAGAGGCATATAAAGAGAATATATAGTTGGAAAATATATAAAGTGCAAAACCATTATAGAAGGAAATAAATGTATGCAAATTCCAAACTTAATTTTTGCCTTAAGCAACTAAAAAGAATCATTTCTGGATAAGGTATTGAAGAGTTTAAACATAACCCAAAGCATGTCTGAGATACATTGAAAAGTGAAAATATCAACATGGGAAACTTTGTAGAAAGAATATTTAAAATATACATATATGAGTATAGGTGTATATACATATGTATGCATAAATATATAATGCATACATTACACATTGCTGCACATAAATCTATGAATTGTGCCAATTCTCATAAAATATTCAAATGAGGTTAAAAATTATTATTTTCTTTTCTTTTTGTTTCTAGTTCTGGAAACTGAATCTACAGTCTTCACACTGAGCTATATTTATAGACCTTTATGTTTTTCCATTTTTGTCTTTCATTTTCAAGAGTCTCACTGAAACTCCTAGTTGCCAGGCTGGCTTCCAACTTGCAACTCTCCTGCCTCAGCCTCTCAGAGTGCAGGGATTACAGGCATGTTCCACCACACTTAGCTGATGTTTTTTTCTATTCCCACTGTTGTCAGAACTTCTTTGTCTACTCTATAATTGAAAAGAAATATATGTACTTTTAGAGAAAGGCCTTCATTCTAGGGCTGATGTTGATTCTCTGAGAATTAGCTAAAAATTAATCTAGACTGCCACAATGCACAAAAAGTGAATTAAATTGTTCTGTAGGTGATCATACATAACGTGATGATGAATCTTACAGGCCAATTTGACTAAATAAAGAGCAGGCTGGTGCAATATAGCTGCTGGTTGTTTGTGAGGCAGCCTCCGGACAAGAAAAGCCTCTGGGTTTGTAGAGTGAGTAAAGACAACAGTGCTCAGGTATGTGAGCAGGAATCAAGGAGCTCACTGAGGGCCTGAATAGAGCAAAGAGGCACAGGAGGAGAAAACACACTCTCTCTTCTGAAGCTCAGACTTCCATCCTTCCTGCACTATGCCATGGATTCTTCGGCCTTCTGCATCCAGGATTGAGACTCAGGACAGCCTTTGGCCTCAACTAAGAGTTACACAGCTCCGTGGCTGCCCATTCTCAAATGGGCGATTGCCACTGTAGGAGCCTTCCTGATACTCCTAGTTTCAGCTTTCTGTAGATTGTGAGACTTCTCAATCTCTTTCATTACAGAAACAAATTCCCAAAGGAGCCCCATGTTTTTCCTCCCAGAGATCCCTAAGATTATATATATATATATATATATATATATCCTTTAATCCAGTTGGGCAGACAAAGTAGGTTGGCTGATTAGATTTCCTAGTTTTTCGACAGTGGCCCCAATTTGTGTGTGTTGTCTTAGCATAACTTTCAACAACACTCCATATTTCTTCCAGAAGTGTTGATCTAAATAGTAACTTAATGATTCCCCAACAGACACAGATCTGAAAGCAAATACTACAGCTAAAATTTTACTGTATCCACACATTGACTTGGTTAATTAAACAGACTTGAGTTATTCCATCTTAAAACAGAACTAGGCTAAGAACATCTCCTGTATCCCACAATTGTTACTACAATTGTATATAATGATCAATTAATCAGATACTTGGCATAGCGGTTGGCTCACAGTTACTGTTCAATAAGTTCTGGCTATTTTTTATTTTGGCCCTGATGTGATGCTTTCCTCACTTAAAATAGGTGGCACGGGAGCTCTTCTTCCTATTCTAAAGGAATATTATGAAAATACTCCCATTCATCCCCCCCACATGCTGCTGCCACTGTCAGTCACCCCTTAGGTAGTACCCCATGATGTTAGTAAATGAGCTCTCTTTCCCTTATCAGAGGTATAGCCATTTGGCTTCACTTCCAATTCCTCTTCTAAGCATATCACTTTTGAAACAAACTCCATCGTTGCCCACTAATTTAAAACTAAATTTTGAACATAGCTTATCGTTAGAATTCACAGGAAGTCACATCCGTCACTCAGGGAGTGCCAAGAAGGAGGATGCTGGAACTCTTCCTAATCTATCTTCTGTTCTCTTCTGAGTGGGTGTTCATACTTGAACACCCTGCATGTTGGCCGGGAAGGTTTACCTCTGGAGGGGAGGTTAGTGAAATTGTAGCTGGGGGCAGATGACAGTGTGGAAGTAACATCACAGTCCTGCAATATCAGAGTTCCTGCCGAGATTGAGATGGCAGTGGAAATGATGCTTTAATTGTCCTCAACACTGTAGCTTAGTTCATGGAGAACAGAAAACTATTATTTAAACAGATGGCAAGCCTGCCCATCCATAACCAGACATTTAATGAGATAAAACAGGGCAGCCAGGGTTGTAGGTGTGTGAGTCCAGGCCATTCTGGAAGACATCAATTTAATTGCGCTTCTATTTTTGTGAAATCTGTTCCCAAATGCCTATTTTGCCCTCTATTCTACCTTCCTTCTTTCTCTTTATTTCTGTCTTTCTTGCCTTCCTGGTGTTTGGGTCACAATTGGATGACTGTTTCCTCCTCTGGCTCCTAGTGCTATGATTTTTTCAATTGGAAATATAATTGGGGCAGCCTAGGGAAGCTGAAGTTATGTGGTCTGGATGCCTGAGGAGCCTGGGTGTGAATATTTGCTCAGCTCTTAGGGCACATTTTCTCTTCCATGAAATTGTAGTTGTAATTCGCAGCACTTTTGTGAAGTTAGAAAAGCGTAGAATGTGAAAAGAACTCAGAGACTTTAACTCTTAGTAGGTGCTCAATAAAAAGTAATGCTACAGTTATTACAGGCAGCTCTAAGTGTGTTGAATTTAGGATCTCCTGATTCACTCTTGCAACTCACTGGAGCCTTTGATAACCCCAGGAGCAAGTTCAAGAAAAGATAATTGTATGGTAGAGTCATGTCTATTTCATTATTTTCTGTTCATGGTCCTTTGTGAATTTATTCTGCCCCACAAAAAAGCATTAGCCTTTGTTCTGTCTCTAGAACACCCACAAATTGACTCTAATCAGGGAAAAAAGTCGTATATATCCAAGTGAAGATAGTTAGGTTCAAGTTTATGAAAGTGGACATGTATAAAAATAGAATGAAAAAGGTGCAGAGAGCCAGGCATAAGTCATGGCTCGTGGCTTTGAACTCCTCTGAGTTGGACAGCAGGAGGCTGCCAGGCTCTGAACAACAATACAGCCTCCGTTCTTGCAGGTGTGCCTTTGCTTGTCCCCATTAGGTTTTCTTCTTCGGTGTCCAGATCAGTACCCCTCCCTCAGACCACTTTTGGTATTCTTAGCCTTTCACAGAACACTATCGCTCAGCTTTGGTTTACGAGACAGCTTCATTTAGTAATAGTGAATACTGTAGATAAAGTATTGACATTAACAACCTATGGTTTTACTAATACTTTAAAAAATTAGGGAAGTATAACTTTTAGTATGTGCATGTTGCCTCTTTATGTTTCATTACAGAGAAGAGATTAGTGCATGTCACCTTCCCAATTTTTGATCTAAGGTAAACCATAGAAATGTCTCTACATTATTCAATGGTAATATAATTGTGTTTCATGGTAAATCTAGGGTCTCTGTGAAATGGGACAACTTTTTTCCATCAGTAGAGGGGAGTTTGTAAGTTATCAGACCCCAAGGCTAATGCACTAGGGGACAATGTAGCAGCAGACTAAATGGCAACAGGGAATTTTAGAGATGGTAGGTAAATAGATGAAAGCAGGCACTCTCTAAAGAGATTAAATTTTTTGAAATTAATATAAAAGCTAAAACTCTCTATAGGCTGTTTGATCTAAATCTTTTATTTGCAAACCCTGCTTAAATGATTTAATATAATGCATACAATCTAGATTTTTATTACAAATTATTTTAGGTTTTGTTTATAAAACACAGATGCCACTTCCTTTTCCAAATTGCCTTAATTTGGTAATTCTCATTTAACCTTCACAAATTTATGACTGCTGTTGTTTCCGCTCATTTTTCTCATATTGAGGTTTTTTTATACTGGCTAAAGCTTCCATTGAGTACAGGTATAGTCAGCTTAGGGATAATTTACTGATTATAGATGGTTAAGTTCTTTAAATTTGTAGTACACTTCTTGATTTTGAATGAACTCATTTATTAAGTATTAACAAACATTCAAAGAGAACCTTCATGTGTGAAAAATGGGACACAAAACAGAACAATATAGTTTTAGAAGTTAATGACTTCTTTTGGAGCAACAATTCTATGCTACCCTCTGTGTCTAGAACAGTATGAACACAGGGTAGGTAGTCAATAACTAATAATTGCTGAAAAACTAAATGGACAGAACATTGAAAGTTTAGTCAATGGGACTGAAGTGATAAGATTTGTTCTTTATATAACACACAAAAGATTTAAGAAATATTCTCTCTTAGCTACAAATAGACATTTGTAGCTAAGGACCAGTGAGAGAGCTGAGCAGACTAAATGCCTGCTTAGGCAAGTGCAGGGACCAGGGTTCCATCCTGGCACCACATGCCACAATGGCCCTGCCCCCAGGGTGTGCTGAGCTAGCCCCTGAGTCTGGGCGTGGTAGCACACACCTGTAATCCCAGCACTGGGGAGGCTGAAAATCCCATACAAAATACATATTAGGACATCCTCCCACTCCCCCCCCCCCCCCCCCCCCCCACATTTCTGAACTCATCAGCCTGCTTCCATTTGGAAAGAGATGTCTCTATAATAACACAACTGAGGTTAGGCCGATGGGCAATAACTAACACAAGTTACAAAGAAGCTTATTTTTTTCTCTTTCAATAATGTAAATGTTTCAACCTATGCCATCAACCTGGCTGCTTGGGCTTAGATTCTTCCCTGCTTCCCACAATAGTCATCTTATTCTTATTTTTGCCTGGCTATGCTTTATTCTTTTTTATTAGTATATGTTTTCAATATATAATAATTGCATTTAGCTTGGGGAAATAGGTAAATGTATACAGCACATCTTGATCACCCTGATGGAGGAGGCTTCTATGATTTGGATATTGTATCACTGTGTCCTGAAGGGTTCGTGTGTCAGAAACTTTGTTCCCTCTGTAGTGATGTTAAGAGGTGGTGAAACTTTTAAGAGGCTGTGCCTAATGAGAGGTCCCTGAGGTCACTGGGCTCCAAGTAATTATATAGTTCTTTCACGAGACCATGATTAGTTCTTGAAAAAGGGTTGTTATGGAAAAACAAAACTGATCTCTATGACTGTCTGATTTCCCCTTCTCTGAATGATTTCACTTCCCCACATTCCTTCCCACTACTGCAATACCAACATACCCAGGGGTTTCTCTCTAGAGTTGAAATAACAATGGTGCCACCTTTCTGAACCTCTATCACTGTGACTTCAGTCAACTTTTCTTTGTCGAATATCCAAACTCAGATATTTCATTATAGAAATGTAAAACAGGCCAACAGAGTGGTTAGCATTATATTCATGTTACAGAGAACATCAGTGATGTTCAGGAAGAATTAGTAACTTGTATCAAATCGTGCAGGAAGCATCATGGCCTCTGCAAATGCTTGCACTTGATGGATTTTGTGTTCTACTCTGGCATCCTGAAACTATGATTATACTGTACTTTGTTTGATGAGGCTCACTTTATTAGACACTGGTATAGCTATAACAGAGATATAGAATAAAACATAATCTAAGTTAGAAAAGCACAATAGGATTGCTACAGTCATCCCCTGGTGTTTACAGTCATAGCACACAGGCCTTCTGTTAGTTTTCTCCATTCAAAACAAATTCTTTGCAACTTTCACACCTGTTGTTCCTTCTGGCTAGAGGGCTGTTCCCTAAATCATTACCATCTTTCCAATCTAAATTAAGTCACCCTCATACTTTCCCTTAGCACCCTGTTATTTTCCTCACAGCACTTACTGCAGTTTAATTTTGTATTTATTTTTGTGTTTATTTGCTTGATGACTATCTCTCCCCAAAGGAGGAATCACATTTGTTTCTGACTTAATCAGATCAGGCTGCTACACCAGAATAACACAAACTAGGTGGTGAGACAACAGACACATATTTCTCCTGGTTCTAGATTCTGGAAAGTGCTAGTTTAAGGTACCAACATTGCTGGAACTGGGGAGCGCTCTCTTCTTGACTTTTCTTCCTATGTCTTAATATGACAGAAAAGAAGCAAGAGTAAACTCTCCAGTATAATTAGGGGTATTAATTGTATCATGAAAATCGCACTCCAGGGATATCAATCAAATCTAATCATCTCCCAGAGACACCATCTCTACATATCATTACAGTAGAGTTTCAATAAGAAATTTAGAGAGCTAGAACAGCAATTGACATAAGACAGTGCTTGGAATATTACAGGTCTTTAAAACACACTTGAAGAGTGAGTAAATGAAGACATCATATCCAGAGGTTTCTGCATCCCTTTAAAGATCAAGACCACATGGAGTACTCCAACACTGAAGAAAGGTTGGCTTTTTCAAGCCATCTGCAAGGAGCTCAGAACATGGTGAAGAATCAAGGCTACAGATAAAAAGACAGGAAAGAGGAACTGCACAAAGACCCTAAAGTAGTGGTGCCTGAGCCAGAGACTTATGACCTCGCTCTGAGCCTACCATAGCAGACTTCTGACTTTTCCTTCCTCATTCCTTCAAGCAGGGACTGCTCCATGATTTGCAGAGTTCAATAAGTAATGAGAATGCAGGACTCCTTGATCAAAACAGGAAAATGTGCCATTAAAGGTGTAAAAGTATGAATCTTTTTCTTTGATTCCATGGTCCCTAAAGACTTCTTGTGCTGTTCATTATTATTTAAAGAAAAATTTTGTTGTTGAGAAAAATTTCAGTTATAATTACTATCTTAGCACATTCTTACTTGCACTAAAAGTTTTTGGTGCATGAAAGTGCATTTTACCCCCCTGAAGAATCACCAAAATTACCCAATTTATCTTTCCTACCTTAAATTTCTATATGTATAATCCCATTCTTCCAAGAACAGTAAAATCACTTCACAAAATTAACTCAATGTTTTTTATTATTTCTTTATATGTGTATGTGTTTCCCACACTTTCTACCTTTGGCTTACCAATAAGTAAGGAAAGACAGAAAGAAAATGTATTCTTAGCTTGTGTCCTATTTTTTCCATTTCTTCTGCACATCATCTTCTGTGCAATTAGTTGGTTACCATAGGGTAGTAGCAGGAGTTAGAAAGCAGAAGGTAAGAGTCTTTCTTGGGTTGTTTCTGTTTCCTCAAAGGTTTTCTCTTTTTTTGCTTAGTGAATAGAAGGCAGGGACTCCTGGGAGCTTCAGCACCTCCACTCAAGTCATAAACTTAACAAACTTTCCCTCACTGTGAGATTTGCTTAGCTCCCACACATGGTGCCACCCCTGGACTTTGGGGTCTACAAGGTTACAGATGCTACAGGAAGTGGAGTATAGAAAACTCCCCTGCATGCTCCATTTTTCCCTTGGATTCACTTACACACAGAAGTTCAAAGTTTATAATGTTACGGGTATACAGAACATGGAAAAACTGGTGGGGCAAAGAGGTCAGGGGAAAACAGGGCTCTCTCCATTCCTCTTCCTTGGTTCCACTTTCATTTTTACAGTTTTGATGTATTTTAGTGGGTGTGGAAAACGCTCTGGATCCCTGGCTCCCACTGTTAATAAGCAGCTAGCAAAAGCCAGTAGTAATAACTTTCTGCCCAGTTCTCTGGTTCAAACCAATAAGACAGTTCTGGTAATTGAAGGTATAGAGATTGGTCGCTAACACAGTTGGCCATGCCTTGCAATTGTAGGTATAAGACTCTTGCTCTTTATAGAGGTACTTAACTTCATATGATATGTTACACTGTTTTTTAGAGGACAGATGAATTACGGCATTAAATAAACTGTTGGGTTATCAAACATCAGAACCATTTATTTTCACTCACAAAAATAACAACAAATATGCTTTTATAACGAATGCTTCTAAATAGAAGTATTTTAAATGAAGATTGCTTTTAAAAATTGTCCTATAAATAATAATCACTGATAATTATTTCTCACCAAATATAAAGATGTATTTCCATGTGTAAGCTTTGACGCTAGGCTATTTGCCCAATTACTATTACACAGGCAAAAATGTTTCATTATCTTAACATTAACAAAGCTTTTTTTTCTAAAAAAAAAAAATTCACTATACTGTACATCCCATAAAAATGTAAGGTAGCATGTGTGAACTGCTTAAAGAACTTGTTAAAGATCCTTATAATAAGAAAGGCTGGGAAAAGTAGAGTCATATCTTATCAAAACAATCTAAGAAATCTTAAGAATGCTGCTTTTCTAGTAATACATAAATATACACGAACATGAGCAAGAATCCAAGGAAAGAAACAGTTCTTATTCATAGGATTGACAGTTTTATTATTACACCAGCCTGAAATAACATATAATGGTGTGTGAGTGTGCACTGGAGCTTCTAAAAGCAGCTCTTAAGATAGGCTTAATGTGAAAAGGGTTCAACTTTCTTCTCTGATTTCTGGAGGATGGGGTCCCCCGGGGATAAAGGCGAAAAGGGGAGATAAACTTTTAATGCAATTTCTATGCTTGCTTTAATGTATTTCTTTCCAGCAATATTTATTGTGCAGTTACTATATGCAAGGCTCTGCAGATATTCAGGGACCTTAACAAATATTCTGCCTTCAGAATGCTTAGAGCACAAGCAGGAATTATAACATTAGCTCAGATAATGTTACAAGGAGGCAAAAGGTATTTAGCAACACTGTTGGAGGAAACTCAACAAGACCAGGGTCAGGAAAGTCATCAAGGAGAAAGTGGCATCAAAGCTAAGAGTCCAAGGATAAGATGAAGCAAGGGCAAGGGAGGGGAACTCCTGCAGAAGTTCCTCTGAACCCAGCTTCTGCTACTCTTAACCAAGTGCTCAGAGTCCTTTTAAGTGATCAACAGATGATTGGTTGCGTTAGTAGGAATTTATAGAAATAAAATAAATACTTAGCATGCTATTTATGGGCTGGAGAGATAGCTCAATAGAATAAGCACTTGCCTGGCAAGCGCAGGGTTCTGAGTTCGATCCCCAGAACCACACACACACACACACACACACACCAAAAAAGCATTATACTGACATTGAAAAGGGTAGTTTGGGTTTTTGTTTTTTTGTTTTTGTTTTGTTTTGTTTTGTTTTGTTTTTTTGAGGAACTGGGGATTGAACTCGGGCCCTTGCACTTGCCAAGCAAGCACTTATCCTACTGAGCTATCTCCCCAGCCCCATTAGTTTGGGTTTTATAGATGTATGATTAATGGATGGGGTTGAATCATACAGAGAAAGCAGATAGGTACTATGCAGGGACCAATGGGGAACACAACTTCACCCAGTGAGCTGCAAGTTCAGCTTTTCCTCTTCAGGCTCTGCCTTTGACCCCCTGGCGACCAATAAAATAAGCTAGTGGGATGAACATAGATGTGTGTGTGTGTGTGTGTGTGTGTGTGTGTGTGTGTGAAAGAAAATGAAGAAAGGTTGATTCCAATGTTTGCCGTTGTGAGGCCTGGGTAAATGGCTGGTGTAGTCACAAAAAGAAGGAATATGGAAAGAGAAGTCGATGTGTACAGTTACTCCAGAGATGATGAAGACTTGAAGCGTCCTTTATGGATGAAATGAAACTGGATGTTGATCAGACTCATTTTTTTAAGTTGTATTGATAAACAGATAGCAATGAGACAGTTTCAAATCCAATCGGAAGTACAGTTTCAACAAATAATACACTGCATATATTCTTCTTAGGGGTTAATTGCTGTACAAGAAGTGGACTTGTGATCCTATTTACAAACACCATTAGAACAAATCATTCTATTCATTAAGAGAATGCAACTATATATCTATCCT
>NW_004524607.1:4261863-4268076 GCF_000260255.1 Octodon degus
ACAGAGTTAACTAGACTAAAGCAAAAGCACAGATTTTCGTGCTGGTCTTGCTCCATGTTCCAACTATGGGGCCTGCATGCATGAGACAGAAAGAACACATTTCAGAACTTAACCAAGAAGCACACAGCAGTGTAAAACCCAGGGCTTCTTCATTTTGTGGCTCACAAAAGGCACTGTGTCCATATTCCTTTGCATGTAGTTGGTTAAAAAGGTGAAGAACATAGTATTTCATAGTTAAGTTGACTAAGAAGTAATTCCTCCACATACTCATACTTGACTGCTAAGAAATGCTCACCTGACCTCGCTTAGATGTGAGATTTGTAAATGTGCTAGAGTGGACAACTGCTTCCCAGTGATGACTCTGTAATATGGAAAGGAGGCTGACATTTAGTGGACAGTAATGTCACTGCCATCAGTGTTGATAGCAGTCTTTTTCCTTTATGGCTTTTAACTCTAGAGTCATGTTTATAAAGGGCATTTGTATCTAGGGAGTAAGAAAATATTTTTCTCACATCCATATCTCATTTTTTAAACCAGGTAGCCAAAACTCAACATCTCCCTTGTGAATACTGCATTAGTTGTCTGCACTAGCTTGGAAGGATACTCCAAGGAAAGCTAAAATAATATTAACACACACATACCACACATGGGTCCTTTTCAAAAATTATATTGCATTTTAGTGGTCTTTTATCCTGAGCTTATAACAGCACTGAATATTTTCGTTGTCAAGGTTCAATCATTTGAACCTTGAGAAGAAAACATTCTAAAGTTAGAATTCTAAAAACCATTGACAGTACAATCCACACAGAAAACAACAGAAACACAGCATTTCAAAGTAAGTAAGTACCTTTTTTATGTGTCAGTTCTATCCAGTTTAATTTAAAATAGAAGAAAATATTTTTATTAGGCAAAAACAGAATAAAACGCAATATCTAGGGATGCATTGACTAGGATCCCTAGATATCTTCCCCTTAAAAATCACTTATTTAAAAAATAACTTTCCTATTGTCAGTTTATTTCTCCACAAAATTCCCTCCAAAACTCTCTTCTAACCCTAAAATAAACAATCCAGTATTTTATTTTATTTATAATTAATTAATTAATTTTTAGGTGTTTAGTACAGGGTCTACAGGGTCTCACTAACACAGATCAGATTCATCGTGATCCTCCTGTTTCAGCCTCCCAAGTGCTCGGATTATAGGTGCATGCCACCCTGCCTAGTCTCAGTCATCTTCTCAGCGCGCTCCGGGTGTGGAGCTGGCAAGGCATGTCAGGGATTGAACCCTGCGCCTGACTAAGCGGGTGCTTTTGTCTGCTGAGCTATCTGGCCAGCCCTCTCAATCCAATATCTTAATGAACGGATAGGTGGTAGAGAGATACATGAAAGACAGATTTATAGATTTAACAGAAAACTGATCATTTTTTATTATGATTTCTTTTCTGTTTAAGAAGCATGACATTCATTTTTCCCATTTCCTCTTCTGTCCTTACATTCCCCTTATGTGTCCTCATTTATGTTCCCAAATTTGAGGACTTGATTAAATATTATGTAAATATAGTCACCAGCCATATAACAAGGTTTGGAATGAATGGGCATGATCATTATTCTAGAATATTATACTGTCTAACAACATTAAAGCGTTGTTGTTTTTGTATAAACATACCTATTATATTTGTACAGTGACAAAATCAACAAATCATCCCTCACAATGTGTCTTCCTTGTGAAAACAAGTCATATCCTCACATGACTGCATGAAGATATTACAAAGTTATGCACACCTCCTAGTCAATGCATCCCTAGATATTGTGTTTTACTCTGTTTTTGCCTAATAAAAATATTTTCTTCTATTTTAGATTAAACTGGATAAAGCTGGTACATAAGAAGGCTACTTACTTACTTTGAAATGCTGTGTTTCTGTTGTTTTCTGTGTGGATTGTACTGTCAATGGTTTTTAGAACTCTAACTTTAGAATGTTTTCTTCTCATAGAAAACTGCAGGCTTGATTCTTAGTATCTAATGACATTTATTGTTGTTGAGATACTTGATGATAACCCAATTTATAAATTAAAATTTTGTTCCCTCATTGAATATTTACAGATTTTTATATTATCATAAATTAAAATAGTTTAATCACATCTGCTTTTGTGCAATCCTCTTCATTAATTTCCTTTCTCTGGTATGTCCTAAAATCAAGTTTTCAAGTCAGAGAATTTTTTAATAATCTTGGCTTCTGTTTCACATGCCTCATAAGTAGTAAGAATTCCTATGTACACACGATTTTCTCTCAGGTACATCCTCCTATCTTTCACCTTTTCTGCATCATGACTATCTCCTACTTTTCTTCTAAGTAACAAGAAAATATGGAGACAGACTTTAATTCACTAATTGCTTTTCCTGAAGTATCAATATACTTTTCACTGTCTCTATTACATTTTTATATAAGGAATTTTTAACATTTAAAGGCAAGTTTTATGATATTTAATTGCTGTACCGAAGCATCAATTAAGAAAATCATGAATATATCTTTTGAGAAACATTATGCTATTAATCTTGTAGTACTTTTATTTTCTTGGAGGCTATTTCAAATACTGCTATGAATGAAACTGATGAATGTTTTCATAAGAAGGATGCTTTTCTCTTTGAACTTTTCTCCTCCTTAGTGTGGTAATCCGAGCTTGCTTAGTTCTGCTAGTTAAAATGAATTGTACCAAAAAAATGTCCCTGAACATAATATAGGCAAGCCTCAGGAATTACTTTTCACAGCTTTTATTCTAAGTCCATTTTCCATTTGTGATAAACATTGAAGGAAGCCTGACCAGGTGGACTCCCTGCCACATAGTTCTTTCTTAGGAACCCCAGATAGCTTGCATTATCCACATGTCTAAACAGAGTGACTGCCTTAGACAGTGCACCCTGGAGCAAGTTCCAACTTGAGCTTCAGTGGGCCTTCCTCTCCAAAGGCAAAGCACTACTTCCCAAAGTTCTGGTGCAAGGACTTTTTCTGTGCATAGTCTTCCTTCAGCAGTTCATAGTTAGCTGGGGGTGGAGAGGAGCTCCATTATTCCAGTTGTTGAAAGGTATCCTCAGTGTCCTTGCTTGACTGACAAAATCCAGGAAAAGAACAGGGCAGGATGTGGCCTTGGACCGCAGTTCTAGGGTGGCTCCTGTGAAGTGAGATGTTCTCCTGCCTTCCTTCCCTTGCCTGTTTCCAGCCACCACCTCACTTATCCTGAGCTCCGGGCTTCTGTGTTTTGAAAGGTCATACGATTTTCCTTTTCATGTGATAAAAATCTGCCCAGAAGACTTTAACCTATGTTAGGACTTAGCCAAGTACTTTATGTTTCTGAACTCCCTCCAAATTTCTCTTTAGTGATTAATGGACACGTGTTCTAGTTTTGTGAGTCTAACTAGATTTTTCTCTATTTTTCCTATTTTTTTGGTAATTTCAAAGGAGATACTAAAAAGTAGGAGGTTAAGCTCATGACATCCAACTGCTATCTTGGATAACAAGTCTATATTTCTGTGTAAACCTTCATATTCCTGTCCCATTATATTTAAGTAGAAAGATTTTCTAGCATGATTCAAAAGAAGAAAAGACAGAAAAGGAGGGAAGAAGAGGAATTACTGAGGCCCCAAAGCAATTCAAACACCAAAGGATGGGCAAATTTAGAATGATTAACTTTTTCTAAGTAAGAGAAGTTTGATAGCAGTTGTGAAACCTTTTGTGTAGTGTTGAGACGTTTTGAAGGAAAAGTTACAAGAACAAAATTGTACTCTTTCCAAATTTCACCATGCATGATGAAACCTTCAGTCCACCACTTACATACTCTGGGTTTACAATCAACCAAGGTTAATCCTGCCCTCGTAGTAACCTTCTGGAGCAGTTCTTGTATGAACATTTCAGCTTCTGCAGTATGACATCATGTTTTGGTATTGAACACCATGCCAGTCCCTCCAGCTTCACAAGCAGTCTTTCAGATGACAAAACTGCATTTAGAGAAGGATGCAGCAATTCTGAGCACACTTACTCAGCTCTCTGTAGCCTGCTGGCAAAAGAACTCTTAGAAGACAGATTGGAGTCCTGCAGCAGTGTGCTCTGCTGTACGGACCCAAGTGCTCATCCTGCCCTCACTCCAGCTGTCCTCTCTTCACACATGGCTACCTGGTCTTGCCCCCAGAGCATGCCCTGAATTCTTGGTCATCTGGTATACCTTCCATTCATTTGCTTTATAAAGAATTATCATTTTTAACAGGTGAGTGAAATAAATGTTCTCCAAGTTTACTTGAAAGCAAAAACACCAACTGTGAAAATATTAAGTTAGAAATAATTTACTAAATTGTGTGATACTATGATGCAACCATGAACAATATTTAAAAAGAAAAAAATAGTGAGATGGGAATTTATATAATGCAACAAAAATTAAGAATATATATTGTAACAGAAAATGGTTCCTTCAGAAAATGGGGAGATAGCTCAGTAGAATAAGCACTTGCCTGGCAAGTGCAAGGTCCTGAGTTCAATCCCTGGTACAGAAAAAAAAAGAAAAAAAAGTTGTTCCTTCCAGGATAATCTACAGATTCCCAAACTGTGGAGATCTTAAATTCTTCATAAAAAATGGGAGCAACATTTGTTTATAATTCATCTATATCCTCCTCTGCACTGCATAATACCCAGAAAGACATAAGTGCTACATAAATGGTAACTATACTTTAGTGTTTAAGATACAATGACAAGAAGAATGTACATGCTATATACAGACACAATTTTAATGCTTTTGATCAATTATGAATATATATTTAAATCTAGAGCCCACAGATACACAAGTGAGCTATGGTGTTACATCAACTGCATAAAGTAAACTGTATTTTTACCAGAACAAAAGAGAATAAAGTATTAACAATTGTCTCAGGAATGTAGTATTATACAAAACATTTTTTAAATCTCCAAATTTCTATAAAATACATTTTTTGCATATTTCTCATAACTCACTAACTCCAAATGCTTAATAATTTGAAATGTCACATGGGTCACATCACATCATGAAATTATATGTAGTATAATAGAAAAAGTAATGCACATATAAGAATTGTAATGAACACATGGGAAACACACAGCTCCCCTACATTAGATAACTAGTGATCACTATTTTGATTTCATTTCAAAATATATCTCTACTTTCAGACTGTGCACATTGGTCATGTATTAACTTTACATTCATAAAAATGTGTAACTGAACCAATATGCTCCTTATAGTCCGAGTGACATGGTTTAGGGTTTTTGCAAGGAGGACAATATAATACAGGACACATTTTATAAGATTATTTCATAATGAATCACCAAAAGAATCATATACCAACAGTGCAGAAAATATGTCTATATACTAAAGACCAATGAATCCAGCTGAGGCCCTGGATCCTAACATCTTGCATGAGTCCAGCTGAAAGCCTAGAGCCCATAACAATGGTTCTCACAAAGTCCAACTGGAAGCCTAGATCCCATGACAATGTCTCCTGAAGGCCTGCTTCACAGAGCTGCACAAAGAAAGCCCAAAGGTTAGTGTTCCCCCAAAGTGAATCATAGCCATTCTCAATGACAAGGAGATCCCCAGGTCCCCCTCCAATAAGAACAGCTAATTTTACCAGGAAGGCCAGCATGACAAGGTCCTCCAAGGGAACCAACATCTCCTTACAGCTGCTGACAGCACCCAACAACTTCCCTGACAGCCTCTCCTGCTCCTCCAGTTCTGCCTTTTATGCTGCTGGCAACAGCCCGCAGGTGGGCCCCCCATGACCAGCACCGTGCTGGCTCCATTCAGCCAGGTGTAACAAGTTGACCACCAGCTGGGAATCTACTACACCAAGTAAATTAAAAGGCGCCAAATTCCTTGGTTAAAAGTGATAGAGAAATATTCATAAGTTGAAGGCTTTTCATTTCACTTATCTCAAGGTAACTCATTTAACACTATAATTCACAAGTAGTAGGGGCCGGGGAGATGGCTCAGTGCAATAAGGGTCTGAGTTCAATCCCTGGTTCTGAAAAAACAAACAAACAAAAAAAGTTGTATATTAGTTTCTCAAATGTATTATTTTTTAAAATTTTTGTTTTTTAAAGAGAGTGCAAGGGGCTGAGGAGATGGATCAGTGGAATAAGCACTTCCTGGGCAAGCGCAAGGGCCTGAGTTCAATCCCTGGTTTCAGAGAGAGAGAGAGA
>NW_004524607.1:4268661-4307663 GCF_000260255.1 Octodon degus
GAAGAAGAAGAAGAAGAAGAAGAAGAAGAAGAAGAAGAAGAAGAAGAAGAAGAAGAAGAAGAAGAAGAAGAAGAAGAAGAAGGTGATATTACTTCTAGTTTTTTTAGAAATGTATTTTGTTGCTACAGGGTCTCACTGTGCAACTCAGACTCATAGTGATCCTCCTGCTTTCAGCCTCCCCAGCGCTGGGATTACAAGGTTGTGCCACTGTGCCCAGACTCTGTGGTTGGCTTAGCCTGCCCTGGGGGTGGGGCTAGCACAGCATGTGGTGCCCAGAGGATCAAACCATGGTCCCTGCCCTTGCCTAAGCAGGCTCATTAGTCCACTGAACTATCTTGCCAGCCTCTGGTAATGTTACTTCTCATTTGCTCAGAATGAAGGGAATGTGCTCTCTGTTTCCACAGTCTGAAGAACCTACTGTTACCAGATGATTGTGTGCACATCACATGGAAAGCAAGTGTGTGTATTCAAGGCAGCAACATGTTAAGAAAGATTGTTGCTGGTATCATAGGAAGGAAGTGCTGGCACTCCCTGGTGGAGCCACCAAACTGTCCAAGTTAATATTATTCCAGACATTTGCAGAAACCTGTGGTAACTTGATAATTTGTGTGGGAGTAGACAGTCTCTAGCTATAAAACAAAAGAATCAGTTGATTTATTCTTTAGGAAAAACTAAAAGTCAGTATTTAAAAGACAATAATAAATGCAAACTTGGTATTTAGAAAAGAATAGTAAATAAATTGGGACATGTCAGGCATATACTATATCTTCACTATACTCAAATCTGTTAGAAAATAGATGGTTCAAGAGAATACTGTCAGTAAAGCTAAAATCTTTTTTTTTTTTATTTTCAATGAGACTTTGTGTAATGATTCAATTTGAGCAAGGCATTCCTTTACTTTCCTTTTAAAACAGGAATTACAGGAGGATCACTGTGAGTCTGATCTGTGTACTGAGACCCTATAGGCCCCGTGCTAAATACATAAAAAACAATAAATAATAAAAATAAATAAATAAATAAAACAGGAATTAATTTATCTATTTGTGGGAAAATATATCAAATCACATTTTATTATTTCCTATTTTTATACTCATAACAAAGTGATTTTATTATTTAAAGAATATTTCATCATCCAAATGATTAATATAAAGGTGTTTGAACCCAAATGAAAACAATGAAACAAGGTAATTACTTACTGCTGAGCACATCCTATATACTCTAAATCCACACCACTAGAAAGACTGCCCTCTATGTATAATATATATGATTAGCCCAGTATTTCTTTTTATTCATATTTAACAAATTTGTGGAGGGAATACTATAAAATATTATATGCTTTGCAAATGTATGATTTTCATTACAAAAATAGTTCAAGGCTCCAAATTTGACAGTCTTTTCTAAAGATCTTTAAGGAACAGGGGTTGCTTTTTTCTCTCATACTTTGACTAAAATCAGAGGGAGAAAAATGAAACTCTCCATACTTCAGAGCTGAAACATCAGCTTACTGTTTATTTTTCTTTTTGTCTCCACTGAACTAATTAAATTAACAGCCTGACATTCAGAGATCTTCAGGGAAAAGAAAGGAATACAACCAATAGGGACTGGCCCAGCCGCTAATAAACATGGAAGACAATGGCCATCATAACAGCTTTCATTACAACTTTATACTCATTCATTAAGCTTATTCAATAACAAATGGATTACTAAGAAAGTAGAAAAAATCCTACAAATACAGAAGACAATAGTCATCCCAGCTTTCATTATGACTTTATATTCATTCATTAAACATTTTAAATAATAGAATGAGTTACTAGAAAAGTAGAAAAAAAGAAAATCTTGTAATTATCTCATTAAGCTTTTATTGAGAAGAATTATACCTATTTCAAGCAAAAAATTCAAATAATTACATTTCTAAATCTACCAGTTTCCAAAGAGGGATCTTTATTAAATTGTTTATTTTCAAGTCAAATTCTATGTCTGAATTTTTTCTTAATAATTTTTTTTTACTGCATTGCCCTCCCAGTGTGAAATACATTCAAATAATTTAAAATTTCTTAGTAATGTGATACTTAAAGGAGATTTGCTAAATTTACATAAATATGAAGTACTTCATCAAGAGAAATCAGAAACTTCATCTGAGTTCCTTGTAGTTCTATAATTTTTGTTTCAATATCTTAAAATTGTGAGTTTAAAATATGTTTATTGGGGCTGGTGAGATGGCTCAGTGGTCTAAAGCACCTACTTAGAACAAGCTTGGCAAAGCATTGGGGACCGCGGTTCAATCCCCCAGCACCACATGCCAGCCAGCCCGCCCCCTGGTGGGCTGAGCTGGCCACACACACCTCTCTCTCTCTCTCTCTCTCTCTCTCTCTCTCTCTCTCTCTCTCAAATAAATAAAAAAAAATAAATAAAATATGTTTATTATTTAACATTGAATTAATGCAGAATACTTATGATTTTATTTTTTCCTGCCCCTTAGTTCCTTTTACACCATAATATGGAAACACAACAAACACACACACATGCACACACAAACACACACACACACACACACACTCTAAATAGAAGTACATTTTTTTATACATGTGGCCGTGTGACATAAGTTCTATATTTCTTTTCTGATCCTTTCCTCATGACACACTTCTATATTCCACACTTCCCATAGGAAGTCTGGAAGTCTAATATCCCATTTTATGGTTATATTGTAATTTAACCAAATCCTTGCCAATGAGTGTCAATTTTAGTTGTAGGCAAGAGCATATACAAAAATTCAAATCATATAAGATTATCTAAAATGAAACTTTAAGCTGTCCCACTCCTCCTCCAAACTGCTGGTTTTTACAGTGATATTTCCTGTAACTCTTACATAAGAAAACTAGATATAAAACAACTAACATGTAACATTTAATTCAGGCTTTGTTGATTTTCTTTGAAATGAATACTTTAGCCTCTTCATGACTAAAGTGAAGAGGAGCATGGCTATAACTACCCTCTGTGCTACTTGCCCTCCCTCTTTATCCTCACTATCTTATTTTAGAAATGTTACTATTTGTTAAAATAATTTATTGCTTATTAACATTTGCTTAAATATTTATAATTTTATAACAAATGCTTCTTCTTTGTTAAACATCATGAAGTCATCTTTGATCAGTAGATAAAATGAGCTTAAGAATTTCAGCTTCTAGGGGCCGGGGAGATGGCTCAGTAGGATAAACACTGCCCTGCCAAGTGCAACGGCCAGAGTTCAATTCCTGGTTCCGCCAAAAAAAAAAAGAATTGCAGCTTCTCCATGAGAAGCCATTTGTGGTTTGTGGCAGGATGAGTGCTGATTTCTGACTGTAGGGCCATGGTGTAGGATGGGCCTAGGAGAAAAAAAGGGAGCCATAGAAGCACGCACAGAACTCCCCAAAATCTTGAGGCCCAAAGACCCTGCTCAATGGCCTTGTTATCTTAACTATCTTCCTTTCCTTTTATTAGGTGAATTGGTGTTTAATGGAAAGAAGGAGGTATAAGGGTCAACCTGTGGGCCATGTTGTGCAGCTCAGAAGGTGAGATCTTCTATTTTCTAATCTCCATTCTTTTCATCTGTGGGTTGAGAGACAAACTACTACGACTCTGCCAAAAGTCTACATTTTAATATTGTAAATAATGGGACAAAACATAGATATCAATAAAGAGTTATAGCTTTAAAAGCAGAATTTCTAACATTACTTACACTTTCACTTTTTTTCATGTATTTAGTACAGGGTCTACAGGGTCTCACTACATAGATCCGACTCATAGTGATCCACTTGTCTTCAGTCTCCCAAATGCTGGGATTTCAGGCACATGCCACTGCACCCAGTCTACACTTTCAGTTTTTAAAGTGACTGAGTGATCACCAAAGACATTCTGTTAATGTCTTCATCGTGTTTTATATTTGGAGATATTTTTGCAAGGACAAATTAGCAACTAGAATGGTTGTTTTTGCTTGATACAAAAGAAAATACTCCTATTACATCATAGGTGTACATTTTAAAATGTGAATTTATCATTTCCTCTTCTTCAAAATCATTAGAGTGAGCAGTTTGGATAAAGCTAGGAAAAAGTAATAGATTGAACTAAAAAAACAATAAACATAACTTTCTTCTCTACATTTTGCACAGAATCTAGTCACATTTACCTTTCCTCTCTTTTAATGGTTGTGAAATTAGGAATGGCAATGCAGGTGTTGATTTGAAAGGCTGGACACGAATCTTCGAAGAAAAAGCCAAATGTGACTCAACTGA
The DNA here is from genome assembly GCF_000260255.1 of Octodon degus. NCBI lineage: Eukaryota > Metazoa > Chordata > Mammalia > Rodentia > Octodontidae > Octodon > Octodon degus. The sequence continues at coordinate 4,272,930 of NW_004524607.1, forward strand.
GGCCTAGAAGCAGTCATCCAGGCTTTTCTTCAGGTTGGGAGTCATCTGTGGTAATGTACCAACACCAGTATGAGCTCATAGCCTGTTCACTCTTTCCTTACATGAGGGGCCAATCTACCACTTTGGCCTTATCAGCCCCCGCAGATGCTGCTCAGTGTCTCTTCCTGAGCAGTTTTGGCTCAGTACAGTGTCTCCTGGGCCCACTGACTGTCGGTTGCTATAACGACATTCAGCAAACGAGGGAGGCCTGGCGGAGCAGTGGTTGGGCCAGGTGGAGAGGAGGAGGCAGAACAGATAGCTGAGCCACAGAGTCCCCACAAGGGCAATATGGAGGCAGGTGACTTGGAAATGAAGGGAATATTGAAGGGGAAGAAAAGAATATGCCACATCCCAGAGCCAGGTACTACAAATTAGCATGACCTGGCCTTACTAATAAAATTAAAGAGGGAAGAAGAAACCTATGAAGACACATGGGAGGAGACAGGAATAAGGTTAGGAAAACATTACAGAGAAGCCTAGGGAAATGGAAGCCAGGAGAAAACCTATCTGCAATGCCAACTTCAGACACTGTGAACATAGTCAAGTCATCCTTTCCTGTGATCTCTTTGTGGGCTTAGGCCAACACTGTTTTAACATGAAATTAGAATAAAGTTAGAGACTATAGTTTTAGGATGTCTTGGTTGTGGTAGACAAGTATGTAAGGTCATGTTGAAATTTGTGAACAAGGGAAATACATTTTGGCTTCAATTAATTATGAAATACTCAAATGATTAGAAAGCTCTAAAGCACTCTACAAAGGTTAGAACTCTTCATCTTCTCTTGGCTTCATCACTATTAATACTTAACACTTTCCTCTTTCACTGTACCAGTCTTCTCCAAATTGAGTTTTTAGAAGACATTTTTTCTTCCTTTCTTTTTTCACCTTATTGTTTTTGGACTCATTTTTTTTTCCTTGGAAGAACAACAGAGATTTACTCTTCAAATTTTTCAGTAAAAGTCAGATCACTTTCATTTTCCATAATTAATAGCCAGACAAATGAAATATTCTTGAAATCTAATTTGGTTCAAACACTCTTTTTGATATTTAAACAAAAATGTGCTGTTTACCTCTGGTGAATTTATTTTTCCCTCAAATAAGCATGTAGCAGGGAATAACATGAGGACAGGGAAATATGTACTCTAAATATGTGTATGACATCACAGTGTTATGTAGTTCAGTGTGAATTCTGGAGCAATTTAACATAATGCTCTCAAAAGTTTAATTTTCAATCAGTCATGCCATGATCTTATGAAAAATGTAGATTCTAACTGGGAAAGTCTAAAGTGTGGCAATATTATATTTCTAACAAGTTCTCAGGTAGTACATTACACTTTTTCTAATCCCAGAAAATCAGAGATTTAAAGTAATTTAAACTTCATTGTATATATTCATAACATCTATATCCACACACATGCATGCCCAATCATATCCACTTAAACTATTCACACAAAGACATTTACATAGGTATTGCTGCTTATCAACACCTAAACTGTCTTTGAGAGAATGCCAACCAGAAGGTTGAACATGACTGGGAGCCACACTCTGTTTGGCAGGTAAACTGAGAATAGCAGGCCAAGGCTATCTCAACCAAAACCCACTCCAGATACTGCAGACATAGACAGAATAAAACAAAATTTCAGCAACAGCTAGACTGTATTCAAAATTAAGTTGCTAGCCAAAGCTTTGAGGGGCTGGTATTCAAGGTCAACATGAGAAATGTTTCCAAGGAGTTGACTAGCTATTATTAATTGAAAGCACAAACACAAATTGACCACTATGAAACTGAAGACACAGACGTAATGGAGCAAATAGAATGCTGTGAGATGAGGCACACATGCTAGCAGAGCTGCAGTAGGGATTAAAAGGGTATCTGTGCACTTACTTACTTTGAATATTCCCTTGAAATTTCTTAATGGACCAGATTTATCCCTAATCTTAGGAAAACAGTAAACTTTTAATACTGGTATTTGCCAAATGAATGCCGGTCACATCTAATCAAATATACATCACCCATTCCTCACAATATGCCTCTCAGAAATATACAGGGTAAGTAGTTTAGCAAATGACATTGGGGCGCTAACCAAAAGATCATCATGAACTTTCATATCCAGAAGAAATGGGAAAAAAAATACCTGTCCAAAATACTGATGGCTTTTGGTCTTTTGCTTATAAGATCAAGGACAATGAAACCAGATTTATAGAGAAATGCAGAAGCGAATGTACTTCTGCTTCTTCAAGAAGTTTACCAAATGAAATAAATATCAAGTGCATCAAAATTGAAAGCAAAAAAGGCAAATAGCTGCAAATAAATTAAGGGAAAAGAAAACTGGTTTTAATCTGTTAGAAGGGTATGGAATTTCAAAAGCCTCCATCAAAATTTAAACAAGCTTATTTACCTCTGATTTTCAATGGTTTCTAAAATTTGTTTTGATTTCTTGATTTTGTAATTTTTCATTTATTTTCCTATATTCAGTTTTCATTTATTTTACTTCTTATAATTTTAAAATTATGCATCCCATTTTCCAAATAGTGGTTAATTTACATTTAAAATAGTCTTTATAGCTTTAATTCTAGCTAAATATATATTTATCACTTTAAAAATAAAATATATGAATTTGAGAGGTTCCCCCCACACACATAACATGAAAGGTTGTGCAAGCGATTATTCATACTCCTACTCCTACAGTAAGATTTTGCTGGTATAATTTGAGATTTCTTATACAGAATATTATCATTTTTAAACCTTTTAAACTGCTTTTGAAAGAATTATTTAAAGTTCTTGTTTCTACTGATTTGAATATCTTACTATGTGAAAAACTACTTTAAGCATTGAATTTTTGACTATATTTAATTATATAGTGCCCTCTCTTTCACAACACAATCTAATCTGATTCCAATTGATTTTAATTATTCACCATACTTTCTTGTATTACACATAACCCTCCTTATTTAGATTCTAGTTTGACTCATTCTTAAGTCAGCTGGAACATTTTTTAAATTTTTTATTAATCTCTTTGTTTTTTAGAAAAAGAATGTGGGTAAAAGCATTTGGAGTCCCTTCCTTTCTATTAATATTGTTCTATTGCTTTCAAATATGAATGATAGCCTCTCTAGCTATAACCTTCTTAGTTTTCAATATATTTCCCTCAATAGTCTTGTATTCATTTTTAAAATTGTGGAGTCTAATGTCAACTTGAACATTTTTTCCTCTTATAAGAAAATGTCATTTTGATGCTTTATTTTTTTTTAATTCAAGGTTTTCACCATCTTATTTTTACATAGAATATTTTGCCTGAGTTTTCAGTCCCAGTCTTTCTCTCTACTCAACACACTTCAAGAAAACATTTTTCCATTACTTATTTAGTGATTACTTTCCCTACCATTTTCCTGATAGCTATATTTGTATGTTTATAGATAAATACATACAAATATAGAAACAGAGTCAGATACAGATAGAGATATAGATATAGCTTTAGACATAGATATAGATATTACTTGATCATGGATAAGAAGAATGAACATAGTGAAAATGGCTATTATCTCAAAACTCTTATACATATTTAATGCATTTCCAATCAAAATACCATCAGTATACCTCACAGATCTAGAGGAAATATTCCTAAAATTGATATAGAACCAGAAAAGTCCTACAATAAGAAACGCAGGGCCCGAGGAGGTGGCTCAGTAGAATAAATGCTTCCTTGGCAAGTGCAAGGGCCTGAGTTCATCCCCTGGTTCTGAAAATAAATAATAATAATAATAATAATAATAATAAGGAAATCCTGGACAACAAAAGCAAGGGAGGAGGCATCACAATCTCTGAATTGAAATTATAATATAAAGATACTATGATAAAATCAGCATGGTACTGGCAAAAACAAGAGACCTGAAGATCAGTTTAACAGATTAGAAGATGCAGACACCACTACAAACACACTCAGCCAACTTATTTTTGACAAAGGAGCCAAACATGTTCACTGAAAGAATAATAGACCCTTTAACAAGTAATGCTGGAAAAACCGGCATTCTGCATGCTGAAAACTAAAGCTAAATCCAGGTCTATCACCACGCACTAAAGTAAAGTCTAAATGGATTAAAGATCTAAACATTAAAACAGAAACACTAAATCTAATGGAACAGAAAGTAGGTAGATTTCTTAATGACATGGGATTAGGCAGAGAATTCATGAAGAAAAACCAAATTTCAAGGGAAATTATTCAAAAAATTAACATCTGGGATTGTATCTTTTGGAAAAGTTTTTGTACATCAAAAGAAATCACCATCAGAGTGAAAAGACAACCCACAATATGGAAAAAAAATTCACTGAGGCAAAGGACTTCTATATAGAATATACAAAGAACTAAAAATAAAATCACATCCCCAAAACTCTAAGACCCAATGCAAAAACAGGTATCTCAAATGAATACACATTTCCCAATGGAAAAAATACAAATGGGAAATAAATACATGAAAATATGTTCGACAGCACTGGTCATTCAAGAAATGAAAATTAAAACAATGCTGGGATTCCATCTCACCCCAGAAAGAATGTCTATTGTAAAAAAACAATCAACCAATAACAAATACTGGAAAGGCTATGGGGGAAAAAAATCTCCACTGTTGTTGAGAGTGTAAACTGGTACAACCTCTTTGGAAATCAGCGCAGAGATTCCTCAAAAAACTAGGATTAGAAGTCCCATTCAACACAGCTATTCCCCTTCTGAATACTTTTCCAGAAGAATTGAAAACATCATACCACAGTGATACATGTTCACCCATGTTTACAGCAGCACAATTTGTCGTAGCTAAATGTTGGAAACAACCATAATGTCTATCAACTAGGAAATGAATAAAAAAAGATGACATATTTTTATACCATGGAGTATTTATCAGCTATAAAGAAAGATAAACTTCGGGCTTTTATAGGTAAATGGATACAACTAGAGACCATACTCATAAGTGAAATACATCAGATGCACATGTGTAAACATCATGTTGTTTTCTTAGTGTAAGAAACTGAAAGGGCAAATAAAGTTCAAAAGGTACTATAGATATTGTGAAAGGGAAAGAAAGTTCTCAAAAGCAGAGAAAAATTGGGACGGAGAAAAAGAAAAGAGAGAAAGAAGGCAATATATATGACAAAAATAATTATATGACTATTAATTTTTATTAGTTTATTTAAAGGAACAGTTAATGCTTGATGATTTTTTTCAATTTTTCATGCCTCTAGCTTGCTATCTGCACAACTACTTTGAAAATAATGTGCAATATAACCATTGTTAATTTTCTCTCTTGATTTGAAAATCTGTATTGTTTTATTTTTTTATTTCTCTTTAAAATTAAAAACACTTAAAGATGTTTTCTTCCCCTGACCTTTAGTATTTTATGGGTTTTTCTCAAATTATACATCTATACCTTTTAGTCATCTCAAGGATGAGGAGATTAGTACATAGTAGAAGAAAAGATCCCTCTTTATCATGAATTTCTTATTTGTCTTAGTTGTTTGTGTTTTCCATTTTATTTCTTTTCACATATTTCTGACAGTATAAGAATGAACTGATGCTGTTGTTTCTAAAGCTTATTAGTAAACTTCAGAGATTAATCAGGATCCTGGAACAACTGAAATTCTCTCCTAAAACAAGTTCCTACACTAAATAAAATATTCTGCAAAGTGGGTACAGGGCCGGAAAGATAGCTCAGTGGATTAAAGTGCCTGCTTAGGCAGACACAGGGGCCGGGGGTTGATCCCCAGGCTGCAGTGCTGGCCCTGCCCCTGGGGCACACTGAGAGGGTGATTGAGACTGGGCATGGTGGTCCACACCTGTAACCCTAGCCCTTGGGAGGCTGAAAACAGGAGAATTACTATAAGTCAGTTTTATGTAGTGAAATCCAGTAGACCCTGTATTAAATACATAGAAAAGTGGGTACAATTCCAGGAGACACGGGGTTTATATATTGTAACTAAACACAAAAAATGTAGCTAATTTGGGGACTGGAGAGATAGCTCATTAGAATAAGTGCTTGCCTGGCAAGCAGAGGGTCCTGACTTCAATCCCCAGTACAAAAAAATAAATTAATTAATTAAAATTAAAAAATTAAAAAATAAAATTGCTAAATCAAACATGAATCTGAATTTTAGATTTCACTTAAATTTTACTGATTTTGATATAGACATGTGCCTTGCAGTTGATATATTAGACAGCAGTGTTACATAAACCTCTTTTATGCTCCATGTCTTAGAAAATGAAAGCCCTCAGGGTTTACTCTAAACTCATAAAATTACAATCCTATATATATTTTGGGATTATATTTTTAACGACTCTCTCCATGATCCTTAACTAAGCAAAAGATGGTCTGGTATGATTGATTTGGTATGAGCAATAATGGAAAATAGACTTGGTAAGGCCAGGCCATGACCATGTATTCAAGAGATTTAACACAAACTCGAGAACAGTGTATTATGTATATTATAAAAACCAATATTGGACCTTGTTTGAGATAGCACACAGTCACCTGTACTTTTCTATTCCACACACCCACAGAATCAATGGCTAACAAGGCTCAATCCCACAGAAGAAGCGTCCTTTAGAGGTTATGGGTTGGCAAGCTGCTCCTGTAAAAGGACAGAGCAAATACTTCAGACACTATTGGTCATATACTCTGTATCACAGAAGTGCATGAAAATTGGAGTGTGAAAGTGGCCACCAGCAGAACATAAATGAATGAGTGCAACTGATCCTACTGAAACTTCATGAACATTGAAATTTATTGCCATACCATTTTCCCATGTAACGAAATACTACTCTTCTTTTTAGATTCTTATCTATCTAAAAATGGAAAAAAAAAAAACTATTCTTAGCTCTTTGGACATAAATAGACAACAGGATGAACTTTACCACAGATAGTAGTTTACTAATCTTCCATCTGAATGATTGTTAAGATCACTTTCATTTCCATATATTGGAAATCAAAGATGTTTTTGGCTACAAACATTTGTTTTGTATTTAGCACAGGGTCTACAGGATCTCACTATGTAGGTTGGACTTGTAATGATCCTCCTGTTTACAGCCTCCCAAGTGCTGGGATTACAGGCACAGGCCACCACACCCAGTCTCAATCACTTGCTCAGTGTGCCCCGGGTGTGGGGCCAGTACAACAGGCCTGGGGATCAAACCCACAGGCCCTGCATCTGCCTAAGCAGGTGCTTTAATCCACTGAGCTATTTGACTGGCCCTTAAAAACATTTTGGAATAGGATATTAATATAATGCAACTTAGCTAGTATAATATAACTTGACTATTAGGTTCTACAGAATTCAGGACAGAAAACACATATACGCTAGGGATACTTACATGAGTTAAAATCTGCATGATATGCATGGTTAATATATGTATAGCCCTGAAAGCAAAGTGATCTGTTAGAGCTTTGTTAGTCTTGCTACATTCTGGCTGGTGTAACTGTTTCACTACAGGAATTTTGAAGGCATGTAAATATTCAGACTAGAGCATAACCCCTCAGTCTATGTATAAAACTTTAAAAGTTTTTCAAGAAAATTCCTACATAGCATATAATAAAACTTAATTTGAAAATATTCCAGGTGTGATTTTTTTTTAAAAAAAGGAAGCTAGATTTAATTTATATCTAAATTTTAATTATGGTTTTTGAAGTGTTTTTATTATAATTTTATTTTATTTTGATGAGTAACAACAAAAGCAAGAATAAAATTCAGAAAAAAAAAAACCCCACAGAAACAGGGTAACAAACAGCAATACATATGTTACAGATTTTCAAAACAAGAATAGCTAATTAACAATGATTGATATCCTCCTTTCAGTCCTGTCCTCCTTGAAAGCAGATCAGGAGCCCTGAGCTCAGTAATAAACGGCTTTCTAAATTCCAATCTGGTTGATCTGGTTCCTATCCTGAGTGAGCCATAACATTTGGGGAATCGTCTGGGATCCTCTTTACTGGGGATCAATCTGAGGAACCAGAGTTTTCTGAAACCACTTCCCGACAGGAGACTTTCTGGCCCTGGGGTGGTCTCCGAAAACTTACAAATTTCATCATTCGAACCTCTGAGCCGTCTGCAAGTTCTTACCGGTCCAGAAAGTCATCTTCGGAAATCTGAGACACCCTGACCAGGTCACTTACATTCAGGCTTGGATTGATCTTGCCCATGAACCTCTGAAATGACTCAAAGATTGCTGTTCAAGACGCCGTTCCTGGAGGACCAGCCAATCCCACATGGTCGCACCAGCAGTTCCAACTGATAAGAAGCCACTGTGACCCCCAACCATCACCATCAGAACCTGCTCATTCAGCCTGCCACCTGAGAACAGGAACTCGTGCAGGTCAGGTCCAGAGATCATTTTTCTCTATGTCATTTGAAGGTTCCCTGTATGGTTTGGAGGTCACCCACCCAAGACCAGTTTTTCTCCCTGTATCATTTTGGAGTTTCCCACCGAGATCATTGGACAGAGGAGCATCCCCCTGCTCTGTAGAGGGTTACTCAGGGACGCCTGGGTGGAGGAGCCAATTAGAAAAAATGTGAGGATGTCCAGAAAGGTAATTTCTATTGAATTCCAGGTTATCTCACAGTCAAAGTCTCTTACTCCTTTAGAGTGTGCGTTATCAGGCACCGGAAGACGTTTGATCCTTACATGTTAAAAAGAGCCGTTTAAATAAAATGAAGAGGAAAGTATCAACTGTGATGCTAGTTTATAACTCAAAAGATGATGTAAAAAGGAAAATGGTAAAAATGTCTGTCTTATGTTTAGATTTTGTTTGCATTAAAAAGGTCATTGTTGTTTAAGTTTTAAAATATAGATGTGAACAACAGGAGAACCAAGGCAGTTCAGCTCTGCCCACCATTGGTGAAAGTAAGGTCCCCCTATTTGCCTTTCTAGAGGGTGTGGACTTCTAAAACAAGCTATAATCCTGCCTCTACAAGGCTACACCCATTCTTAGCTGGGTTTATGCAAGCTCCTCAAGGACAATACCTTTTAAAGAAGTAAATTAGGAAATTTGGAACTTCCAGAGTTCATGTGCCTCAGATGACCCTGATAAGTACATTGATGTCTTTTAAGAGGATTTATTCAGACTTATGAACTAGATTGGGGAGATGCAATGTTAATCTTAAACCAAGCTTTGACTTCTATGAAAACCAGGCAGCCTTACAAGCTGCTATTACATTTGGAGAGGAATATTATATTGTTATAAGGACTCAAAAGATGGACAACCAGTGGAATTACCTGTTCCCACTGGAGCCCAACCAGTCAGAGCCCTGCTGCTAATAGCCAGGCAGAAAAGTGGAAAAGACATTTCTTTCAAGTGTGTATTCTTCAAGATCTAAGAACTAGAATCAAGTCTTCAGTTATTAAATGTTAGCTATTAGGAAAAAGATGAACACCCCTCTGATTTCTTAAAATGTTTAATAGAGGGACTGGTAAAGCATATTTTGTGAGATGTTAATTCAATAGACAGACAGATTACTCTCACAGATAAGTTGAAGAGCTACAAAAGATAGCTTTTGCTCCAGACAGTGCATTTGATACTTCAGTAAAAACTGTTTAAGTGTCCTATAATTGGAACTGGGAGAAAACCAGAGAGAGAAAACAAAGAGATCAAAATTGGCTGCCATTACTGTGGCCTCCAAACAGACCCTAAGTCTGATTCTCTTGGCTCCAAGAAGAGCTCAACGATGATGACGTTCATCTGCTACTGCTGTCAGAAGCCAGTCCAGCATAAGAGGGACTGCCTTAAGAGGCCTGCAAGCCATGCCCTGACTGCCAAGGCAGCCACTAGAAGTGAGACTGCTCTCTGAGGTGGAGGCCCCAGAGCTCAGACTCAGCTTCCCAGATGGTCTGGTAGGACTGAAGGGCCCTGGGCTTCTCTCCTCCCTCTGGCTGGACTGTTACCTCTACCTGCCATCTCCATGGAGGAGCCCTGAGTAATCATGACTATAGGAGGGAGAAGAAACCCAGTGTATTGCTTGACATTGGCACAGGTCTCCTTGACCTACTCCAACTCTGACTTTCCTTCCAGTTATCGTACCTCAATAGAAACAGACTTTTGAAGATATATTCTTTAGCTGTAACTGAGGTAATGCAATATATTCAAGTTGTTTACTAAAAGATGGTGCAGAGACTCACATTTTACAAATATAATATATTGTTATTCATGTGTAAGACTTAAAGTATTTCACTAATTAAAATAGGTTCCCAAGGACAGATAACAACCTGTCAGCATAAAAATATTCTAATGAAACTGGCTACACAGTGTCCAGTAGTTTTGGGCCTATAGAGTCAGGCATTGTATTTGTGATGTAAAACTCAGAGCCACAGCATTGAAAGGAAAAATCCCTTGTCAGTGCTCCTGGCTTACCCTGGGGGCCATATCCAAAACATTGAACGGGACATTAGTTTAATGTGAATAAATGCTTTGTACTTCATGATGAATATGTAACCCTGGTTGGTTTTTAATATAACTACAGTATTTCATGCTGATAGTTAGTGCATATGTGACCTCTCTAACTAAAGCTAGAGGAACTTACAGCAAACTGTCAAACTCCATGAATAAAGGGGTCTAAAAGCTAGTGAGTTATGATTGCTAGGTCTCAAAAAAGTTTACAAATGTACCTGTTAGCTTGAATATTAATGCTTTGATTATATATGTTCTAATATCTCAGATAATTTGTTAATTCTAGAAGATACCAAAACCCAGGTAACCATACAGGTAAAATCTAAAACCAATAAGTTATATCTTAGTGAGCCCCAGATTTCTGACAGAAGCTATAAGAGTTAAAAGGGTTTGCAGGAATAAATTTGTCTGAGTTGAGGTGTTTCATAGTAAAAAGGATACAAAATGGAATTACTGATGGAAAATAAGAACGGGGATACTAGCAGCCTACAGGAGAAAAGGTCAGTCAGAAAAAAAGTTACACATCCTTGGACCCAGACAGAGAAAAGGGACATTTCAAGAAAAAAAAAAAAAGTGTTTATGTTGGAGTCAGAGGAAGTTTCAGATTGAGGTGGTCATGTGTCTTCCCTCTCAGTCTGAGGGAACTCATGTTAACTGCCAATATAAGGAGAAATCCTGTTAAACTTTCAATAGATTGCTTATACAGATTTGTCAGTATTTAACCAGCCTGTGGCCCACTTGAAAATGGGAAAGTACTGTTTTTCCTATGCCCGGTAATTCATGTTCCCCAGTAATAATAGGAAAGGCCAATTTGTTTGAGACAGTACCCAATGGCCATTGAAGATAAAAGGATTAAACCCCACATTTAAGAGATCTCTGCTAATGGACCTAAAAAATGTTCTGACTAGTGTTTTTATTTGGCCAATGTATGTTTAATAGTTTCTTTGCCTTTGTCTTCAGATTCAAAGCTGTAATTAAAATGTGTGGTGTCCACTGAGGGCCTTTAGATAGAACCTCTGAAGAATATATCTGACTGCCGGTCAACAACTACGACCCGTTTCAGCTTGAAGAAGCCAGAGCGGTCATTGCCCATATTCCCTCATGGCAGTCTGGATTACTTCTTCAGAGGGAGGAATGTTGCAGGCAGCCGAGTTAGACAGAAATATTATAGACAGTCAGACAGGGCCAGGCCCTCAAGGAGACAAGATGGAAGACAAGGTGACTTTGCAATTTGGAAGAGACAGACATGAACATATGGGCCACACCTGAAGACCAAGACAAAAAGAGGAAGCACAGCTACATACTTCCCTAGGGATGGGCATTAGGGATTGATATCCTAAATAGTATCAATCAACTTGAAAGAGCCCAAATGAATCACTAGCCCAACCCCCAACAGGAAGGAACCCTGTTCCATATTTATGCCTGCTTGCTATGTGACTCTCTTTCCCATTTGATACTGGATTTAATCAGTTTTACCTGAGCAATGGTGCTTATAATCCCATTGGTTGACCATAGTTTTGTCCCACCTCCTGCCCACTTAAGTGAGTTCCCATTCTCTCCACCTTAGCCCCGCATGGTTTTACACTATAAAAATCCCTGGAAGAGACAGCTTCCTGGGAAACTACCCACTCAGGCCCCCCTCCTGTCCCTATGTTGGGACAGGAGCTTTCTTTCTCTCAATAAATATATTCTGCTCATAAAAAAACCCAATGATTGATATATTATCTACTTTTATCATCAACTCTGTTGCTCAGATTAACAGATAAAATTATGTAAGGTTGGAAATATGATTGAATATTACCACTTGATTTCAATAAATCTTCAAATTTGTTCTCTTTTTTATTACTTTTTTAAAAAAATTAAAGAGAGTATAGTAATAATTAATAAGACATTATAAACAGTACACATTTAGAAGACCGAGATGACAGGTATTCAAGCACGGTTTTTGTGTAATTGTGTTTTAAGAATGACATTTCTAGAACTCTACTACTAATCTTACTAAGCATTTGACTTCCTTCTGTACATGTTGAAGTATATGAACAAGTAAATAAAGCCAAACTTTATTTTCTTTTATTGTGAGGATTCCCCAAAGATCAGTTACTATCACACAATACTCAATCTCCACCTTCTCCTTCCATGACCCTCGAGCTTCTAGGTGAGATCCATTTGTTAAAGGCCCCATCTCAACAGTGCTTCCCATTTCTCAAACAGTTATGTACGTCAGGCTTTGGTTGTGTACTCATCGTTATTAGTATTGCTTCCATCCACATTTTACCTTGACCTTCATATTCACTTTTAAGGCAGTCAAAAGAGAAAGGAAAGCTAAGCATCCATACATACTTCTTGCATATTCAAACTTTAAGACCATGTCACTCTTTTTTTATTATCATCGTGGTTGATTCACATTGTTTTTGTTTTCCTAAGCAAAGATCTGAGACACATTTTCACACATATTGAGAAGTTCAATAAGAGATGCAGTTTTTATTTAAATTGAAATTATGTTCTTGGGATGTTTGTACAGCTCTACACTTATTTTAATTAGTATTTTCTTCTACACATACATTGAGTAAGCAGTGAGCGTGCAAGTCCTTTCAATCTTTTTTTTTTTTTGTAACAATTACCTTCTTTTGACTCACTGTTCTAATCTTCACAATCAACTTCAGTTGTACTTTTCATTTGTATATAAATGAAAGTCACTTGTGTGTTTTCAAGATGAATATGCATTCTGCAGGCAACTTAAAAAAGTATTCTCCAGCTCATATTCATGATTTCAACATATTTAATAAAATCTTCTAAAATAAGTGGAAAATTACTAGGAACCTCTGACTGGGTTGTTAATTACTATCCTGGGGCCAAGTTGACATAACAATTTCAGCAATACTAAAACTTGAAACTCTATGAACAAGACAATTTTAGCTATAGATTGAAAATACATTTACAAAAATTAAAAGAGAACAGCATTTTATGTATGCATATTATTTAATTTTTAAAATTAAATCTTAAGGACTGAAAAGAATGAAGCAGGAAACTTAAAACCTTCATTAAAAGACAAATGGGAAAATAATATTTCTTTCCTTCATGAGTTTCAAATACAAAACATATTTAAGCACTATATAAAAATAAGAAAAGTAAACCTCCACTTTATTTTAAATAAAAGTATTCATGTTTTGGTTCATCTAGACTCACATATAAGATAATGTACACAGTCACATCTAAAAATTTTATAAATGAGAAATTTTAAAATCTACTTATTTTATAGATAACAAACAAAATCTGGAAAGGCAGGTAATTCATATTCATTAGCAGTAGAACCTGTATGGGAACATTTAGAGGATGGTTGCTTAAGTTACCTATTGTGGTATGAGTTAAAATTATTTCAACTCAGATGGCTTTTGCAGGGTTGATAATACAATGTGTGCTATTATTTCAAAAGGTTACACTTAGCCAGGGATGGTAATCCCTGCACTTTGGAAGGATGAAGTAGGAAGATCTTAAGTTCAAATCCAGCCTGGGCAACTTAGTGACTTACTGTGACCAAATCTTAAAATAAGGTGTGTAACTCAGCACAAAGGTCCTGGCTTTGATCCCCAGTACTTCCCTTCTCTTCCCAAAAAAGCAACACTTATATATGGTCTTCATATTTTGTGAAAAACTCTCTAATTTAGATAAATATATTAACATTTCCCCTTAAATTAAAAATATAGCTTGCAAACCATCCAATAGATGGTCAAGAATTATGAATAGATGACAACAATTTAGTATCATATTTAAGTTTTTAAAGTATAAATTATACTTTTCTGTAAATCCATACTCCTGGTACACAAACATCTAAAATGAAAACATTTTCACTTGGATGATAATGATGACATGTCAAAATTGAATAAAAGGGGGAAAAAGCACTGATTTCAGAGTCTTAAGTATTTCAATCTAATGAACTCTTCCCACAGTCTATGGGCCCATGAGCATGTTTTCTCACATGTCAAACAAATTTATAATGGAAAATAGCACCATATTTCTGTGAAGACAAGTGAAATTGTTTGTATAAGACCTGGTAGACATTTTGAAGTAATAGACACTCAAAGACAATATCCTTTCTCTTTATCTAGTACTCCTTGCAGAAAGTCCTGCTGTAATTTCCTGAATAATACTATGTTTGTCTGACAGAATTACTACAATTTTGCATACCTGTTACAGTTGCTTAAACAAGGGTGATATATAATTACTGAGTCACAAAACCATTAGCCCAAGAGATTAAAAGTCAAATCAAGAAACTCAGAAGTTTTCCCATTCCTCATGACCACTGGAGCCAAAAATGGGGTGATTAATTCACCTTTTGTAACTTATAAGAAGCTGTGAAATAGAAATTTGGAAGAATCAGACTTCATACTTCTGGAGAAGTGTGACTAGTAGATTATTGTTTTCTTTTTTAAGGAAGAGAGGTTGGGGATCCCTGTTCTGACAGCTCATTTAGTGATTCTCCAGAGAATGGAGTAAGGAATTTTAAATTTTAAACTTCAAAGGGAAATGATATGGACATATCGGTAATAAATAAATAGCCTTACTTTCCATGCCAACCCTCACAGCTATTATTAGACCTCACTGCTTAATTAGACAAAAACATATTTGGCTAATTTCCCTTCAAATTCACCATCAATGTCAACACATTTGGATAATCCTAAAAGGCTGGGAATTTACAAGTCATAAACATTTAACAAAATAGCTAAGCTTCTTAAAATACTTTCCCCATCTGTGTTAAACCACAAAATAATCTAACCAGAACAGCATTATATCCTCCAGCCTACATTCGCTTTTATTAGAGATAGTAGGTCACTTAGAGCTTTATATTTAAAGTGTAGGGAGAAAAACAACACAACAACACACAAAAACTCAAGGTTTTGTGATGGTAATTACCCAAGGTTAATAGGGAAACAAATTAATGAATACCTTGTTAAGCAATAATTTGTCATGCACACATTATATTCAATTTTTTGTATGGAAATCACGTGATCAACAATACTCTGCTCACTTCCTCACCCTATCTTTCCCTGTTCCTCTGGACTGAGGCCAGATTTGCCTTGTATACATTCCTTAAATTCAAAAGCTCTTTCCCTACCAGGGGACGACACATATGCCTAGAATATTCTCTGCACACAAAATGCTGGTCCCTTCCTCCGTCAGTTCAGTTCCCTGCTTAGATGGCGGCATTTCCTTACTCTTCCATAGAAGTTCTGCCTCCTCCTTTGGAGTTTGCTCTCACAGGACCATATTCAGTTTTTGTGTTGCCCTTTTTGGATTTGTAAATGTATACGCCCTTTCCACATATTTACAAATACATACTATATGGAGTTTTCATGCATATATATCCATTTTTATTTTATTGTGGTAATGAAAGTTAACATGTGATTTATCCTCTTAATAGATTTTTGTTCTCTTGTTCAATATCTGTGGATCAGAATTAAATTTATCAGTCTATTTCATTGACCAACATCCATGCAAACCCTAGCATGGTGTCCAGTACCTAATAGACACTCAGTAGAGATCTGTTCAATGCATCAATCCACAAAGAACAAGCAGATAAAAGAGAGATTGGAAGAGTCCTTGCACTGCAGTGATTTTCATTTAGATCAGTATAATTTCGAAATGTCATCACTCTGTAAAACCCTGCCTTTATCTCTATAAACATGTAACAGGTTATAACTTTGGTTTTAGGGAACTTTGATAGTCTTCCAACTTCTGATAATTTTTTTTAATTAGAGAAGATGAAATGTCCAGTGTATCAATATATATAGCACATTACATAATAAAAAATACTGGGTGATTAGAAGACACACAATATTAGAGAGTTGACATATTATTTTAAATCTCCCCATGGCATATGTACATGCTTTCTGCTTTTACAGTTTGGAAAAGGCATACACCATTCCTTCTCTCAGACTTTCCCACATGCGTAAGCCCTGCTCCTGGGAACCTTGGCTCCCTTTCCTTATTTCCACAACCACATTTATAGTTCCTATCTAACCATCAGCCACCCCTCACCTGACACCTGTTTTCTTTTGCTTTCATCTCCACTTATTTTGAAAACACCTATTCACGCCTGACTCCATTTCTATTTTTGGCATAAGTGCTAGTATCTTTATTAAATTTCTTAGAATTCATGTTTAATTATGCACAGATTTATTTGCTTCTGTGAATATTTGTTACCATTCAGTGAAGCTTGTCCTTTAATCTGAGGATCTCATAACTCCTTCATCCTCATTATGAATGAATATTTCAATGCCATCACTCAATGTACTAAAATTCAAAGCCTGAGGGCCAGCCTGATAGCTCAGTGGATTAAAGCATATGCTTAGGAAGAGCACAGTGCTAGGGGTTCAATCTTTGGCATGCCGTGCCAGCCCGGCCTGCCAGGTGCACTGAGAGGGCAATTGAGACTGGACATGGTGACATGTGCCTATAATCCCAGCTCTTGGAAGGCTGAAAACAGGAGAATCACTACAAGTCCAATCTACATAGTGAGACCCTGTAGACTCTGTATCTCCTGTACCAAATGCAAACATTGCGTTTATGCAAAAATAAAATAGAATAAAATTCAAAGCCTTGGTCTTAGGGAAATTTTCTTTTTTTAAAAAAAAATCTATTCATTTTTTTTATTTGGTACAGGATTGCGATACACAGCTCAGACTTGTAGTGATCCTCCTGTTTCAGCACCCCCAGCTCTGGGATTACAGGCATGCACCTCCAAGCCCAGTTTCAGTGGCCAGCTTGGCATAGGGCTGGTGTGATATGAGGAACCAGGGATCAGAGGTGGGTCCTTGTGCTTGCCAGGCAGATGCTTAGACCACTGAGCTATCTCACCAGCCCTCAGGGAAACTTTCTGGTTTCTGATCAACACACATCATTTTACCTCTCCACACTGTAAGCCTGCAGAGTTTGTGCCTGTCAGGCTCTTCACTCTTTATCTTCCTTCAGTAGTCAACATTTCTTCCCTCAACCATCTCTGCAACTGATTTACCATTTTCTTTTCTGAAGTCTTCTCTTATACTATTATGAGGAATTTAAACATTAAAATTGGCATTCTGATTCATCCCTATCTATCTCCTCCATTTCTTGGACCTCTTACTCCAGTAGCCATCAGCTTCTAACCAGTGCAGACATGTTCTGGGTCGCAGCATTTCCAAGATCTATAGCATGCTTGTCTTCTATAAGCAGAGGCTGGTTGTAAACCACACCAACTTTTACCTCTGTTTCTGGAATTATCCTTTTGTTTTCAGTGAGATTTCCTCTTATTCTCATTTCATTTTATTTCTCACTGAAAAATAATGATTGTATGCAACACGGTGGTGTTTCCGTACATGTATATATTGTGGAATGACTGAAGAAGGCCGATTAGTAAAGTCATCACCTCAAATAATTATTATTTCTTTATGTTGAGAACATGTAACTTTCTTTCCTTTGGCAAATCTAATAAATTAACTATAGTTAACTTGCTATGCAATTAACTCATAACTGAACAGAACAGCAAAACTCATTTCTCTTACCTAAGTAACTCTGTACCTACTGACATCCAAAAAGGCATCTAAGACTTCAGTTACATGTGGAATCAAAACACATTTTTCTCATAGATGTAGGATATAGAGTTGTGGATCCTTTTACTCATTTTCTATTGATCCCTGCCAGAAATGCCAATTGTCCAGCCTGGCTACTCATTTCACTGCCACTCTCACTGAGCCATTAGTCCCCTTATATTTTGGTCTCCTCGCAGGCCCATCTTCCTCTTTCCCAGTCTTGAGATTTGGCTTCCTACTCCATATATCTGGATAAGCACCAGCACAACCTGGTCCTTCCCAGATGAATATTCCCCAGGGAATCCAGACTGATAGGAAGATCAGAAGAAGCCTTTCTACCCCATGTTCAGAATCATATGTTATCTCTTATGCTTAAGTAGCAAAAGGATGTTAAGCTCAAAGCTTCATAAGCTGTCCCATAAGAGAACTCTCATTACTTCTCACGTATCCTCTTACCTGGTACGTGTATTTCTCAAAAGATAACTCTTTCAGGAACAAGCAAAGAATAAATACATGTGCGCACGCGCGCGCGCACACACACACACACACACACTAAAATTACATCCTATGTCACTAACAACGTAACCAACCATCCTCCCTCTCATGATTCTTCTGAAAAATATCCATAAAACATTTACACAGCTCTTGGAGTGTATAATTATTAGACTGTGACCAATTGTGTATCCAAGTGCCAATTTAAAAATATTTTAAAAATCATTATCCTTTAAAAAGAATTTCCTTCTACTCTACTAAAGAGGTACTTATCAAGATTTGAACCACAACATCATGGAACTGTCACAGATTCTTGTCACATATTCTAGAGTCCCAGGCCTTCTGCTATGGTATTAAATATACTCTTCGGAAATCTGCAAACCAACCTTTAAGGCACATCCTCAGGTAGCTCTAGTGCCCACATATGGTTGTATTGAAGCAGCACCACCCTTACGGTTCTAGTTAAAATCACTAACCCTAGAATTAACTATCAAAATCTGACAGGAGTAGAAAGGAAGAAATTAGGATGCTCATTTAAAACTCTTCAGATGACTTTTTAAAAAAATATGGACTGTAGGTGCAGAATGTTGAGCTAAGCTCGTCAGAGATGAACCCAGGTTCTTGTGCTTGCCTAGGCAGGCACTTAGAAGGCTGAGTTATTTCCACAGCCTTATCTTGTATGTTAATAGCAATTTCTTTGCTCAAGTATTATTTATAACTTCTCTGTAATATTACAAAGTATGTATCAGTAAATCTGAGACACTTTATTTATCTATTCCCTTGCGGTTAATACGTAGGCTTCTCCAAGTACCTAACTACCATTAATGACACTATACAAATATTTTCTAGACAATATGCTGAGAGAAGAGATGTCATAAAAGACAATATATTGTCACAAGTTTTGGTTCTTCTAGAATTGCAAGATTGCCCCTAGACTGGCTGCATGTGCTTTCATACCTGCTATTAAACCAGGGCTATGTACTTTTTTATGTACCTATTAGGTTTTCCTGTATTAATGTATTTTAAACTTATTTCTTATTGATTTTATAGATTTCTATAAAATATTATAATATCACATTTTATTGTATTTCATATATACTATTTCTAGGATAAAAAAAGAGGGAAAGAGGACCAAAAAGCAATGAAGTTGCATGAACTCCACGTAAGGAATGTAATCACTATGTATTACAAATATGTATTAATAAAAATTAAAAATTATGCCATTATACACCAAAAAAGAGTTATTTTGCAGAAGCCCTATGTTCCTAAAACTTTTCTATTGCTTTTATGTTCTTTTTTTTTTTTTTTGGTAAATGACCATATAGTCTGTAAATAATTAGAGTTTCCATTAGCCTTATCTCTTGTTCCTTTTTTATCTCAATACATTGTCCAGGACTTTGGAAAGCTTCTTGAATAGTAATGTCGGGCATTTTCATCCAGGATATAAACCTAAAGCAGACTCACCCAAATTCTTTTAGTAAAGTTAAAACTTTGATTCTGTTGTAAGCAGCTGAATTAGAAGAAATATCACAGCAGTAGACAGAGCTAGGGCCTCAAAGGGGCCAGTATGGAAGACAAGGTAGCTTGAAACAGTGGGAGAGGGGGATTCCTGCTGTGGGCCAGACCTCAAGACAAAATATTAAACAAAGGCAGCCACATACCTCTCTAGGGATGGACTTCAGGGACTGATATTCTAAGTAGGTGTCAATCCCCTTGAAAAAGCCAAAAAAGAGCCACTAACTGAACCCCCCCATAGGAAAAGCCTTTTGTTCTATATTCATGCCCACTTGGTTTAATCAATTTTACCAGAGTAATTGTGCTAGTGATCTTACTGGTTAACCATAGTTTTATCCCACCTCATGCACATGTTTTCCACCTTAGAACTGCCTCATTACTTGGTTTTGCTCTATAAAAAATCTCTAGGAGGCCAAGGAGATTTCTCAGTAGAGTGCTTGCCTAGCAAGCACAAGACCCTGAATTCAATCCCCAGTACTACCCCCACAAAAAAAAAAATCTCAAAAAAAGTCAACTTTCTTGACAACCCACAACCCACTCTGGTGTCCTTCTGTCCCTCTCACAGGCAGAAAATTTCTTACCCTAAATAAATATATTCTGCTTTTAACCTTTTTTGTTCCTAGAATTTATTCTTTGGCTTTAAAGAACACAAACTTATCCCATATATCTTTCAGGTTGGCATTTCTTTCCATTATATCAATACCAATTCAAGTAATTGATAAAAGCCTTTATTAACTTAAGGAATATTTTTACTAGTCTCTATTTTTCATTGTAAGTGAGCATTTCACTTAATCAAATTGTGTCAAGTCTTACAAATTTTAAGATAATCACATTTTATTTTGTAGTTCACTAATTTGACTAATTATGTTGACTAATTTTCTAATGATAACCCATAATTTACTTACTTGAATAAAAGTTAATAATTATATATTCTAATATAAAATTTGCTTTAATAAATTAACAGTTATATAAATTTTG
Organism: Octodon degus; assembly: GCF_000260255.1. Taxonomy (NCBI): domain Eukaryota; kingdom Metazoa; phylum Chordata; class Mammalia; order Rodentia; family Octodontidae; genus Octodon; species Octodon degus. The sequence continues at coordinate 4,293,939 of NW_004524607.1, forward strand.
CATGAGCTAATAAGTGAAAAAGACCTTATATTTTGTTAAGCTGTATTAAATATTTATTAACATTAAAATTATGTAGCCTGTGTGAAATAAGTTAGGAAGTTTGCTTTAGTTGTGTGTGTTTTCTTAATTCAGTTGAATGAGCAGAAGATAATTGTAGCCTCAAAAGTCGAAAGAATACATAAAAAAATCTGAGCTTTTGCACTAGAAAAAGAAAGTGAACATTGAAAGACTATTTTTGTACACATCATGTCAATTTTACAGTACAGAAAAACATAGATTAATAAGATTTTAAGTGTATTTGTAGTTATGCATCTAATTAGTATTTTAGAATTATTGAAATTATTTTTATTTTCTTTTTAATTTTTAAATCTCCAGTTACCTTTTATCAGTGTCAAACTTTTTGAACTTGTTTCTTTCTATAAAAGGCCTTTACTTTAATCTCCCCTCTTGTTTTGTCTTTAACTTCTGCCATTGTCCTTTAATATTTTCCTATGTTTGTACTTATTCTAAAAGTTTCTTCATTGCACTTAAAACTTTGCTGATTCCCTTTCTAGTTCTTTTGTCTTATAGAAATGTTGAATGCTTTCAAATGTTCCTTACATGCATTAGTTGTTTGCAGAAGTTCTGACCTGTTTTCTTCTTTATTCAGCTGTAAGAATTTTGAAATTTTTCTATAGTTTCATCAACACAAATCATATTGACATATTTTTTGGCATTTCACCTGCCCTTTCACTATTGATTTTAGCTTTATTGCTTTGAATTTTGAAACCTGCGGCTGCTTCTTTAGAATTTTGTATGTAGTTTGTATATTTAAGAGAGAACAGTTGTGAGTATATTCAGAAATCATGTAGAACTTCTGTTTGTTGAATACAGTTTTGTCTATAAATCTGTCAACTAAAAATATATTTTATTATTTATTCCTTTATTCTATAACTTTATCTTTTTATCTTGATTGCTCTGAAATTTCATTTTAATACATGTGTAAATGGCACCTCACATCTCTTAACAAAACTGTTTAACATGTAAGTCCTTTCAACCCAGAACTTACCATTTTTCTTTTTTTAAAATTTTGCTTTCTTGCTTTTTGGTACCCAGGATTGAACTGAGGACCTTGTACTTGCCAGGCAGACACTAAAGCTGCTGAGCTATCTTCACAGCATGATTTTTTTAATAAAGGTAAAAACTCTCTGTAATTGGTTTCACAGTTCTTCCCTTCTGTGTATATTTCTCTGTCCTTTTGCAGATTCTTACTGTATCAATGCTAATCACTCCACTTTTATACTTCAAACCACTTAAATGTTATTTAAAACTTTGTTTTTTCTTTCTTTTGACTCAAAATTTATTCTTTTGATTTTTAAAACAATTTGCTTTTGTGTTCCATCCACACTACTATTCAATACCTTTTTGTTAAATTTTAATCTATGATATAGCTCATATTTAATTTTCTCAATTGATTGTTGTCTTAGTCATCGAGACACTATCCTGACATTGAGACGCTGCAATTTAAAATAAGAGAGGTTCATTTTGGCTCACAGTTTTGGAGGTCTAAGTCCTAGTCTACTGAATCCAAGGAAAAAGGTATGGTGGAAAAACCTTTATTAATGTATTTTAAACTTATTTCTTATTGATTTTATAGATTTCTATAAAATATTATAACATCACATTTTTATTATATTTCATACATAATATTTCTAGGATAGGGAAAAGAGGGAAAGAGGAACAAAAGCAGAAGAAATCTGCTCACATCACAGAGACTACAAGGCAGAGATAGAAGGAAGGAGGAGCAGAGAAAGGAGAGGTAATGCTCCAGGCCAGGCCCCTTGGCATCAGCCTTTATCCAGACCCTACCTGATGAGTTAATCATCCCTTCACGCAATCACCTTCCTAAAACTGCCTGCTTAAGCATGAAAGTTCTGCAGGACATTCCACGTCTGAACCATAACAACCCTTAATAAATATTTATTCCTGTTTCTTTTTATATATATCCTTATTTGCCTTTTTAAGCAATGTAGTGTACTGACTTTTAACAGTTCTTCATAAGCAACACTACTTTATGAGAAATGAATTGTTTAATTTCTTGTCTCTTTCCTAAAGGAATTGTTCTACCCAGAGATTTTATTTTTGTTTTTTAGAACTTCCTCTTTCCTTGGCTAATAATATACATGCTGGAAAGGACAGAAAACCAGACCCTAACTGCCATCCTTATACTCTTATGGAGTAGATTAGGGCTATTGAAAGGACTCTCTCATGCACATCTCGGTTCCATTGTTCCTTATCTAACAAATGCTAAACGGATGGCACTATCTCCCAGAAAACCTGTCTGCACCCCTATACCAGCCTAGCTTGTTTCCAAATGCTACATCTCCTCTTATAGATTAGATCTGGGAAAGCAACAAAGGAAGAAATACTGAAAAACTGAAGGATCCACCAATATTTGTAATCTACTCCATTAATGACAAACAGGATAGAGCACTACCCCTGGCTTACTCTTGGCAAGCACGATTTCCGTCTCAATACGGCATGAGAGAGGACAGTAGTTCACTCAAAAGGGGTACAGCAGGGCACTTCTCAAAAGGACACATGGAAACAAAATGAAAAAGGGTTACTCTTGCTCTTTGTACTTTTCCTCTTTGGGCCACTGCATCTACCTTCACTCAGCGTTCCTGACTGGACCCCACCTTTCTCTTTTCCAAAGTTTTTTTCAAAACATAGCAATAGGACACATGTTTCTACAGATCAGAACAAATGTGACATCTGCAGAATTAGGTAGGAAGGGAATTATAGGGAGTTTGTTCTTTTAGTATCATGGGATAGCCTAAATTATGTCCAGGTAATTCTGATAGATATGTTACTGTTCATATTGCAAATCTTTCTCAACAGCAGCTAACTGTGACTACTAGTTTACAAGAAATAATGTATATCTTATCAAAAAGTAAGTGCTAAAGTATTCTTCTTACTGAAATCAGTGTGTGTTAGAAAGAAAATACATACAATATTTTAAGCTCTCTGTAGCAAACTTGTGCTTAGTTTACTATATTGCCACTCTCATATTTAAACCTTTATGTTATGTGATGTGCTTTATCAGATCATATGGAATCATTGTTTCACTTAATTCTATGATTCTTCTTCATGTTTACTTTTTAATTTTATTTTAAAAAGGTATATATTAAAGTTGTACGGGGGCCAGGGAGATAGCTCAGCAGAATAAGTGCTAGCCTGGCAAGTGCCGAGTCCTGAGTTCAATCCCTGGCACCACAAAATAAATAAATAAATAAATAAATAAATAAATAAATAAATAAAAAATAAATAAATGTGATACAGATTGTCCTGGGAGGGTACAGCTGGTAAAAAGACTCTGAGTTCAAGTTGGCATGACTTGTGAGAAAATTCTGAGATCTGCCCCTCCCTCCCTCCACTGGTGTGAGGCAAGGCCTGGAGATATGCCAGTGACAAAATATGACCCTGGATAATTCACACACAATGGGCAGGCAGAACTAGAGGTGTGGATATATTAACCATAGAACATTAGCAATACAAATAAACAGTTTGATTCTGACCTTTCTTTTTGCTTTATACCACTCATTCGCTTCCTCTCTTTCATCAAGTATTTCTCTTAAACTTATGAGACTTTCATATCAGTGAGCATTGTCTCTTCTCTTTCTTGTTCACTCCCAAACATCTAGACCTTCTTTTCCAATCCTTCTTTCCTGTGTCCTACAATTATCCAAAACATGGATGATCATTATGTGTTCTCCAACCTTGCTCTTACTATATTTAACCTTTTTCATATTTCCATCTTACCTCTTATCCTGAACACACTATACACAACAAGGTAAAAAATCATTCTACTAAGTGTAAAATCATTACCTACAAGTTTGTGATATAAGTTGGATTATATTTCTGTAGACTTTCTTCCTAAAGTTATAGGTATAAGGCTAATAGCTACCAGAGGTTACTAGTAGCCAGGCTGTACTTGAGTCTACTGTTTTGTTTTTTTTTTTCCAGAACTGAGGCTTGAACCCAGGACCTTGTGCTTGCCAGGCAAGTGCTTATTCTACTGAGCTATCTCCCTGACCCCTTGAGTCTACTGTTATTGCCAACTAAACTATATTAATCAGGATGTCATAAATGCTATATTCAGATTTTCTCTATTGTATGACAATACAGTGATTGTAAGGGATCATAGCTATCACCATAGTCCAGTACCAAAGGAATGGGCCCTAAATCAAATTGCTAGCAACTACTCAGGTGTATTATACTTGGGAGGTAGGTTCTTGGACTAGACATTAAAACCAAATGTCTTCTACATCTAGAAGACATTTGGAGGAACAGACACCTAAGAAAGGCTCAACACTAGTCAGAAGGCTATCTAACATAACAAATCTACAAGCACCAACACAACAGAGTAACATAGAAAATTACAGGACCAATAGCTAGATGTAATCCCAAACACTAAGCCCACACAGGACAAATTGAGACAGCAAAGAGATAGAAGACATTGGAAGCCAAATGATGAAATTCTCTGAAATGATAGCAGCAGAAGAGAAAAAAACAAATGAAGAGACCACAGCAAAAAAAAAAAAAATAATAATAATAATAATAATAATAATAATAATAATCTCCAAGATGCAAAAAGTAATGACTGTCAAAATAAAAGACAGGGCTGGCGAGATAGCTCAACAGACTAAGTGCCTGCTTAGACAGGCTCAGAGACTGGGACTTGATCCCTGGCACCACACGCTGTGCTGGCCCTGCCCCCAAGCACTCTGAGCTGGCCACGGAGACCTGGGCTGGTGGCACACACCTATAATCCCAGCATTGGAGAGGCTAAAATCAGGAGGACTTCTACAATTTTGAGCTGCATACTGAGACCCTGTACTAAATACATAAAAAATAAAATAAAAAGAAATCATGAATGCCAAACATAGACAAAAAATCAAATCAATGAAACAGATCCAAACAGAAGTTCAGGAGATTGGAAACTCCATTGAAAGTATGTGCAGCAGATGAGAAGTGAGGATAGAAAATTAGACATAGAAGGAATTGAATGCAAGTAGGAATGAGGAAATAAAAGACACCTTAAGAAGTACCTCAAAAGGGACCCAAAAAATCAATCCAATAACTGCAGGATGAAGCAAAGAACATAAGGTTGACTGGAATAAGTGAGAGACATGGAGACAGCTCAAAAGCCATTAAAACCTTTTCACAGAAATAATGGCAGATATATGGAGAAAGAATACAATTCCCAAGCATGGATAAAGAATTTAACATACAAATAAATGATGCACATAGAGCTCCAAATAACCTTAAAATAAATCTATAGCAAGAAACATAATAATCAAGACTGCAGAAGTTCAACACAAGAACAGAATACTAAAAGCAACTAGATATAAAAAAACATGTCCGCTATAAAGGAAAGCCCTTCAGCATCAGAATCACAGCAGACTTTTCAACACAAAGTTGAAAGTCAAGGAAAGCTTTTCAACACAAAGTTGAAAGTCAAGTAGAGCTTGCAGTAAGGTATTTCAGCCCTAAAGGAAACAATTTTTAACCCAAATTGATGTACCCTATAAGATTATTTTTCAAAATTGATGAAGAAATAAGTTACACCTACAACAAAGAGCATCTGAAGAAATTTACAACTATCAAACAAGCTGTATGGAGTGCTCTGAAGAATATATTAAAAAGAGATAATGAAGACCACAAACAAATGAACACCAATAAAAAAAGTCACTAGGCAGGACAAGCAATTAAACAAAGGAAGAAGACAGAGCACAAAAAGGAAAACAAAATGAAAAAGAAAAGCCAATACATGTCAGTTTTAACCATGAGTGTAAATGGTCTGAACTCAGAAATCAAAAGAAACAAACAGTCAGAATGGATCAAGAAGAAGATCCAACAATATACTGCATTCAAGGAACACATATAGTCCAAAAAGCAGGGTCCAAGAAGATAGCTTCATGGTCAGAGCACCTGCCTAGCAAGAGCAAGGACCTGGGTTCAACTGCCAGTACTGCATGCTGTGCTGACCCCAGAATACCAGGTGTACTGAGCCAGCCACTGAAACTAGGTGTGGCGGTGCATGCCTACAATCCAGCAATGGGGAGGATAAGACAGGAGCATCACGATGAGTCTGAGCTGTGTAGCAAGACCCTGCACAAGAAAAAAAAAAAGTCCAAAAAGAAATTCATAGACTGAAAGCCAAAGGATGGAAAATAATTTTCTATTCTACAGGAACCCAGGAAAAAGCAAGAGTGGCTCTTCTATTTTCAGACAATGCAAATTTTAATCCACAAGTGACCAAAAAGAGAAAAGAAGGTGGCTAGATATTTGTTAAGGGAAAATAAAAGAAGAGATAACAATCATAAATATGCAACAAACACAGGTTCACTCAAGTACATAAAACAAACATTAACAGACATTAAAATCCAAATAAGCAATAACACAATTGTAGTGGGGACCCTTAATACTCCACTCTTACTAGTAGATAAACTAGACAAAAATCAATAAAGAATAGTAGAAGTAAACCAAGCTGGTGAACAAAAGCCCTTTTGCTCACCAGCTTTGTTTAACTGCATTAATTTTTCCTATTTATCTTTATAATTAGAAGTCTACAGAGTATCCCTCCTTTAAACAACAGAAAAGTCATTCTTCTCAGGTAAACATGGGAAATTCTCCAGAATAAACCATATATCAGCAGACAAAGGATGTTTAGGTAAATGTAGAGAAATTGAAATCATCCAGTGCATACTATCTGACCATAGCACAGTAAAATTGGAAATTAATGACAAAAGAGATTACAAAAATGACATAAACAGGTGGAAATTAAACAACACTCTTCTAAACTAATGAGTAACAGAGGAAATTAAAGAAAAAATTTAACAGTATATACATTTAAATGATAATGTAAATGCAATATACCAAAACTTCTAGGACTCAATGAAATAAATCCTATGAAGCAGATTTATAGCAATGAAAAATGCAGCAGGAAAACAGAATGAGCTCAAATAAATGGCCAAATGTTGAACTCAAACTTCCAGAAAAAGGAGAACAAATCAAACCCAAACTCATAGTAGGGTGGAAATTATAAATAGGAAAAATTAATGCAATAGAGACTAAGAAAGCAACACAAAGAATCAATGAATCAAAAAGTTGACAATTTGAGATATGCAAATTAAAACACTTATATTCCATATCACCCAAGAAAAAATGGCTGTCATCAAGAAATCAACCAATAACATGCTGACAGAGCTGTGGGGGAACAGGAACAATTCTCCACTGTTGGTGGGAGCATAGACTGGTGCAACCACTGTGGAAATCAGTGTAGAAATTCCCTAAAACTAGGATTAGAGACCACATTTGATACAGCTATTTCCCCATATGGGGACATTCCCAGAAGCATAAAAAAAATTATACCATAGCGATATATGAGCACCCATATACAGCAGCATAATTTTTAATAACTAAATCTTGGAGTCAACCCAAATGCCCATCAATTGATGAATAGATTTTTAAAAACATGATATTTTATATAATGGAGCACTACTCAGCCATAAGCATGATAAACTGGAGATTTTTAGGTAAATGGATGCAACTCAAAACCATGCTGATTAGTGAAATAAATCAGATCCACATGTATAAACATTGAATTATCTCACTACAGTGAAAAGCTGAAAGAGTAAATAAGATACAAAATACACAGCACATATTGTAAATTAGGAAAAACATAAAAAGAAGTTAAACTGATGGGAAAAAGGTGAAAAGAAGATATGGAAGAAGTAAAAGATACTTATATACAAGCTAGTTATGCAGCTAGTTTGTCTTAGTTCATTGAAAGGCAAGACTTGTACTCATATTGCAAGTTATTATGTCCACATCTTGTACTCTGAATAGCTACCGTGAAGATAACAATGCAATGTACTGATCATTGTAACTCTCCCACAAACCTATTTTGAAAGTTTTCTATGGTTATTAATACTATTTTTTAAATTTATATATTTGGCACAGGGTCTCTCTACCCAGCTTGGACTCCTATTGATCCTTCTGTCTTCAGCTTCCCAAGCGCTGGGATTACAGGAGTGCACCACTACGACCAGACTAGGTCACAGGCTCAGCATGCCTGGGGGCATGGCTGGCACAGCATGTAGTGCCAGGGATAGAAACCCAAGGGCCGGGGAGATGGCTCAGTGGAATAAGCGCTTCCCTGGCAAGCGCAAGGGCCTGGGTTCAATCCCTGGTTCCGCCAAAAAAAAAAAAAAAAAAAAAAAGAACCCCAGTCCCTGTGTCTGCCTAAGCAGGTATTCAGTCTGCTAACCTATCTCACCAGCTCTCTATGGTTAATTTTATTGTTTTCTCTTCAAAGTAACGTTTAAGTAAAGTTGTAAAACACTGAATTTTGATATATGTAATTATAGTGAAATGTTTACCACAGTTGAGCCAGTTAACACTACATCTTCTCACGGTCATCAGCAAGTATTTTTCATTTCTTTTTTTACTCTTACTTTTTAAATTTAATATTTCTCCAATTACTATTACAACTTTACTTTCTCAGTTTTCATTTTTTTGTTTGTTTTTTGTTTTTGTTTTTGTTTTTGTTTTTTTGGAGGAGCCCAGGATTGAACTCAGGCTCAATTTTTCTTATTGAATAGTATTATGTAAAAAAATATAGCATTTTCTCAAGAATAAGAAGGAGAAATGGCCACTATACTTCAAGGTAAGAAGGAATTTAGCAGTCTAATCTACTTACATTGGACTAGATAAAATTTCCAATATATAACTAGTTTTGACCTACAAGCACAAATGATTATATGGTTCTAGCCAAAGGAATATTAAGTAATATTTTCCTTTTTTATTAGTCTAATCTTTATTGGAGGTAAATATAGGCATATTGTTATTGATTTTGGAATAAGAATTAAAAGGTTCTTAGTTTCTCCCTCAAGTTGAACATTTGTAATACATTTGGAATGATATATAGATGTATGTTTTACCAACAATTCTAGAAAAAATTTAAAAGACAGAATGGGCAATGTTCAAGGCAAATAACACAGCAATACTAATTTCATCTCTATTGCTTGTCTTGTTCATTCTGGCTTTTATTTCAAGCAAGTGTATGAGAAAAACAAAACAAAACGTTGAAATGAGAACTCAAGGGAGAGTATCCTAAGCTCATTTTCTGGGTGAATGCTTCCCTCCCTGACCACCAGAGCTTCCAGAAAGTTAGAAAATTTAAAGTAGAGAAAAGAATGAGTCACAAGAGAGTCTTAAACTCTTTGCTAAGATTGAGAGTGCATCAAAGATTTGGAAAAATATCACTACAATTTATGTATACACGTGCACTTTTCTTGTAGTTCTCTACTTCTCCAATGAAGCATCCATTGTAATTATTATATGAGTCTATGAAATTCTTATAGAAAAATAACATTAAAATGTCATCAGTTTTATGTTAATACTGTATTATGATTTTTGTCTTATAAATGAAAATACATGATCAAATCTAGAGATGTTAACAATGAAATACCCTTCAATAGAGCCCAATAGGGGTATTTGGCATAAAACATTACATATTTTTCCTACACAAGACAGTTTATCTAATGCACTTCCATGTTTTACAAATTTCACATCATAAAAGTTTTTCATAATCATCACTGAAAATGACATATTGATCTTTATGTAGCTTCTCTTTTTAAATTAACTTTGTATTTGTACTTGTTTGGAAGGCACAGTGCAATGTGCTATGATCAGAGCAAGGTAATTAAACTTTCCATTTCTTCAATTATTATCAATTTTCTTTACTATGAACCTACATTTTCTTTCTCTGATTTTTTATGTATTTGGTATAGGGTCTCACTACACAGTTCAGATGCCTAGTGATCCTCCTGTTTTATGCCTTCCTAGAGCTGAGATTACAAGTATGTTCCACCTCTCCCAGACTCAGTCACCAGCTTAGCATGCCTAGGGGTGGGGCCAGCCAGCATGTGGTCCCAGGGTTCAAACCCTGGTCCCTGTGCTTGCCTAAGCAGGCTGTTAGTCTGCTGAGCTATCTTGCCAGCCCTCTCTAACACTCCTATACTTGCTTTGAACTTGTAGAGAATTTGAAAGTATAAATCAATAGAAAGAGGTAAGTATGCACTTGCTTTATTGAGAGAGTATATATTTCACAATGAGCATGCTGACTGAAAGACTGGCTGTTCAAGACTATTAAAAATGTATGCAATTTAGCAACTCACATCTTGGTTTCTGTGTTTCTTACTATTTTGTGACTATGAAGGCTCCCAATTCCTGTTGAACTGAATATTCAAATCTAGGACCCAATTCCTCTTCCATGGCCTGATTCAATGTTAATCCTTTAGAAAAAGCTCTCCTCAATTTTCCCCAAATATATTTCCTCCTCCATGGACCATTCTCAGGTAATTATTATTGTTAAGAGAGTGAGTCACAAACTTGATAGGCCACAAAACTCTGTGTGTGTGTGTGTGTGTGTGTGTGTGTGTGTGTGTGTGTGAGCTGGACATCACTCCCTCTGCGACATTCATTTTAAAAATACAAATACCTAGAGAAGATCCTCAGGAAAGCCTCAGTACATTAGAATGAATAAGATAGCTTATAGCTTATAATGTATCCCTGTGGCAAGGGAGCACAGTACTATTTTCATAACGAAAAAAAAATGGATGATAAAAGATAACAGAAAAAAATACAAAAATTAGATGAGATCAGCATTTTTGTCATTTGACTTTCAGTATTTCAAAAATTATGACTTACATAGCTAACTTCTGAGATTAAAATCCAGGCTCTAGCACTACCCATTCGTGACTTTTGGAAACATATTTCATTTTTTTCCCCAGTATTTCTCTATTTTACTAAGGCTGACTAACAAGGTATTGTATATCTAAATATTTAAGTTTTTAAAGATATTTAGATTGATTTATTTTCCCATAATTAGTTAATTTATACACATTGGTTTGTACTCTAGAGAGCATACTTATTTTTAGGACACAAATAAGAGCAAATACAATTTGCAAATATCACCCAAATGACTTCAGATCTCAGTTAATGTTTTCTTTAAAATGCAACCATTCAGTGTCAGTGACAACAGAGATCCACAGCTTAAATCTATTTGCATGATATTCTGGTAACTTAGAAACCCTGGAAAGAACAGTGAGCTGTGATTACTGGAAAGCTGAGAACACCAGAAAGACTTAGTGGCAAAGTATTTCACTAAGGCCACAAAGGAGCTAGAACTACAGGTGTTGTTTCATAATGCGTTGAAATGGCATTGCCCAGTGTGAGTGCTGCACAGAAACTTGGCCACCTCCTCAGGACCAATCACTTTGGGTAAGTTTCCACTGTCATTCCATGACCCTGCCCTCTAGCCACACAGGCCACCACCAAGGCATTCTGGCTTTCTTCCTTGCATAACCTGTTGGCAGCTGTTAAGACCAAGCATCAGCCAATGACTCCAAATGGGTGTCCCAGGGACAGTGATTCATCCCAGGTAATAAACTTCTCTAAAAGAAGTGACTCAACCTTAGTTTTCCTACCCATATAGTATTGCACAAACCAATCAGAATCCATGGCTTTAAAATTAGCCAAAATTTGACCTAAGAAGGCTTCATGGAATTCAAACACATCAGTACCATTCATGGTTAATCCTGCCTTTTCTAGAACTTTTGGAGAAGCATATGTTGTCCCAGTAAAAGCTGAGCTTTTGGATCCTGAAGAAAAAAAATCCCTCAAATATGTCTTTGGCTTATAACCCATGGCCTGAACTTTGTCCTCAGACATTACCAACATCGCAGAAGCACCAGCAGTCAGAAAAGAATTTGAGGCTGCCACTGGGCCATAGGGCTTGATGAATGCAGGTTTTAGTTTGCCATCTGCTCCAGTGAAGAAGGATGGATGCCATTATCCTTGCTAACTGTATCCCTTCCTGGAACCTTGAAGGCAATAATATAGGAAATTAGTCCTTTATCCCTCATCCTCTTGTCCAGACTGTGAGAACACAGCAAATATTCATCCTGCTGCCTACAAACTGTGAAGGCAGCAGCCAGGTGATCTGCAGAGTGGTGCCTGGTCTCACTGGTGGAGAACTTGGCCATGGCAGGGAGCTTGGGTGACAGGAAATTCACTCTGAATTTAGAGAGCAAAGACAGGCTCTGGACCCCAGTCTTGGCTTTACTGAGATCTAGCATCATCTTCCTCATTTTTCTTGAGTGACAAATAGGGACCTCAGACATTAACTCAACACCACATGCCATTACCACATCAGCCTGGCCAGAAGCAATCAGGCCAACAGCTGTGGTGATGGCCTGATTTGAGGAGATGCAAGACGTGGTGATAGTGTGAGGAAAGGTCTTGTCAGGGAAGCCAGCTCTGATGGCAGAGTGCTGCTCTAGCCAAATCAAATCGTGTGGCATCAGGTCTTTATATGAAGTGCCTAACAGCAAAAATGGAGTTTGAACATCATCCATTACCACAGTATTCTTTAGGTTAAGTTTGGCTAAGTCATTCATTTGGTCTGGACTGCTGCACCTGCTCATAGCTGGGAGGAACAGCTCAAGGGTCATACACAAAATCTGAGGGCCCATTCTGATGTACTGGGAATGTTTTTAAAAGTGTAAGTCAAGATACAAGTCATTCTGAAATCATAGCTCACATCCTAGTTTTCCTGCTAGCACCCTGCACTCCTGAAAGCTTCAAGATTCTGTCTGGAATCTGTGTTTCATTTTCTTATACCTGACTTTATCTGTTGAATGAAAATAATATATCTCTCTTATAGGGTTGTTTTACTAAGTTAAATAATGCATGTAAACTATTAGAGCCATACATGGCATGAGAGAAATACTCCCTTTGCTTTTCTTGGCTTTGTCTCATTCAATAGGTACGAGTCCCAGAATCATGGTCCTCATGAAATAAAAGATTCACAGGTGGAATCATCATGAGATTGTTTCTTCATAAATCCTAATAGTCCATACATTCATCTATGAATAGGTTATCATTGCCTTTGACACTCTCACTATTTATTGGTATGTGTTTTCCTAAAGACAAAAGTCTTTCTTAGGTCACAGGCTGGTTGTTAGTACCTCAAGATAATAAGAAACTTGAGAACAAAGAGTGCTTCTCTAACTTCACATTCCCAGTGCTTCACACGGTATCTAGAGAATGGTTAACGATGGGAAACATAAAAATAAATAGAAACTAAATTATATTTCCTTTAAATTATGTAATGTTGTACAAACTACTCCAAACAATAGGGCAATCCTTTGTTTTCTCACACAAAACACATGTACAATTTATTTATCTAATTATCTTGTTTTGCTTAGCACTTACATAAATATAAGTTTATTCTAAATTTTTCCTGGTACCATCTTTAGGGCCCACATGGCACCATTTAACCTTCCTCTAGGCTAGACATAAAGTTTCTTTTGAGAGCTGAGAAATCTTTCTAGCCAGAAACTGCACGCTTCAAACTACCTCTCTGCTTTCTTTTCCATTGCTTTTCATCAGTTATCAAAGTACTATATAGTAAATATACAGTGCAGAATATCTGAAGTCAGAGTTCCAATGCTAATGTTATGGTTTGTGTCTAGTTGTCCCCCCAAAGCCTCATGCAGTCATGGGGTGAGGACTTCTAGAATTTGTGTTAACTCATGATCCACTGGGATTATGTGTGATCCAAGGCTGGGATTATGGGTTTTAGTAATGCTGGGATTACCCACAGGTGGGTAA
>NW_004524607.1:4307773-4332169 GCF_000260255.1 Octodon degus
TTGCGCTCTTGCTCTTTGCCGCCGCCATGAAAGGTTGCCCTCTGTTATGTGCTGCTCTGCGTTGGACCCAGCTGAGTATGGACTGAAACCTCCAGTCACTGTGAGCTAAATAAACCTTTCCTTCCTTCATTTTGAGTGTCGGGTATTTGCCCCAGCAACGAGAGAAGAGTAACTAAGACAGCTAACATCCTGCATTAGCAGCCATTGTCTATGAAATAGTTACTACTCTTTCTGAGTACTTCTTTTCTCATCTAAAACAATAAGACCAATCATAGCACTTGGATTTTATACAGTTTGATTTTATGGAGTGGGATTTGATGGGCCAGTGAGATGTTGGCAGCAGAATGCCTCGGAATGTTTGAGGAATTTTAACTCTTTTGTCCCATTTTACTTAATAGACTCAAGTCCAAAGTAAACATTCCTCTGTAGATTTTTTTAGATTATGAATCATGAGATGTTCTTCCAGATATGTCAAGACTGTATCAACTATGCAGCATCTAGAAGACAGACTACCAACAGAAGACTAGTTTCAGTAAATGCTTTTCTGGAATCTAAGTGGAGTCAAAGATAATTGAGATAAGATTCTTAACACTGATAGTTTAAATTCTAGCTATAAACTTTATTAGGAAGCCATCAGTTGCATCTTCTCTTTCTCTGACCAGCCTGGGGTACCTCTCAGCAGCAATCTTTTTACATACTGTTTAACATATCAAGCTACTTGTAACATACAGCCCTCTTTGAGTATTAGATATATTTCTTATAAGACAGATTCTACCTCCTTTTACACTGTTGTCATACATACCTAAGACATCCCACAAAACTTTAATAATAGTGACAAGATGAATCTTAAATAAACTTGACTACATGAGCCGAATGATGCATGTTGAATTGTTCATGAAAAAATCCATCAGGATCATTTAGATTTTTGGGGGTTATTCGGATGCCAATGATGAATGTTAAATAGTCATAGAGAAGGAGGTAAAGAGCTTGGGGGAATAGCTTGGAGATCTAAGCACCTGCCTGGCAAGCCAGAGGACCTAGCTTCAATCCCTGGTACCATATATCTTGCTTGCCCCTGAACCTGAGCACATCGCACAGGCTGTTGAAACTGGGCATGGTGGCGCACACCTGTAATCTCAGTACTGGAGAGGCTGAGACAGGAGGGTCATTATGAGTCCAAGCTTTGTAGCAAGACCTTGTACCAAATTAATTAATTAATTAATTAAGAATGAGATAGAATGTACTAAAAAAGATAGAATCAGCAGTATGAGACAACTCAATCAGTGATACTACAGTCTGAACATTTTCCCAAGGTTTACATGATAAAAACTTAATCCCCAATGCAAGTGTTGATGTGGTAACTTTAATGGTAATTGATGGGATAACATCACTACTTTAAGAGTGGGTTTATTATTGTAAGAGTGGATTTGTTTTAAAAACAAGCTGGACCCTCTGTTGTTCTTGTTTTCTTGCCCTTCTCTTTGCAACCACGGATGACAGGACAAGAAAGATCTCACCAAATGCTGACACCTTTCTCTTGACAATCCCAACCACTGGAACCATGAGTCAAGTAAATTTCTATCATTTACAAGTTACCCAGTCTGTGGAATTCTGTTAATTCAAAAGATTAACACAAGGGGAGAGGAGTAGGCCAAAGAAAAAGGGGTCTACTTTTGAAGGTAAGTAGAAGAACGAAGAGCTAGGTCAGCCAGGCTGAAGAGACTATCTGCCCAGTGGCGGCAGTGGTGCGAGGGTATTATTACAAGTTGAGGGCACAAGAAAAAGTCAGAAGTGAGAAGAAAATCAGGAACACCAAAGTCAGAGGAATGAAGCAAAGCAAGAGACACGAATCAGGTAATTTCTGAAGCAGCCAGCTTAATAGTTGCTCTAAGTTTTGCCTGATGTTTAAAGTACTCATTTGCTTCAGTGAGTGAGGACTTGGGTGAATCCTGATGCACTCAGCAGAAGACACAGTTACTGCTCAGAAGGTCTCCAAGGTATCTTTCAAAATTGCACTGTAATGCCCCATTGTACATCTTAGGTTGTAATTCCTTATCCTCCACCAATTTCCAATTTAAGACCTGCTTGATCAGTTTGGGTAATCTCCTGCCCTACATATTTTTTTTCCTTCAAGATGATAATATGGTACAGTTAAGAAAGTGAACATAATAGCAGATAGTTTTTATATTAATATAAACTTATTGCCCAGACAATAGAATTCCAGGAATTTATGGTTTTCAAATCTCATTTCAAGTACCTTGTAAAATGTTGGTCTTTGCTTTTATGGAGTCTTTGAGAAGGTGAAAAAATCAGAATGGTGCAAGTTCTATAACCGATACTGTAATTGAAATGCATGACAGACGTAGTAAACATTTTAGCTCACTAAAAAGAAAGTTGCTAGCTGATTTCAGTGTTTGAAATAGTTGGTTTTTAAGACAGTAGATTTACTCTCACTACAAAATGGTCCTTTGTTTATGTCCCCCCCCAAAAAAATATATATCTGTATATACAAAATAGTTAGCATAGATATACAGCTATTTTCTCTTAGTTCAATGAGAAGAAAGTTTTGAACTAATAGTGTTTAGACATCATGTCTACATCTTGTATATGAATAACTACTACAAAGACAATAATATGCAATATATTAATTATTGCAACTGTCCTGCTAACCTGTTTTGAAACTGTCTCATTGCTATTTCTTTCTCAATAAAATTAATATTAAAATAAAATAAAAATAAAAAAGGTTTACTCTGTGGTGCATCAGGAGGCAGAACTATGAAAAATGGATGAATCTTCTGAAGAGAGATCTTGTGATATATATATATATATATATATATATGTATATATCAGAAATGCCTACCTAATGAAGTCTAGTGCTTTGTTCTACTTAACCTATATTCTTATTATAGTCTTCATTTCAACTTTACTCTTTGAAGCTATTGTATATGCTTTAAAGGAGCAAAGTGCTACACTGAGAAGAAGGCATTCTGAATTTTATTTACTTATCCTTATAACTTTCTCCTATTTCTGTGTTTGCCTTGCTCTTCATATGTGAAGTTTTTCTTTTTCTTTACCAGTATAATTTTTAATCTTCTTGGCAAACTTCTTCATGAAGTCTGATGCCAATCTCCTCCAATCACCTTTTGGTACTGCAGCAGAAGAAAAATAAATTACTAGGAATGATATACAAAAGGCTTACATTATTTAGGAATTTCTACCATCCAAAATTTGTGATCACTTTGAAAATTTGTATCTGTCTCAGTTACTCTTCTCTTGCTGGGACAAATACCTGACACTCCAAATGAAGGAAGAAAAGGTTTATGTAGATCACAGTTACTGGAGGTTTTAGTTGAAACTCAATTGGCTCCAAGGCAGAGTTGCACATGGCAGAAAGCAAACTTCCATGGTGGTGGTAAAGAGCAGAGAGCAAAAGGAGTGGCAGCCGCTCAAGCAGCTCGCTAGCCTCTCTGCCCTCTATAGGTTGTATTGCAGAGTATCTGCCCAGGGCACTCACACCCATAATCCCAAATTGGATCAAGAATCAATCACAAACTCAAGAAGCCATCCCATGACTGCATGAGGCTTTGCGGGAGCACTAGACACAAACCACAAAAATATCCTATTTTATAAAATACACTATAATTTTTCTATCTTCTAGAGAAAAAGATGTTTATTATGGAAGAAAAATTGAGATCCTTAAAATTTAATAGTTTTAATGTAATGAAAACTATATTCTTCATGAAATTTTTGTGGGTTCATTATTGAGGCAAAGGTTTTAAACATTCAAGCATATTAGGTTTTGAATTTATGTCAGAGTAATTCTACACAGGTTGATGATATTGGGCAGGCAATTTTCAATCTTGTTTTCATTTCATTTTCAAGTGAATCTCTAATTATCAGCAGTATTTAAAGACTGCTGATAAAATTCATTAGATCATTGTTGACAGTGCTGCCTTCTTAAGCAGGGGTAGGAGGGATGGTATAGTAAGTAGTGTGTTGGCTCTGTATTTACCCCAGAGTATGGGCTTTGTTTCTCCAGAGGGTGGTGATAGAAAAAAAAAT
The DNA here is from genome assembly GCF_000260255.1 of Octodon degus. Lineage (NCBI taxonomy): Eukaryota > Metazoa > Chordata > Mammalia > Rodentia > Octodontidae > Octodon > Octodon degus. The sequence continues at coordinate 4,311,836 of NW_004524607.1, forward strand.
TAAGTTCTAATGTTTATCCTAGTTCATATCACAAAGGAAGTGCATCTCCCTGAGGTTACCCTCACCAGCACTATTAAAGTCAGAATTCTATGGTGTAAATATATCTGAGAAAAGGACAGTAACCCAGAATCTAAAAAACGGCTGTGGAAATCAATGAAAAAGCTGATCAAACACAAGAAGGCTGGAAACCCTAGGGAGTACACAGAGAGATCAATATTTATTTTGCAGCTTTTAAGGTACCCATGGTTTCCATATTTATTTCTGTGTCCTGCCTGCAAGAATGCTGACCACACAGCACCAGAACCATCACAGATTTTTTGGTACCTTCATCAGAAACTGTAAGCCAGTACCCAGCAGATCCTGGTGCAAGGAGCAGGGCTAGCCTATGAGGTTTTCTGGATTGAGATGTTATGTCAATGAAAAGCTTTCTGGAACAAGCACAGGATCCTTGGCTACCCCAGGCCTTTGCCTTCTGGTAACCCAGTCCCTAACATTTCACCAGGACATCTCTGAGCCCAGACCCTCTTAGGAACTGTACCTGTGATGAACTGTCTCTGAGTCCCTGGTCAAAGTGTCTGTGAGGCTGTAAGATGCTGATCACTGTTGTATACTGTGAAATGCTCGACCCTTAGAAGAATGAACATCAATTTTCTGGTGTCTTCCAGAAGCTCTTCCTTGACATAAAGCAGATATAAGACAACAGTTGTGGGACTTCATCAGTGATGCAGCAGTGACTGAAGGCCTATCCCAATAGTGGCAGCCAGGAGTAGTGGCCCCAATGCCTTGATATGTATTTTTATCGTCTTCAGGAATCTCCTTTGAGCTGTGCGCCATGGCCTCTGGAGCCCAGTGAGTGTGCGCACCTGTCCGCCAACTTTGGGGGCGCGCACTGAGGGGCCCATCGCGCTGGTTAGGTCTGACGGGGTCTGGCGGGGGACGCATCTGATAGTGGGGTGGAAGGAGGGAAAGAGCAGGAGAAGAAGAGTTGAGGAGCCTTGACTATGCTGCTCCCCCGCATGCCCTCTAGGCTGGGCTCCTTTGTACTTGGGTCGGAGTCCTGGTGAGATCCTGCCCTGTTATGCAGGTCTCTGCCGGCCTGATTGGCAACCTTGGAACGGCAGTCCCGGCTAGAAAGGTTTTTCACAGCCTGTGGGGAAGTCCCGGGGCTTTGGGGAGCCCATCAGTGCCCGCGCCTGCCCTTCCAGAAGGGCCTGGGCCCCCAGAAGAGAGCAGGAGTGTGAGCCCGAGACCCCACTGGGCCTCCGGAGCCCTGAGACTGAGGCAGGTCCGGGGAGTGGGAGGCGCGGTGATGCGAGGTGGGCTGCAGGAGCTCCGGCCCGTCTTATGGAGCTGGGTCAGCTGACCCCAGTGGCTTCCTCTGTTCTCTCCTACTAGTGAAGCGCCATAAGGGATAGGGCAATCCCTGCCTTTGGCTTCCTACTTTAGGCTGGTTGCAAACGGACAAAAGCCTTATTTATTTAATTTTTTTTTAACTTTATAGGGATGGGAGAAAGGAATATTTCCTGTCCAATTTTAGATCCTGCTGAAGTTAGGGTGTCACGTTTGTATTTTGGAGGCCTTCTTAATAAATTTTAGCTTTTATGAATTCCGGATTAGGGTTACCCTGACCTATTCCACCCACCACCGGGGCTTTCTAGCCCTACCTTCTTCTCTCAGGAGTTTCAGATGAAACCTGCGTACTTCAGCCCATTCAGTTAGAATCTAGAGCTTTCGGTTCTTAAAAAAAAAAAGAAAAAGAAAGAAAGAAAGAAAGAAAGAAAGAAAGAAAGAAAGAAAGAAAGAAAGAAAGAAAGAAAGAAAGAAAGAAGAAAAGAAAAGAAAGAAAATGAAAACAAAACAACATAGCTTGCAGAAACTTAAAGTTCAAAGTGAATGACTTATCCACGGCCGTTCTCAAGCAGAACAACCAGCCTCCTCGGGGAATCCTGCTCTATGGACCTCCTAGCACAGGGAAGACCCTGATTGCTCAAGCTGTGGCAAGTGAGACTGAAGCATTCTTCGTGATCAATGGTTGTGAGATCATGAGCCCGGTGGCGGATGAGTCTGAAAGCAATCTTCATAAAGCCTTTGAAGAGGCTGAAAAGAATGCTCCTGCTATCATTTTCATTGATGAGCTGGATGTCATTGTTCCCAAAAGAAAACTCATGGAGAGGTGGAGCAACGTACTGTGTCACAATTGTTGACACGCATGGATGACCTAAAGCAGAGAACACATGTAATAGTGATGGCTGCAACCAGCAGACTCAACAGGATTGACCCAGCCCTGCAGTTGTTTGGTTGCTTTGACATGGAGGTAGATATTGGAATCCCTGATGCTACAGGATGCTTGGAAATTCTTCAGATCCATACTAAGAACATGAAACTGGAAGATGACATGGACCTGGAACAGGTAGCCAATGAAACTCATAGGCATGTGGGTGCTAACCTAGCAGCCCTTTGTTCAGAAGCTGCTCTGTAGGCCATCTGCAAGAAGATGGATCTTATTGACCTAGAGGATGAGACCATTGATGCTAAGGTCATGAAATCTCTGGCAGTTACTATGGATGACTTCCAGTGGGCCTTGAGTCAAAGCAATCCATCAGTACTATGGGAAACTGTGGTAGAAGTGCCACAAGTAACCTGGGAAGACAATGGGGGCCTGAAGAACATCAAATGTGAGCTTCAGGAGTTAGTCCAGTACCCAGTGGAGTATCCAGACAAATCCCTCAAGTTTGGCATGACACCATCCAAGGGAGTTCTGTTTTATGGCCCTTCTGGATATGGGAAAGCCATTGCTAATGAATGTCAGCCCAATTTCATCTCCAGTAAGGGTCCAGAGCTGCTTTCCATGGGGTTTGGGGAGTCTGAAGCCAATGTCATGGAAATCTTTGACAAGGCCCAGGAATCTGCCCCCTGTGTGCTCTTCTTCAATGAGTTGAATTCAATTGCTAAGCCTCATGGTGGTAACATTGGAGATGGTGGTAGGGCTGCTGACTGAGTTATCAACCAGATCCTGACAGAAATTGATGATATGTCCACAAAAAAGAATGTCATCATTGGTGCTACCAGTTGGCCTGACATCATTGATCCTGCCATCCTAAGACCTGGCTGCCTTCATCAGCTTATCTACATCCAAATTCCCAATGAGAAGTCTCATGTTGCCATTCTGAAGGCAAACCTGCGCAAGTCCCCTGTTGCCAAGGATGTAGATTTGGAGTTCCTGGCTAAGATGACTAATGGCTTCTCAGGAGCTGACCTGACAGATATTTGCCAGCATTCTTGGAAGCTGACCATTCATGAATCCACCAAAAGTGAGATAGGGCAAGAACATGAGAGGCAGGCAAACCCATCAGCCATGGAGGTAGAAGATGATCCAGTGCCAGAGATTCACGGAGATCACTTTGAAGAAGCCATGCACTTTGCCCACCATTCTGTCAGTGACAATGACATTCAAAAATATGAAATATTTGCTCAGATGCTTCAGCAGAGTTAAGGCTTTGGCAGCTTCAGATTTTCTTCAGGAAATCAGGGTAGAGCTGGCCCCACTCATGGCAGTAGAGGTGGCACAAGTAGCAGCATGTACAAGGAAGACAATGATGACCTGTATGACTAAAGTGTTGTGACCAGTGTGCAGCAAGCTGGCCTGGATGGACCTTGTTCCTGGGGTGAGGACTCTTGCCCTCAAGGGACCAGGAGTGCCCAAGGCCTTGGCCTTGGGCCTGTGCCATTTCTGTTATAGTTTGAGCCAGTGCAGGAACCCTATGTGAGGTGTGAACCCAGACCCCACCCTCACCCCTTGTAGTAACTCATCTGGACTTCACTCCGTGCTGCCTGAGCCCTCTCTTTTCCTAGCTAACCTGGGGAGGGGGGGTGAGGGGCCACAGTTGCTGAGTCTTTAGAGAGGAGGTTGGTTTTATTTTACATGCTTTGGAGTTATTGTTGGAGAACTAATCTTAAGCAGTTTCTAAACCAAAAAAGATGACATGTTGTAAAAGAACAATAAATATTGGGCCCAAATGGAAAAATAAAAAAAAAAAGAAAAGAAAACTCTTTGCATGCCACTGAACACCAGTATATGTTACAAAGCACTTGCTACTTATTAATCACTACCCTGAATCTACATAATAAAATGGACACATGAAAAATTGAAGAAATGAAAACAACTAAAAGGAAAAATTACACTTTAGGTTTAAGGAGGCTGAATAATGAACAAGATGGCTCTAAGAAATAATTGCATAAATTCTCTCCAATTTTTTTCCAACACACCTCACTTAAAGATATGTTTTGACTCTTTCCTATAACCATTTATATGAATTTAGCTTCTAGTATGCATTGAAGATAGAAAGTTAGGGATGAATTATATTGGAATATTTTACATTCTGCTCTGTGTTTTGTTGTGCCATTTCATTTTGTTTGCTTACGTGTAGCCAAAAGGCGCATAAATATGTATGCATACATCTGAATGATTCATTTGCTAAGCAGCTAAAACTACATCCTTTAATGAACCAACTATTTGTTGTGATTAGAATTTGGCTTGAGTCAAGTGATGAGAAACTAGATAAATATTCCAATAAAGGCTATTTTGAAATCTTGTCCCTGCTGTTTAAGGAAAAGAAAGCCTTTTTCATATTGTTGCAAACTTTCAAACTATATAGCACTCTGTAGTGTCCCTGGCCCTTCCATTCATTCCCTCTTCGTGTTTTTTCCTCTTTCAAAAGGATTCCAAATAAGTCTTCCATCCTGTTAGCATACTTCACCTTGCTAAGCAACTTGTGAGCAGAGGAGTACATTATAAGGAATTGAAAATTCATACATTGTTCAACAATATGTAGTATTACAACATGACTGAATATATTTAACACAGAATTTCTGGCTTTATCCTGTTCTTCATTTTAAATTTGCTCATTGTAATTCATTATTTATGTTATTTATGCCTTTTAACTTCAAAAATTTTAGCTGACTTAGAAAATGAGTACTAGGTACACCAAGTAAAAATTCTTCAAATAAAAGTTTTGCCTTTTGTACAGATAAAAAGCATGGCTATCTTTGGACATGATCAGTAATTTAAAAATTATGTTTCACTGCTTGAGAAAAAAAATAATGTTGGTGATAGCTTCAAGCATGTTCAAGTACCAGACATAAAGTAAACTTTAGAACTGCAAAAAAAACTTTTAAATTTTTATTTTTATATTTACAAGCTTTTATTTCAAGGAAATACTCCCCGTTCTACACTCCAATACCACTTCGCTTTCAGAATGTTCTCTTGCAGTGGCAGCAGTGTAGTTACAAATGGTTAAGGGGCTCACAAAAAGTCCACTGTGGTTTTAGGAGTTTAATTTGTGGCATAAATCTCTATTCTCCAGTCTCTGCCCTCAGACCCTATGAGGCTGTCAAGCCATGCCAAAGGGCAGGAAGACTTTGTTACAAGTTTTAGCCTTTATAGCATTTCATGTGACTCTAATGCAATTGTTTTCCATTGGATTTTAGATGAAGCCACTAATCTTCAGGAGTCCACCATCTGGGGTTCTATTAATCTTAGTAATAGGCTCAAATCCTTTCACACTCACGTTTTGTCCACATCTGTGACAGGGTGATGGTAGATGGAAAAAAATTACTAACTTATTGTCTTCTGGTATTCTTGCTCACATTACAAAAGCTTCCATAAAAGATGGTACCTTGTGGGTGGGATTCACAAAAAGGGCAAAGCAGAAATTATTCAAAGTGATTAAACATAAACATTCAGTTTTATATTAAAATACAGTTCTGTAGAAAAGAATGTTATGTGAGCATAAGGAACATCAAATAAAATTACATGTGGGAAAATTCGCCCTTTTATATGTCTGTGCATTTTCACATAATGTATGCCTTAACGTAAACCAAAATTTATCCTTTTTAAGAGGGTATGTATACACATGCTTTTATGAACATGAACACTCAGGGAGGCACCAACAAAATAAAGACAGAATATTTCCATCACTCTGAAGTATTCTTTGGGGTTGCTTGTGAGTCAATTGAAATCTCTCACTGATCTGATTTTTTACCCCATAGTTTTGCCTTGTCTAGAAAGTCATTTAAATGAATAATAAAATAAGGACTTTTGTGTTTAATATGGAGCATCTTGTGTCTGGTTTATTAATGTAATTCTTTTTGACACTGTTCTATATTGTTACACTAGTAGCTATCAGTCATTAAAAGTAGTTTACTTTCTTACTACTTTTAGGGATCATCTATTTGTATAAGTATCATTACTTATTCATTCACTGGCAGATGGATTTTTAGATCTATTTAATTTTAGGTCATTATGAGAAAAGTTGTAAGTATTCACATACAGGTCATTGTGCTGATGGTGTTTTCATTTACTTTCTGTAAAGCAAGTACGGAAGGATTTGATGAATTGCACATTTCCAAACTTTTCCAACATGGTTGACTCTTTGTTGCACTCCTATCAGCAAGGTATGAGTATGTCAGTGACACAAAATCTTCCCCAGAACTTCATATTGTCAGGGTCTGTTTCTGTGCACATGCACATGTGTGTGTGTTTATGCATGTTTATTTGGTTTTGTTTGTCCTTTCAGGTTTCTGGTAATATCTCATTGTGGTTTTATTTAGAATTTCTCCATTCATCTGTAATTCTTTGTGTGAGTGTAATGATGTAAGTGTATGTACATATTTGTCTTAGTGCAGGTTTAACAAAGTACACACTGTCTTGTACAATAAAATATACTTTCACCTTGAAAGAGTAAGCTAAGTATTGAGAAAGATGAGAGCTTTGAACTCAGGCAGATAGGGTTTTGAATTCTGACTGGTTTTGTAGACCTCTGTGCTCTTCCATCCTGATTTATTAGAAGGTGATAATAATATCAATGTCATACAATCCACAAGAGAATTGAAAGAAGCCAACAGAATACTACAATCCTTTTTTTATCTAGGGTTATGCTAGTTTTGACATATACAAAACTTCCCCCAAATTATCCTCCTCCATAGATGCCTGACATCTGACATTGCAGAAGCCTTAACCATCACCTCTTGCATGTCATTAGTGGAAGAAAAAGTCTTGGGAAGATCAAGGGAAGCCATCCAAAGAATGTTGTTCTTTTCTCTTGGATGTTCTGTAACATGCAGGTCTGTCTTCACTGTTGCACTTCTTTTTAATTATGTGAGAAAATTTCTGGTCCTCTCAATAGATCGTGTGCCTTCTGCTCACCCCTGTATTCCCTGGGTGAAGCACTGTGATGGGCTTGGGTGCCCTGATAGCTTAACAATGTTATCTCATGAGGTTTTGTGAGAAGAAACCATGGTTTGTTATGTGCTGACAGCAGACAATGTTTAGACATTTAAATCTATATTTGGGGCCTGTGAGATAGCTCAGTGTTCTGAAGTGCCTGCTCAGGCAAGGGTGCAGGGAGTTCAATCCCTGGCCCCACATGCCATGCTAACCCCATCCCCAGGGTGGGCTGATCTGGCCAATAAATAAATAAATAAATAAATAAATAAATAAATAAATTTGTATTTGTTCAGAGAGTCAAGGTTTAGTATCAGATTTGCATTTTTACAATACATATTTGTATACTTAGCTCAGCAAGTTTAACTGAACAGTTCTTATTGTACAAGAGTGTATAGTTTGCCTTCTTACTTACTCCAAGAGTACACACAGCTCTGCTACCCCAAAATTCAAGAAGAATTCTAAATATTACAAAGAAACCTGTCTTTTGAAGTGCAATGTGAAAGTGACTCAAACTCTCAAACATCTGCAGAAGGAGCTTGGATTTTGTGGCTCATTTTGATTTATGGAATCTCATTGATAGACCTTGTATGTCTTCATTATCAGGCCCAACTATTTCCACAAAAAAGCAAATGAAGAGAATAATCACAGGCCTAAGATCTACTACATTAATAACACAGACCATTTAGAAGCGAATATTAGAGACATAGTCACGCTTATACAAATCCCTGTTTCTTCAAATTCCATCCAGGATCCTGCTGTTACCCCAACTTACCTATTTTTGCTTTCTAAAATGAACTAAATAAACCAACAATGTTTCTCACATTAATATCAAAATATTAGAATGGTTGTTCTATTTTTAAAAAAAAATATCAAAATATTATTTCCATTTTCTTATAAATGGCACGTTAGTTCTCTTTGTTCTTGCCTCTCCTATGCACTAATTTTCATCTCCATAATTCTGCCCTAATCTTTAATGTCTCTGCATATCCCTATGCACTTCCTTTGCATTATTTGGTTGCCATCAGATATCTCTCTAAAATACAAATATAGGTCCAGACTTCTGAAAATATGGGATCCCTCATGAATCTTGTTAATAAAGCAATTATGTTTTTATTAACACATAAGACCGTTCATAATAGCACCATAAATGACTTTTTTCTGATGAACTTTTCAACTTAAACACATGAAAATGATTCAAAATTCTTATGTCCCTAACTTACTTAATGTTATGAGTTCAGTGCCAACATTTTAAAATGTCTTAAAGCTTAATACACTTCAAAATCAAAATATCCCAAATCACACCCATTATTTTTGTTATTTTATCATCCCAAAAGAATTCTCCAAGGTTTAGTAAGTGATATCCATGTTGATAAGAAATAGATAATACTAGAGAAATATTTAAAACAGAATTTGTTTTCTAATTGCCCAGAAACAAATGTCTGTGGAAATTTAAGGAAACTCTAAGATCACTAAATAATATTTCTTTTTCAGTTTTGCATGTTTGGAGTAGGAAGAGTTATCTAGTTAAGCCAATTTTAAATTTGCATCATTGACTGATTTAAACTGAAAATAATTTGTTAAGTAATGCTCAGTCTAAGGTGGAGCACTTGAGTGGCCTTTCTAAAAAAAAAAAATGTAAATTGTTATGCATAGCTATAGGACAAAGCATAGCATCTCAGACTTCACAGCGAGACAAATGCTCCCTTTCTCAGTATCCCTTTCTTATACCACTGTTTGCTGGAAAAAGCTGGGCATAATTCACATAGAGACCAAATGGCTTTTAAAAAGCTCATAGATTGAGAGCATCACTCTTCCTCCTCCTCTGTGTCTCCATGTATGTGATGGAGGAAGTGAGGAGGCCACCCAGGGCCTTGGTGCTGAATTGTGTCCCTTTTCACTCTTATTTTATGTCAGGATCTCTCTGAGTTGCCAGGCAGGATTCAGATTCATAATCCAACAGCTTCAGCCCTCCAGAGTGCTGAGATTTCAGGTGTGTCTCATGCCTGGCTATCTGTTTCTATTTTGAGTTTCCACATTATTAAGGTTAGGGTTACTTTCTGATAGATCAATATGCAATTCATTTAACAGGAAAGAAAATCACTTTCCATTTTGCATACCCCTCCCTAAACAAAATGCATGACAAAGATGTATTTTGTGATAAAAGAGGAGGAGCATAGACTGGAGAAGGGACCTAAAGCCAAAAGCTGCCTAGTCTATTGTGTGGAGCATTGGCCCGAGCATACCATGTGATTGAGTCCTGACCCCTCCTGTGACCTACCTAGACCAGGACAATGAGGTTTTGGGCAATAATGGTTTAGCCATATACTGCATGAGTAGGAATTAATGTGACATAATTAGTGATTAAACACAGAATCAATAGCCAGATTGCTGAATTCAAAACATGTCTGGGGAAAGATATTTTTCCGTGGCTCAGCTGGCCCACCTGGTACATAAGGACATTAATGTGACATGTCACCTAGGGTTCTCACAAGATGAAATTAGTTGATATTTGAAAAAGGCTTAGAATAATCTCTTATATATACATTAAGCACTAAGAAAGCATTTTTTAAAAGTTGAGCATGGCAGTATGCGCTGTAATCTCAGCACCGTGGGAAGTTGAGGCCAAATGATCACAAATTTGAGCCTAGTATGGACCATTTGGTTAAGACACTGTATCAAAATAAAAAAAATAAAACAGGTCTTGGTATACAGCTCAGGGTAAAGGCCCTGCATTTGATCTTTAGTAGTCAAAAAAGTATTATTTAAATAGTAAATAAAAGAAAGTATCAGGAAGCTAATATGGCATAACAAACTTGTTCAAGTATATAATTGAGGAGGTTGGATCATCCTGTCACCTGAAATCAGAGTTGTTACGCAAAGATTAACATATCTATCACTTCAGTTTCTAAATAAACTGTCTTGAAACAGTTTCATTTTAATTTTGTTTCTTTGTCCATGCATGAGTGTTTTGAAAATCAGAAATCATATTGGTTCCTGACGTCTTATTTAAAATCCATAACTGAAGTCTCCTTGGAGAATTCAAATTTTCCCCGCTCCGACCTATAATCTAATTATCTGAATGTACAGGCAGATGTTACGGTGGTGTTACGTGGTTTGTATCTTCGGGCTTGTGTGTGCAAGTACTCAGATGTATGATAAGTCTGGCAAGCTTCACGGCTGCTTTATAATCAACAACAATCTAGACAAGTGAGCTGTTCACAGAGGCCCATCAGAAATGAAATACAGCATTTCTTTCTCTGCCTTGTTTTGTGGCCTGAAACCAGATATAGTCCCATCTCGTTAACCTCATCGATACCCTCAGACATTTCCTCACCTCCTTTCACGAAAATTAAAAATTACTTTTTAGTTTTAAAAAGTACATTGCTGGCCCCTCCCATAAACCATGCTGAATGACAACATCAGGGAAATAAACAGCATTAGCAAATTCAAACATGGTGTTTTACTTTAATTGCCTCAGACACCTGAAAGACTGAAACAACTATTATATTCCTAGACAAGGTTAGCCTTTGTATGAAAACCAGTCTTGTAAACTCATGAGATTTATGTATTTAGTAATCGTACTTAGGAGGTCATTGTTGTAAAATAAAACAGTATCTTTTACAGCTGAAGCAGAAATGAAATATTATTTTTGCAAAATATTACTGCTTAATCTGAAGTGTATCTAAAATGACTGTTATTATCTTACTCATCCCGGGGTTATATTTAACAGTTTCGGTCTCTGGAATTGGACCCCAAATCAATATGAACCTAAAGTATAGACAATTATGACCCTAACACCACTGAAATCTTTTTAGCCCCCACTTGATAATTCTGTATTATTACTTTACATCCAAGTCTTCATGTCAGAGACCTTGATTTCTCAACTTCTACAGATAAGGAGGATAGAGCCAGAAGAGAGATGTTAGTTTGTCACCTGAATGGGCTTAACTCTGTACATACTCTCTCTCTCTCTCTCTCTCTCTCTCTCTCTCTCTCTCTCTCTCTCTCTCACACACACACACACAATACAGCATCACAAAAAAAGCCTGTGCCATTGAATTTAAAAATATTGGGACTAAGATGGATTATAGTGGCAACAGTCAGATCAGTTAGTTTCCCAATATTGTGGAAAAATACTTAAGAAAATCAATACATAAAGAGGAATTATAAAGATTATTTGGCTTCATGGTTTCAGAGGTTTTTGCCTGTGTTCGTTTGGCTTTATTGCCATGGTGCTATGGTGAGATAAGACATTATACCAAGAAATGTGTGATGGGAGAAACTGCTCACCTCACGGAAGCCAGGAAAAAGAAAGCGGAAGTAGCAGAGTCACGGCAACCTATCAAGGGCATGCTCTAGTGGTCGGAGGTCTTGCCACTGGTCCCCATCTCTTCAAATTTCTATCACCTCCCAAGTTGCACCACTGGCTATCCACCAAACCTTCAGCCCGTAGAACTCTGGGAACACTTAAGATGTAAACCATATAATATCGGATGAATGAAATACCCATTTTTATTCACGTTACTTTTTTTTTTTTTTTTTTGGATTTTAAGGAAGGGTCTACAGGGTGTTCAAGGTCTCATTACTAGATTGGACTCATAGTGATCCACCTGCTTACAGTCTCCCAAGAGCTGGGATTACAGGTATGCACCACCATGCCCAGTCTCAATTGCTGTCTCTGCGTGCCCCGGCGGGGCTGGCACAACAGCACTGGGGATTGAATCCCCTGGCCCTGCACCTGCTTGCAGGTACTTTGATCCTTTGAGCTATTTGGCCTACTCTCACCAGTTAATTCTTGTAAACTCTTGAGATTTATGTATTTAGTAATCACATTACCTATGAAAAAAACCATAAAACATACAAATCGAAGTATTGATAGGTATGTTATTCCTTTTAAGTCAGAAAATGCACATATAGGATTTATAACATTTAGAATATTTTGGCCTAATAAACTCATTTTTGTTTAAGAATCTTTGGATTTATTTTAGAAAGACTCTATTTATTTGAAATTTTATTTATTTTCAGTGTTTCGGAAGAATATGGAAAATAACTCTCCTCCTCCTTCTGTGTTCTCTTCATTTTGAAGCTGACATATAGTTGAATCTGTGTGCTCTTTTATTACCTCTTTTTGATGGAAGAGAAACAGCTTGCAAGGGCACAGCATGAATGCAGAGGCAGCTAGAAACGGGGGAACCAAATCAAAACCCAATGGTTGTCCTTCTTAACATGTACAAGAAAGAAAGGTGTGACAGAAGTGGTGACAATATATATCACCTGCCAGTTAAAACCAGATTTCAGAAATTATGTCTGCATCATAAAATACATGCTAGGATACTTGATATTAAGCATGGTTAAGAAAAATCCAGAAATTCAGTTGTGAGGTCTATACTAGACAATACAAGTGGTAGATGTTTCCTTCAAGGATGTACATGATAGCAAATGGCAGTCTAAACACTTCAAGGGCAAGACAAGGTGAACTAGTAATGTCCTGAGATTTGCTACTGATCTTATCATTACTCTTGCTCCGACAAGTATTCTGCTCCCTCCTAGGTCTTTCTCCCTTAGGATCACTGATGGCTTTAAAACACAAATGCACATCAGGAAACAGAGTAATGGTGCTTTGGTTGATAATATTGAAATTGTATTGTAGAATGTAGAAAGCATTTCTTTTTTTTCACTGATTTGTTCTCACAGATCAGATATCATTTGATTATCCCATAACCAAATTACTTAGCACTTCATGAGACTATTGGATATGTCCTTTATGCTTACTTGTATGAACATTGAAAGTGCATTCTTCTTCATTGTTATTAATATTTCAGGGAAATCTTTGAGGATTCTTTCATTTGTGAACCTTGTGTTAAACAGTCTCAGTTGCACTCTGAAAGATGATTTATAGCTGAGTTTTTGTTGCTTTGTTATGTTGCTTGTTTATAGTACTTTAGAATAGACTTAAAGATGTTTCTAGGTATTTACAGTTAATTTATAGGAGATGGTTTAGAATTTTTATGAAATTTATATTTGATTGTGACTTTAATGTCTTTAACAGCATAAGGCACCAGCTCACCAAACAAGTTTCTTTAATCATGAGGTCATTGACTAAGTTGTAGTTTCATTAACACAAGCCTTGCTTAAACTGGCATAGATGTCACTTGGCTTTGCTATTGATAATTTTTTTTTTTTTTTGCTTTCTCCAAGACCTGGTACAGCTGGCATTCCTTCTGGCCTTGAGCACCCCTATGTGCTCTCCTCCCTCTCATTGTCCCATACGTGCTGCCTTAGGAAATGTCTGATTTCAGTTTGCATCTCTTTGTATGAATTCATGTCTAGGTGTTACTCATATTGTGGAGGCAAAATTGATTGATTGGTCTCCTACTTAAAGTATTTAAGGCATCACTGAAGGTGGCAGAGGGGGCAGAGAGCCATCCCAGTGACCTAGAGGTGAGGCTAGCCTTGGCAATGGTTCAAGCAAGCGGGGGGACTGAACCAAATTGGACTGAACCAGATTTAGCAGTTATGAGTGAATTTGGCAGAAATGAATTTCATATCAAAGTTTTGCATCATAATTGACAGGCTGAAAGTCAAAATTGTATTTATCTTTCTTGCTGCAGACACTAATTTGATCCAGGCAAACAATTTTGCAAGCCACATACAATTTCTCAGTTCTCAACACAAATTTGCTCATTCTTCCCATGTGTCCATCATTAGGCGAGGCAACTCTACCTAGGGTGTGGATCAAGGAAGAATTTTGCATCCATGAATCAGATGTGGCTACATGTATATAAGCAACAAAGAGATCAGTAGAAAGTTAGTGCCCAGTGGAGAAACAGGAAAGTATCAGTTAAAGAACCTCTTCTTTTTTCTTTTCTTTTTTTTTTTTTTTACAGCAACGAACTACTTTACATAGATTGTATCCCAGAACACACATAGGAAAAGATTATTTCGCTAACTTAGTCAAAATCTGGACTTGATTCTATTATAACATTGATCTACATGATTCATAAACCCAGCTCAGCTCTTATTTTCAGCCCCATAGAAAGAAGCTGTAGATACAAGATGTAACCACACATACTTGATCGAGTCCTGCATTTCTCAAATGAGATGATGCCATAAACTTAGAGATAGTTTATCAAGTAGCCACCTTGTACAAAGAGCTTAGGAGCTGAGCAGGGCACATAGAAAGCCACAGCTCAAACTTTATAAATCTTCCTGAGGTTTCAAAATTTCCTGAAGAAAATGTTAATCATTGAAATGCTGGACAATTTTAAAACATTGTTTATAAATAAATATAGGTTTGGAAAAGAATTCCAGGTGTTAATTTTTAACTTTATTTATTTATTTATTTATTTGGTGCAGGATCTCTCTACACAGCTTAGACTCATACCAATCCTTCTGGCTCAGACTCTCCAGCTCTGTGATTACAAGTGTGTGCCACCATGCCCAGTTTTGGTGTTTGGCACCGAGGCTAGCACAGCATGTGGTACCAGTGACTGAACCCAGGTACTTGCGTTTGTCAGGCAGTCAAGAGCCATCTCCACAGCCTGAGGTGCTCATTTTCAAAAAGAATAAAACACTACAAATAACTCCACTTCTGTAAGGTCTTCCAATCTCCATCTTAAATCTCATATAAAATATTTTAGCCTATTGCACATGAGTATTTTGAGACAGATGTCTGAGAACCACAGCACAAGTGACTCCAGATTATTCAGAAGTTCTAGCTGTTCTGGGCACTTGTTCGCCTACCTGTGTGCCGCTGTTCACAGCATCTCTCCACTCGGATCTCATCTTGTTTTCCTGGAGAATCCCCACTTTAACACTGATCCTGGGTCCAAAGTTTCTTGCCACTGCTGTTTTACTTTCTTTGAGCACATCTGATCCTAACTTTCACAATGAATTTTTTTACTTAACTATGTCCTGTCCCCTTATTAATTTTAGAGGCAGTTACTTTAATATTTTGCTGTATTATCAGTTCATACAACCCATTGTGAGGTATGGGGGCTTCGCTTTGACACCATTCCACCATTCATCAGTTTGAAAACGTGAGGAATTTCTCATCCACTCAGTAGAAATGAATTAACAGAAGAAGTTCAAAGAGAGGAATTTTGTGGAGTCTCATACATACACATGCCTTCCATTTCTCTAGTCTCTCAGATGTGCCCTATCTGTGGCCAGTTGGTGTAATTTTATAATCTGTGCAGTTCCTCTCTGCTCTTTCATATGTATTCTCTTTTCCCCTCTACCTCCCTCCTGTTTCACAGCACTGTAGCTGATGCCTATATATATCTGCAGACAATGCAGCAAGAACCAGCTGTGTTCTTTTCCAAATATCAGGATACAGAATGAAATATAGAGAAACAACTCCCCTTCCTAATTTACAGACCTGAATTTTTCTTTAGCCTCTATTCATCTCCATTTTGAGTTCATATAAGTTTCATTAACATATGATATTTAAATGTCCCTTCTTGATAAATGTGTAAACTGATTAATGTAATAAAGTTAATGCAAAGCTTATAGGCATCATGTGGGGACTGGATGACAATACTAGGCAACAGAAAGGACAAATATGTCCGTTAAGCACCCTTTATACCAGTAGAATTCTTCCCACATAGACTCAGTGTCTGATGAATGCCTTTGATTCCAGGTAGAGGTGCTTTAAGGTAACATGTTGAACCACGAAGAAGTAGTTACTCATGACAGCTAAGGAAAATATACTGTGTCTTTGTTACTGACAGACAGGCTAAAGTCAGGGAACTCTTCAATAAAACTAATTAATGCTGTTTTTATTCCACCTACAAATGTCACTGGCATAACATTTGTAGTCATCTTAAGAAAATGTAGTCATTCCAAGCATAGAAAAACAAAATAGAGCACTTGTGAAATAAATAGCCAAGAACTTCAATAAGATAAACATTTTGAAACACATTTGCTGGGAGTGGAAATCTCATAATGTTACATAGGCTGTCAATTGTAAATAATTATTGACTTATCCACTTTGGAGTCATCTCATTTAACTCCTCTTCTATGGTACAATTACCTAAGATAGATTGTTCTCTACCATTCTGCTGAATATGCTGGTGACCAGAGATTTTACAGCTCCCTCCAGTAAATCAGCATGAGATAGCTGAGTCATACTTCTGCTTTATGGAATAACAGTTGATCTGCACTGCAGAGGTTGGAACTGGCTTACTCCTCCCTGCAGCAGAAAATAGCAGGGAGGAAGAGAATGGGCTAGAAAAATGAGCAGAAAAGTCGGGGCTATCCCTTGTGGAAAAGACTGAGTTTTACTTGAACTGGGAAAGTTTATTACTTGGGAGACCTCAGAGCAAGCTTGGCATGTGCCAGGGATAACCAGATCTGATTTAAATATATAAGCACAGCTACCCACTCATACTACTACCCGCAGTCCTTGGTGGCATGTGATTACACAGTCAGGCAGCCCGTGCCTCGTGTCTAACTTTGTGAGACCACTATTTCATGCAAACCTGAAATTTGGATCAGGGGCTTTGCTGGTAGCTTGAAATGCTTCTTTCCTGAAGAATCTTGGTTCAGTTTTCAGGATTGTAACCTCTGAATGTCCCACTAGAGCCTTTGTCTTTTAGAGCATAGCCAACTCGAAAAAAATGAAGGCCCCTATCCCCCACTGCCCCATGGAAAGTTGTTCATAGTTCATAGGAGACAGTGCAGACAGTTTCAGAAGTGTGCCCCTTGATGCCCTTAGGTAAATGCCCAAGTCACTTTCAGCTATTGATACAATAGAAAGTAACAAGTGCAGCTGGCCTACTTTACTTTTCTTTCTTTCTTTCTTCCTTTCTTTCTTTCTTTCTTCCTTTCTTCCTTTCTTCCTTCCTTTCTTTCTTTCTTTCTTTCTTTCTTTCTTTCTTTCTTTCTTTCTTTCTTTCTCTCTCTCTCTTTCTTCCTTTCCCACATTTTAGAAGCAGCACCACCAGGAGCAGGGACTTTCACATATACAGTGAAAATGTACAGTGTCTTCAATGCAAAGTTGGACATGTGCCAGACCCCTCCCCCTCCCCACCCAGAAGCATCTTCATTTGAATTTAAAGGGGTGGATGAGTGACAGCAAGACTCTGTTCTCCTTCTGACAGGGCTTTGGCAGATCATTGGTTGTCATCAAACCTATTCCATTTCTTGCTCCCTGCCAGGAATTCCACCTACATGCCTGATGGCAATTAGTCCCTTGTAGGTGCTAATGAATAAAACACAGCACGTAGACTTCATGAGGACGAAAAAGCCCACGATACAGATCCAGAGTCACTCTAAGAATCAGCCCCCCACTCTAGCCCCCCAATATAGCTCTCACTCTGTCCAGCCACATGCTGGAACCAGCCAGCACCCTCCTGCCCCTCCCACAACCCTCTTCTTCTGTGTACTTGGGCATGGGAAACAGAAATCAGCTATCTGTTGAAGACCCAGAGATCAATATTTTAGAACATAAATTATGACTGGTGTTTTTCTGTTATGGTCATAGGTCATGATGGTGCCAGTTTGGACCAGCCTGGGTTGGGGTATTTGAGCTGAATATGCAAACCTGAATGTTTTGAAAGAAACATTTTAAAAAATCACTGTAAACATTTTGTGATGAAGGGCAAGGTGAATTGTCAGTGATTCTCAAGACTTGCTGGTAGTCAGATTTCCCCAACAGCCTTTCTAGTGTAGATTCTCCAGTCCTATCTCTAGAAATTCTTGGTCAGAAGGCCTAGAGTAGAGCCAAAAGATTTAAATTAAAAAAAAAATCCTAGATGAATATGACACTCCAGGTCTGGTACCCTGATTAGCTGAGCTCTTGTGTCCCATTCAGCTCAAAAACTCCAGAACTAGGTGTGGACTGAGAGGTCTCAGAGGTTGCAATCACCATTCAATCTACTTTTACTGTGTTTTTCATGTTGAAAGAAAGCAAATAATTTGTTTTGTAATCTAGTTATGCCTCTGTGATGAGTACATGTTCAGAGATTCTTTTGTATTTGAAACTATGGATGATCTTTAATTTTTACATATTTTATTATGATTCTAAATTTTATACCTTTAACAAATAATGGGGGCCAGAGAGACGGCTAGGGGCCAGAGAGATGGCTCAGTGGACTAAGCATTTCCCTGGCAAGTGTAAGGGTCTCAGTTTAATCCCTGGTTCTGCCAAAATAAATAAATAAATAAACAAACAAATAATTAACATGTATTTTAGTAATAAATAAGAGGGAAGTATTGCTTTTCTATACTCTAAAAGACACTAATTTGCTTTCTGAGAAAACTGTATTTTTCAATATAATTGAGTTTCTTTCTTGTGTGTGTGTGTGTGTGTGTGTGTGTGTGTGTGTGTGTATTTGGTACAGGGTCTCACTGTGCAGCTCAGAATCATAGTGCTCCTCTTGCTCTCAGCCTCATCAGTGCTGGGATTACAGGCATGCTACACCATACCAGATCTCAGTGGCTGGCTTACTGTGTCCAGCATGGCCTGTGGTGCTGGGGATTGAACCCTGGTCCCTGCACTTTCCAAAGCAGGCGCTTAGTGTGCTGAGCATCTTGCTGGCCCTAATTGAGTTTCTATAAATTTTCTGTATTCTAATGCTCAGAAAAAAAAGATGCTGGACCTCACAGGACTGTCAGTTTGGCAGTCCAAAAAATAAAAGAGATTAAGAAGCCCTGATACTCTAAGGAACAGTTTATTATTCATATTTTGCATGCACACAGGTATTGTCTTTCTAGGATCTGAAAACATCCTATCAAATTATCTCAACTAAAAACTTGCCTTGACACATGCTTGCAGTTTGGTCTCCTCCAAGGACAGAAAACCAAAGAAAATGGCAAGAAAGAAATTTTTCTTCCAGTTTTCATAGGCCTCAAAGGTTCAGATCATTTAAATAAGATTCCCTGGAGCATTCAAACTCCATCGTGTTTATCAGAAAGAGAACTTAATCCAAACCCTTTGAGGTTTGCCCTTCTCTGGTCAATATCTATTTCAGCAAAACAATCATGGTTCTAAAGTATAACAGTGAAGCAAGGAAGAAAAGAGAGATTTTTCCTTCTGATAATGAAATGGGCAGGTGCAGTTGAGACTGAAAGGCCATAATTAAAACATTGTTCATCTGAGGCATGGTAGACGTCCATGCAAGACTGCACAAATCCTCCCCCTGCCCCACATGCCCAAGTTCAAGGTTTTGGCAGGAAAGGAAGCCGAAGGTGCCCTGCCATTCAATAAACAGAGCCCTGAAGTTTGAACTTTAGTACCCTAGAAGTGCACATGGAGGAAATTCTACACTGCTGAACTGGTAAAATTGGTTTGGGTAAACCCATGCATTTAAAAACCACATAAGAAAAAAAAAAAAGAAAGAAAGAAAAAGAAAGAAAACAAATGTATTTTAATTGGACCTGTAGTTATGTGGTAGGACTTATGCATATATTGGATTTTTGAAAATCTAATCAAATAAGCATTATTCTTATTATGTAGATGAAAATTTAATCATGGAAAATTATATAATATATCTAGTGGGAGAGTCTAATATGTTATCCTTTTAACTGCCTTATTTCTAGGATGGACAGTGACTACAGGATCATATCAGAATAAATAGACTAAATGAAGTGACTAGAACAAGGTTAGAAAATTCATAGCACACCATCTTCTCTTGTACCTGTAGCAGACTTCATAAATCAATGTATATATTGTTTCCCTCCCCGTCCAGAAAGCTGCTCTGTGAAACATTTCAGGAAACTATTAGAGATCAACTGGAGCCAGCACATAGATGACACCTTGAGCCCCAGAGAGACCAGGTGGGGAGGGCAGGGTGGGAATACAGGGGAGGCAGGTAGTCTGTTCTAATGGAGACCTTTCCTCCCTGGGTTTTAACTTCCTCCTCACACACTGAGGAAGGAGGGACAATCCTATACAGTGCTTTACACCCCTTAAGAGATCATCTAAATAATTGAGAAAAGATTATTTTCTGATAAGATTTCTTTCTTGCTATCCTATAGAATCATTTATAGCCTCTAGATTTAAAAATAAATAGATTACATTAACAGAAAGAATTTAATCTCTGTGGAAGCGGTGACCTACTCCTTGAGTGGAGGTTAAGGCAGATTTCTTTCTTTCTTTCTTTCTT
>NW_004524607.1:4332304-4362012 GCF_000260255.1 Octodon degus
ACTGGTGGGAGTTGACTGAGAACCTCAAATAGCTATGGTAGCTGGGGCTACTGCCAATTGTTGGCCAGGTAGTGCCCTGTCAGGGTTCAAAGCCAGAAGGCCAAGGCCTTTGACCTGGACAGCTGTCTTTCAGAATGCAGGCCAAGGAGTGCGGAGGCCTAATATAGGCAGGGAGTCAATCAGGATAACTTAAGAGGGGGAGGAAAAAAAAGACTCTGCCTTTGCTCGAGTTCTCCAGATTGGCTCTCCAGATGGCCCTCTCTTCTCTGGTAAATTATGCAACAAGCTGCTTCAGCCGAGTTTTGCAGACCTGGATGATCTTGAACTGATTTCAACAAACGGGCAGACTCGTGGGGTTGCAGGGCTTTTTCCTAGTCCTTTCATCTTAGGAAGAGCACAGAGGAAGGAAAAAGCAAATAATTCCTTGTGCGCATCACAGAAAAAGAGCAATACACATACAGAAAAGTACCAGTGCTTTATGTCTACCTTTTCAAAGGAATAACTTTGAAGGAGAGGCTGCCTTATTAGAAAAGGTTAGAGTTCATCATAATTACTCCACAAAGAGGAATCCAGCCTTATACAGTTTCACTAATTATGTGGCAGAATCATTCCACAGTAATAGTGCTGGAATAGAAAAGGGGGAAGAGTTGTTTTTCAGTATAAGGAGGTATGAAGGTCTTACTCTCTGTTGCTGGTAATATTTCCTTGAACTGAAATCAATTTTTTTTTTATTTGCAGAGTGTCCCCTCTCCTGGCACCTTCATGGTGGAGGCAAGATGGATTGGCTCATCAGGCCTGGGACTGAACACCTTACTGAAGATTAAGTGAGGGTGGACAGTAGGTGCCAGAGCTACTCTTTGTCTCTGTCCCCTCTAGGGTCTCAGTGCTGACTCAGCTTCTGCTTGTCCCTTCAGAGTGTAGAAGCTCTAAGCCTAGATTTGACCCTTAGGAGGAAGAAAATCACAATGGGAACAGGAAGCAGTCAATAGACCAGGTGGGAGGGGGAGAAGATAGGTTGTGGTGGAGTCCAAAGCTACAAAACAAGTTGTAGGAGAGGAGAGCAGCCCATTAAAAAGCGTAACCCAGGAACTGAAGAGAGAAAGAAAACAAATAGAATTTTTTTGTGTCAAAATTATTTCTTAAGAAGACACAAATGTACAAAAGCCAAAGTACAATTCACTCAGTTGCTCACTTATTGCAAGAGGAATGCCTTAATTGCACTTAATGCCTTGCAGACTTTGCATTATGTATTGAAATGCAAATGGGAATACGAAATGGTTTCTGCCTGTTGTCTTGTGTATGGTGAGATGTCAGGAAGGGAATTAAAGTAGGTGACAAATCATCTGAAAAGGAAACATTGGGGGACACAGAAGAATGACTACAGAAATGGAGGTTAATGAAAAGAAGCTCAAAAGAAAAGGAGATGCTTGTGTTGGATCAGGAAATGGACTACGGCTTCTCTTATGCCAAAGACGAGAAAGTGTTTACTTAGCAAAGGGAAGTGTAAGGGCAGTGGCACTGTGAGTATGTACTTCTGAGATAGCCATGCTGCTTGAAAGTGGACTAGAAGGAGAGAAAGTGGTCACATACTTCCTGAATATGGGAAGAGATTGGCACTGGATTAATAAATGCCTTACATGTTCTGATAGAACTGTGGTATTTCTTTTGGAAAGTATAGTGCATTGGAAAGAGTCCAGGAGGAAAAGAAATAAGAAGAAAGGGTAAGTGAAGAGTAGCTTTTAATCGTACTGGTCAGTTTGACTACATTACAAGAGGCCTGGGGAAGTGACTAGACCACAGGCATGCTCTACTCACCAGCAGATCCATACATGGAGATTCACTGCAGATGTGCTGTGAGGAGGTAGGGCCCAGGTGAAGGCGGGTGCTGGGAGTGTGCCTTGTGGGGGTGCTTATCTTGTCAGAACTCTTCCCCTGTAGTCTGCCTCCCAGTTGCCATGAAGTATACAACTTGTTTTACATGGCTTCCACCATGACATTTCTGTCTTAGATTCATCCAGCCATAGGCTGAAACCTCTGAGACCATGAGCCAAAGTCAACATCTTCTCTATTATGGCTTGTGTTTAGATATCCCTCTAAAGCCTTATGCAATCATGGAGGTCAGGCTTTTCAAAGATGGTTGAACCTAGAATTTGTGATTGACTCAAGATTCAATGCTAGGATTAAGGGTGTAAGTGCTACACCCACCCTAGAGCAGGCCACTTGCATGCAATATAAAGGACAGAGCCTTGTCTTCCCTTTGCATGCTTTTGCCATCTGCTGCGATGAACTATTGCCCTTCTGCCAAAACACCCTGCCTTGGAGCCAGCTGATTATGGTCTGAAATCTCTACAAAATGTAAGCTGAATCAACTTTTTCCCCTTTAATTTTGGGTGTCAGGTATTTTGTCCCAGTAATAGGAAAAGTAACCAAGACATTCTCCTTTAAGTTACTAGTATTTGATAGTTTTTCAGTGACAAGAAAGTAGATTGTTACAAAAGATAGAGTGGAAAAGGAGTTACATTTGGATTCCCCAACCAGAACTTCCCTTGGGTCCCTTCCAAAATAATGCCAGCTACTATCTCACACAGTAGGGTTGGCACTTTTGCTTACTCTATAACTCCAAATATAACAGCTGATTTGGTTCACAGGTATACCTCTGAAAGGAATCATTATAAACTAATAGTGAATGAAATACTAGCTGTGAGCAATTACCATAAATACATTCATTTATTCAAACACTATCTGCTGTCCTCTAGAAAAATATACAATAAGTCATGCTGGCACTAATAAAATGACAAAGAGCATTGTACTATCATGCTTGACCTCTTGACGCCTTTGGAGAAAATAGAAAAATAAAAACATAGAAGTAAATGAATAATTAGAAATCATATTAAATCAAATAAAAGGCAAGAAAAACAAACAAACCAAAAAAGAAAACAGGGAAAAGCAACAAGTCATGTAACATGTGAATACAAGTTTCATGAAAAGAATAAGGTCTGTGGGAGGCCAAGAGAAGGATGAGGCATAGCATCAGAAAGGTGATGGTAGAGAAACATGCAGGCCAGCACACACAGGTGTGATCATCCCAGCAGACAAAGTGTTGAACCTACATACATTACATAGTAATTCTGTGTACAACTGCAAGCTATTAAATGGGATGATTTGAGTTTTTAGTGACAACTTTGGCAACTGTGTAAGTGGATAAGAGGAAAGAAAGATTAGAAGTGAAGAAGAACAGTTAGAAGGCCTGGGTGAGAATGAGAAAATTGTGTCTGCAACTACATTTAGGAAGAGGGGGGAAAGCAGACAAATAAAAATACTTCTTAGGATTCAATTAAAAAAACAAACAAGCAAAGCAGTGAGAAAGCATTCTATTGAAAATGAAAGAGAGGAAATGTAATATGTGAGGTTTCTTGTCTGGTGATAAAAGAACTGGAAAGCTGATAGAGTATGAGTAGGCCTAAAGATTAAACATTAGCAAGACACCTCCATCCTTCTTAGGTGGGGAAGGGGGTAGGCAAGGAGATGATGTGATTGCAGTTTCTGGCGTAGTCACTTCAGTGGTAGCTGGAGCCTTTGAGAAGGCATTGCCTCACGTGGAGTAGAGAAAAAAACACCCCACTCTCTCCTGTTGTCCTGCTCCTCCACCAATCTCTCCCATGCTCAAACTTAACCAGCAACCAGATCACCTGTAAGGCAATCACCTGATGTAGCTTTTAGGGATAAATCCCTAGTATTTCAGAACAGAGAAGATATAAGACGAAAACAGAGGACAGATGGATTCAAATGAAACCAAGACCGGTAAATATGCTATCTGTATTTTCAGGTAGATTTGGAACAATTTGAGGGTGAGTGGAGTATGAAGATATGGGCAAGAAATATCAAAATTGATCACTAGGTTTCTGGCTTGAAAAACCATATAAGGACTGAGGTGCCATGCACACAATGAAAAGACATGGGGTTGCAGTAGATTTGGTGAGGTGGTGTAAAATTTATACTTGAAAGATGTTAAGTGTAAGATACTATTGTATGTACATCTAAGATACTTTTTAAGTCTAAAAGCTTCATTTATAGATCTTGAGTTCAAACAGAAAATAAAATCAGAATTAGGCTGTATTTGTAATCATGAGACTCTATAAAGCCACCAAGGAAGATAATTTCAAATGAAAAGAAGGCTTAGGACTTATCCATTATGAAATGGATCTTAAATGTTCACTAAGGGCCATATGCTAAATCTTTGAACACCAGCCTATGGTGCTTTCAGGAGCTGATGGAAACCCTAAGAGGTGGGGCCTAGTAGAAGAAAGTGGTGTCATTGGAACCATGTCCTGAAGAAGGGTATTGATATCTTAGCCCCTTCTTATCACTCTTTCTTTTGTTTTTGCCAGCTCAGCCTGTGTTGGGGGCAGGCCTGACACTAAAATGTGGTGCTGGGGATTGAACCATAGTCCCTGCAGTTGCCTAAGCTTGCCTAAGCAGGCACTTTAGACCACTGAGCTATCTTGCTGGTCCCCTACTCCCAGCCACCATGAGGTGAACTGGTTCTTCTGCCGTATGTTTTCCATCATGATACACTGCCCTGCCATAGGCCCAAAAGTATCAGAACCAATAGAACATGGATGAAATCCTTGGAAATCATGAGTCAGGATATGTGCTTTTCCCTTCTCAGTCAGTAACTATTTTGCCATAGTAATAGAAAGCTAACACATTCTTATTAAATATGACATTTAGAGAGCAAAGTAAGAAGAACTGAAGCAAAGATGGAGAAGCCCATCTAGCAAAAACAGAAAAAGAAAAAGAACTTTCCTGTATTGATTAGGGTTGTCTAGAGGAACAGAAATAATAGGAAAATTATCTGTCTGCCCATCTGCCTGTCTATCTATCTACATTTATACAGGGAATTTTTCAGATAGGCTCACAAGATCAGGGAAGAAGGGTCAACAGTGGGATCTGAGTATGCCAGTCAGAGGATCCAGAAGCTACCAGTCAATGAAGCTGAAAGTCATAGAACAGGAGAGACCAAGGGTGCAGTAGTAGTCCTAGAAGCAGTGAAAAAGCTCAGGGGAATCCCTGGTGTGAGATTATATTGAAAGGATAAAGAAGCTGGAATCTGTGGTCCATATGCAATACCAGTAGCAAAAGACATACCCAACTGAGCACTGTGAGGCTTTCCAGAACAAGTCAACATTTTCCTTGTTCCCTTTCATTCCATCCAGGCTTCAAGCCTATTGTACAATGTCACTTATGTCAGGGTGGATCTTCTTCCTCAGTTTTAGCCCACAAACTGACACTACCACAGACACGCCCTGAGCTGTGCTTTTCTAATCTGCTAGGCACCATTTAATCCAGCCATGTTGACAGTCATCATTAACTACTACTCTATCAGTACTGACTAAGAGTAATTTACCCTCCAGCTACCACGAAAATTTCTGTGCCTTCTTCAGAATTGTTGTTTCTTTATTGCCTTCAATTCCTGCTCACATTCCATCCCAAGCCACTCTGACCAGGATTTTATCCTCATGTTCTTCACCACAACCATTTATATCAAAAACATTAATGATTTTCACATTTCTATATACAATAGTTAATTTTACTCTTACTTGCTTCATCAGTTGGTTGACAGCTTCATTCAGAATAGAAGACATGCAATTAGTTGCTATCCTTAGACAATAGGCAGAATTGAAGATTATCCTGGCAAACCAAGACATACAGTCTTTTTCTAATCATTGTTAGACACAAGTCTGCACTTTTTTCTCCTTGATTCATTTATCTTTCTTGACTTTAAGTTTGCTACATGAAGTTTTCTTCTTTATTCAATTCATTTGTTCTCAGTCTCTCACAGTGTTCTCTTTAATTAGATAGGTACATCAGGGGTCAAACATCTTTTTCTTGGGTTCTTGGTTCTTTCAGAACCCAATTGCTTGGTGATCTCATCCAGTATCATGACTCTAATTCATCCATACAATGATTTCCCTCTACTGTATCATGGTAGTTGAAATTTTTTCCCAAATTCTAATATTCAATTACATAAGAACACCATCTATATAATCTAAACTCTTATTGTGTTCCCCAAATCTGCTTTGTTATCCTTCCCATTTCAGTTCATATAGCTCTATCTTCTTATTGTTTAGATAAAATCTTTAGGGTCATCCCTGATATTCATTTCTCGGTCCTATCTGTGCATGCACATGAAGTGCATCATCAAATGGCACCATCTCCTCTAGCTATTTCCAGAAACCAGATTCATCACAATGATCTGGATCAATGATTTGATAATTATACCTACCTCCCTGCTCCCATGTAGGATCACCCCAGATTGGACCATCTTATATGATTTGGCAAAATATGTCAGCTCTTGTCACTTTTTGGCTCAAATTTTTTCATAAATTCTTACCTTTCTTAAAGCACAGCCAAAATCCCAGTAAAACCAAACCATTGCCCAATCTCCCTTTTCATTACTCTTCATTGTGTGCAAGTCCATATTCACAACAGGTGCAGGGAACATTTTCAAGGATCACCCAAGTCCGAGCTCTTACTGCTCTCTCTTCTCCCTAATCCTAAAACTAAGGCTGCTCTCTCTTTAAACTTATTTAGTGTCTCCAGTGCCATTGTCTGAAATTCCTCTTATTGCAATGCTTCTGTTCCTTCTTTCCCTATGGGAATAATCTCAGTCACATACCAAGCTTATTTTGATTATCAGGTTTTTTTTTTCTCAGCTGTGGAACAACATTGATCATCTCCCTATGGTTTGTTGTTGTTGTTGTTGTTTTCTGTTACTAAGGTATCTGTCACTAATATAACGATGCATTTACTGAGAGTTGTTTGTCTCAAAAAAGAATTCAGAACTCATAAACAGTTATAAAATGTAGCACAATAATAAAAATAGTAGGATTTTGAGAAAATAGTAGTGCACTGATTTAAGTAGCCATACTACAGAGCTCCATAGATTGGCTAAGTGGTGAATCATAAATTTAGCATTAACTTTCCTACACTCAAGATGAGGAAAGAATATGAGCTCTTGCATCATTTTCTCCAGTTCATAAAACAAACCAACAACAACAACAACAAAAAACTACTGGATAGAAGATGTATAACTGTGTGTCACATAAACCATAAGATATTTTCCACCCATAAATAATAAACTGTACAGATACCATCTCAACAAATTTCTCCACAGGAGAAATAACCACAGATATCATAAAATATGCCTTCAGCATGATGACTGTTAAAAGTATAATCAGTCAAAGAAATTTTTCAGGGGAGACTAGTCAAGGGTATGTAATTCTCTGTTCCTTGCAGTTGGTCTATAAGAATGATTTCTTTTGGGACTAAGATGCTTGAAAAAATACCCAGTTTCCTACCTTTTCAAATTTGATGTACATTATTTTAGGATTTCCTATTTGTACCTTTTAAAACATTTGAAGGTTGTGGTTCAAGAATGTCTAGGGAAAATCTGAGATTATACACTCAGAACACAGACAGTTTGTGGTCTTGGTGAAGGGCACAAACTCTCAATAGAAATCTTGGTAGCGCCTTCTATGTCTCAATAGAAAGCTCAGTAAGCAGGTACAGGATAGAATGGCCTCTCCTAAGGAAAATTCAAGACATTTATTGAAGACACATGACTAAAATAAACTCACCAAGAACTCATTATTCCTCTAAAACAGGGGAGTGATCACTTATGTTTCTTTTTATGAAATTGCAAATTATTATTAGTACATGTTTACAATACATAATGATTACATTCCTCCTGGGACACTGATACATGGGCATAACACATCTTAATAATATTAAATTTCCTTCCCTTCCACTTTCTCTCTTCTGCTTCCATCCTTGGTTTGCATCCCATCTGCAAAATCTCTATACCCTGTCTCCTATTATCAATCTTTCACTTTTGTCTTTAAAATATTTATACTGTGTTTGTTTCTTATATTGGAGAAATCTTGCAATGTTAAAACAGGTGTGTTCAATTTATTTCACTTTATATTAAAATGTCAAAGTGTGCCCATTTTCTGACAAATCACTCAAATTTATTCTTCTTTATGTCAGAGTAGTATTTCATTGCATGTGTATGCACTGAATTTTATTTATCCAGTCATCTGTTGATGAACATGTAATTAGCCTAAAGATATAGCTATTAGCAACTGCCTGGCAAGTGTGAGGTCATAAGGTTGATTTCTATTGAGAGAGAGAGAGAGAGAGAGAGAGAGAGAGAGAGAGAGAGAGAGAGAGAGAGATTTAGCTATATGAGTTGTGCTGGTACAAATCTAGATATGCATATATCACTAAAATCTATCCTTAACTATTTGGGGAAGATTCCTAGAGGAGGAGAACCTGGGTTAAATGAAATTTGTATTTTTAGCTTTTCAAAGAATCTCCATACTGGTTTCTATAGTCATTGTAGTAGCTTAAATTTCCACCAACTATATAGAAATATTTCTTTGTATTGGCATCCTCACCAGCACTTTTTATTCTATCTCTTGATAGTAGTCATTCTTTATGGAGCATGATGATATCTCAATGTTATTTTAATTTGTATTTACCTAATGGCCAGAGATAGTGAACATTTTTATGTATTTATTGGCTACTTTTATATCTTCTGAGAAGTGTCTATTTATTTTAATTATCTTTTTTTAAATTGGATCTTTTATTGAGGGGATCTTTTTTTGAGTTTTTTGTCTTTTCTGGGTATTAGTGCTCTGAGCAAAGGACGACTAGCAAATGATTTTGTTCATTTTTTGGCCTGTCTCTTCACTCTCCTGTTACTTCTTTTGCTGTACAGAAGCTGTTTAATTTGGTATAATCTCATTTATTTGTCCATCATGCTATTTCCTGTGCATTTGGGATTCTGTTCAGAAAGTCCTTGCCTATGCCTATGATTTCAACAGTTTTACTTAGGTTGTCTTTCAGCAGATTAAGTGTTTCTATCTTAACATATAGACCTTTAATCCACTTTGTCTTTTCTTAGTGAATAGTGAAAGACAGGGTGATCTAGATTCAATTTTCTGCATGCGGATAACCGGTTTTCTCAGCACTATTTGTTGAAGAGGCTATCTTTTCTTCAGTACAGGTTTTAGCCCTGTTGTCAAAGATCAGATGTCTAATTGGGTTCTTTATGCATTGTTGGTCCTGTTCCATTGACCCATGCATCTCTTTTTGTGCCAGTACTGTGTTGCCTTATCACTCTAGTTTTGAAACATAGTGTGAGATCTAGTATTCTTATTCTCTCCACTGTGCTTTTGTTAAGCAGGGCTGATTTTTGCTATTCTGGCTATCTTCTGGTTCCATATGAATTTTAGGACTTTTTTCTAGTTCTATGAGGACTGCTCTTGGTGTTTATGTTGAGGTTACCTTAAATCTGTGTTCCAGTCTTAGTAACAGGACTATTTCTATAATGTACATCATGCCATCTATGAATGGGAGAGCTTTTCATTTTCTGCTGTACCCTTTGATCTTCTTCAGAGTAGGCTTGTCTTTGTTGGAGAGGTCTTTCACTTCATTAAGTCTTTAATTTTTCTCAAATCTTTTCTGAATGGTACTGTTTTCTTGATTTCTTTTTCCAAGCATTCATTATAGGTGTACAGAAACACTATTGATTTTTGTGAGTTGATTTTGTACCCTGATGCCTTGTCAAATTCATTACTTATTTCACAAGGCCATCTTGTAAATTAAATAAAATATGTATAAAACTCCAAAGTCAATGCATAGCCCATACTATTTATTTTTTTCAAATTGTTTTCATCCTAAATAATTCCAGAGTTACTACCAAAAATACTGACTGAAAGGTCTTCTATGCTGGAGGTTTATGTCTATCTATTAATTCTGTAAAATATTTAAACTATAACTTTATATAGGAAACATTACAAAAGCCAAAACAAAAAAGGAAAGCATTTCCAGTCTAGTACTTGTAGGACTGCATAGGTTCCAAAAGAACCCATGCATTTGATTAATGATGAATGACTTGTTTCTGCGAAACACAGGCATGTGTTCTACTATATATTACGTACTGTAGATACGTGAGGTATGAATTCAAATTTTATGGCTTGAATAATATATTATATATTACGCATCTATTGTTTGGCTTGTCAGGACCAGCAAGCAAGCCTGTACTGGGAAATCCATCTTCCATTTCAAGATTGGAATTTAAATTGAGTGTTGTGGTTGGTTTACAAATCCTTTGCCCTGACTACTGTTATTGTTACTGGGCAAAGTTGCCTAATCCAAACTGGAGCAGTGTCTGTGCCGACCTCCAGCTTTTCTTTACCACTGGTCACCCATGACTGGAACAGGTTTGGACTCCTGATCCAAACTATACCAGTAAAACTCCTTCAGGAGAGATTTTAGCTTTTGCCCACAGAGTAAAACAATAAGGCTTCAGTCTTTATGATGGTAAATTGAAAAGTGTAAGTCAGCAGGTGGCTTTCCTACACTCCAAGAAATTGAAATAAGAAACAGAGGCACAAGCCTATATTTATGTATATTGTGGTGGGGCTTGGCCCTATGAAAGAGAGACCCTTTCATTCCATCCCAGCTGAATTTCCCTGCCTTTCCTAGTGTGTAGTTATATAACTGAAGAAACTCTACCTTTGACCTGATCCAGTTATTGGATTTCAATCACCTAAAACCATTCCAACTCACTAGTTCAAGTGGGTCATAGCTAGTTAGAAAAGTAATTGTCTCTGCAAATGTCAACCTGGAAGTTGGGTAGGGCTGAAGGAGGAAGAGATTTAGTCAGAGATACTGTAGCTCAAATATGTTATTGTAAGTTTTTGGACTTTTAAAAAATCAATTAATAACAATCTAAATTTTAGTTTTTTCACCTGTGACTCAATCAAGATTCAGTTAGGAAATAATTACAATTCAAAAAAATAACCCAGAAAATTCTGTACAAAAGTTTGCTAAGTACATACAAAGTATGCTAAAGAGGAAAGGGACAATTCTAAGGTCTCATGTAGATGTCAACTGCAGTGAAGGGCCCACCATGCATGGGGCTGGGGAAAATAAGAGCTCATGGTGATCAACTCTTAAAGGCTTGGAGGACCAGCAGAGTGAGGTTAGGAAAGACCTGTGAGAAGGTTTTGCTGTTATTAATGACATATCTGAGGGGAACATCATGTATCCAGTTCTCATTGTCTGCTTAGCTACTCCTCCAGAATGGAGCATCCCTGGCCAGGAAAAAGCATTGGAACAAAATGCAGCAAAGCAAAGAAGTCCTTCTCTCACTTCCAGTAGCAGTCTTCCCCTGTTGGCAACCTTTCTGTTGGCAAAACTTAACGTGGAGCCCTCCAACAAAACAGAAAGGTGGTTTTCAGAATCCTAGCCCATTGTCAAAAGCTAATAGTAGAAAGGTACAACAACTTGATAATTGGCACAAAATATGCAAGAGCTGGGTTGGCTAGATAGCTCAGCGATCTAAGCATCTGCCTGTTAAATACAAAGATTTGGGTTCAATCCATAGTACCATATGCTATGCCAGCCACTGAAACTGAGCATGATAGTGCACACCTATAATCCCTGAGCTGGGGAGGCTGAGACAGGAGGATCACTATAAGTCCATGCTACATAGGAGACTCTGTACCAAATAAATCAATGAATAAATATTTAAGAATATTAAAAATATGCAACAATAATGAAACATGTTTCACTAGGACTTGAAACAGATAATTGGTAATTACATATAATTAAATTAGATATTAAATATAATTTGTGAATAAATTATTATAATAGAATTGACACAAGTCAGCTATTACTTGAAAAGGAGTAGTTGTTCAATAAGCACAGTGTCCATTCTTCTGGCAATGAGTTGCATGCATGAGGCTCTTGGAGACAAGAGTAGAGTCTTGCTGAGTCTTGTTCATCTCTGAAGTTGTGTAGATAGCACAAAACGGACTTTCAGAGTTTCAGTTGTAATTATTCATTTCTAGGCTATACCATGAAATCCAGATTTTCTTTTATCTTTCATCATTTGCTTTGCTATAAAAAATGTTTCTATCAGCTTTTGTCTACTTTGAAAATGAAACATGTGTTCTCACTCTGGAAAGTTTTTCTGAGTTTTCAAGCCCAAAGAATATTTCTCCCCTTCCTTTCCCTTAGCTGTGACACTATTTATTATGCTTTACACTCTTTTGCCAAATAATAGAGGCTTCGTAGTGTGGATGGGCTCCATACATTGCCTCAAATATGCCTACACAAGGAAAGAGGACAGGTGTATGAAGTAATTGGTAGAAAAAAATGATGGCTGAGGAGAAAAGTCCGGCAGCAGAGTGTGCACGCATTGGTGGTATTAGAAAGTGGGGCAGAAGACATAGACTCTTCCTATAACCAGCAACCTATTCATCTCCAAGCCCTGTGCCTTAGGGATATGACACTAATAAAGAATCTTGAGTTGCTAATTGTCCATAGGGAGCCAAAGAATACCATATGGGTCTAAATTTGTAATATTCCAAGATTGAACATTTATCTTTGAGTGAGATTATGCTTGCCTATTGTTATACACTTCTAGGAGCCTGCTAAATATGAAAGTGCTTTGCATCTTCATGAGCCTTTATCTGTGCTTTAATAAGCTACTGTGAGCAGAACCCTTATATTCATGTTTCTGAGTGTTTTCTCTACAGAGTTGGAAAGCCATCTTTCCAATCTTTCAATAACTCTGCCTCAGGATCAAACACGGTCTGCTTTCTGAGCACAGATAAAGTGTATTATCTCATTGTATAGAATTCCAACATCATCAGTGAAGACTATTCCACTCATGGAAGAACTACCCAGAAACTACACGGATGAACAAAATGTTCCACAGATGAGCATTGCATTCTTTCTGGAATAAGCCCTTCTCATGGAAAGATTTCTTATGACAGGTGATAACAATCTTCTCCAATTACTTGTAAAAGTAAGTTGACAGTACAAAATTTCATTTGAAGGCACTCTATTAAGCACATTTCAACCAATGTTTACTGTCAAGCCAGGAATTCATGCCAGACAGGTAGAATCACTTTCCTTTAAAAACCTATTATTAGCATCAGATAGACAACCAGGTCTGCAAAAAGAGTTTTCATTAACATTCATAGATTACCAAGAGTCAAATAGTTTATTTTTTGGTCTTTTCATATGTAATCTTTATGAAAAATATAGCTCATTATTTATTTTACCTTCACTGCTCTACTACATGTTTTATATATGTATTTGACACTGTGATAAAATACGTGTAATGCAATCCATGGCTTTTGAAAAATTTTAGAACTTGTTCTTCATAAAAATGTGTTAATTTTATTAGCTTTGCTAGAAATGCCTATTGATTGCAGTGATTTCCTCTTGGTTCCCTGGTTTCTCCTTTCTAGGCAAGCAATAAGCAGTGAAATGAGGAAAAATGGTTTCAAAACATACAAAACCTGTTCCTTGTGTAGATATGGCTTAAATAATATAAACAGATGGATTTCTCCCACAGGACAGGTCATCATACCATCGGGGGAAAATGAGTTGGCTGCTGCTGAGTTAAGAAGCAATGAAGTCATTGCTATGCACATAATTAAAATGTGATATTTCAAGAATAGTGAATCCAAGGAAGAAAAAAGAAAAATTACAGATATTACATACTGTGGTTGTGGCTTTGAATTAATATGTTCCTGGGTGCAGAAGATATAAAGCAAATGAATGTCAGTCATCAAAAATAAGCAAAATGGTAATGTATTTAACTTGTCACCTTTACCCCCAGTTCCCACCCCTTACTCGCATAATACCAGTACTAGTTATTTTTGCGAAACTCGTTCAAACTATGTACACTTTGTTAGCTGGCTAGATTTGGATGCTATAGAATAGTTTGATGTGCACCGTTCCAGTGCCTAGCAGAAACTGATCCGTGTGTAGAGACAAGCCACTTCAGAAGACATGGGTCTGCTTTATGCTTTATCAATGGTGCAGTGAAAAGTTTTGCACGTATACTTCTATTACTCATTGGAGCAGTTCAGGGGAGAAGGGCTTGCTATGGCTATTACTCAGCTCAAACAAATGTTCTTTCTAGGTAGCATTGGGTCTACTTAAAAAAGACAATGATACAGCATTTGAACAATGGACTCTGTCCTCTTTCTGCCCAGGAAGCTGCCTAGTGAGAAAACAGCAGATGCACAAGCAACTGTCATCTTGGGTAAAAGGGATCCTTTTCTTGGGACCATATCAGTTTCATGTTTACAACTCCTCTAAGGCTATATCTATATGATGACAGGCTTTCTGGTGAAAGCTGAGAAATTCAGTTGCAAATATGAATGCTACAAAATGTGCGGCTATTTGGCAACGGGCAGATCAAACATCTGGATCTTTGACTCAGTTTTTCCATTTTCACCCAATATTTTCATATCATGAAAAACACCAATTAAAAAAAGCAGCCAATCTGGTGTTTTGGCTTTCCTACTAGCCAATTTGTATCTCAGAATGGTTGGTCCAATTGATTGTGCTGCTTTAGATGGCCAAAATGAACAGACCAAGATAAAAATAGTTGGTGGGGTAGCTGTTCTGATCTCAATCAATATGGTGGAATTATAAACCAACTCATAAGTGCTGTACAAAAGCAAGGAATTTCTGACATTCTCAGAATTGAGCCATATATTGGGAAATAGATGATGATCATTTCTCCCTATTCTTCCAGATAAAGACATACACATCAAAAGTCAGGTGATTCACTTTGGAAAGCACAACACACTGGTGTTTATTCTGTGCTAGAATTTGTGGGTTCCTTCCTCAGTGGGATGCTAAGCTGACACAATGAAATGAAACCACAAATGTGAATTCACAGAGACAGAGCACTTCAGCTTACTTTTGACACACTGTGGAACTGGAACACTGCAAGCCTAAGAAAGAAAAAGAAACGGAAAATAAACGTTATTGAAAGCTTATTTTATTCTCTGATACAGTAAGGTGTAAAAATTTTCTAATCTGGAGAGTAACCTCCATGTTGGGGGATATTCATATAAATAAACTAAATGCATTTCACATTAGAAAATGAGAGAGTGTATAGACTGGGACAGAAAATATTGCAGTTATTTATAATACATTTTTCTACGTTTGAACTTGAATAATAGATCTAATATTAAGTCATAAGAAGCTGGTGAGGGAATGGATTGATTTCTGTTAACATTTAAGTAATCAGGAAATGTTGTTTAAGGTAAGGCATCTAAATACATCACCTTTGCATACTATGTGCCATTCTTTCCAAATGTAGAGCTCCTAGATCCATAAATAAGGAAAACTATACATATTTTTGTGGACCTGCATCTAGAATTCCATATGATGATAATTTTCTAACTGCTGTTAAGGGTAGCACCTCCACCACCAACGAATTTGATGCTATGGAAAGACTAAAAAAGAAATACTAAGTCAAAGAATAAAATTGAAATAATATTTAAGGAAAATTATTTTTTCCATGTATTTTTAAATTTTGCAGCTTTCAAAATAACCCAGTATACAGCACCCCTCAGATTGACTGACTCATCTCCATGTCCACACACTTTCTTTAAAAACAGAAAAATCATTTTTGAAAATGATCAAAACATAACATTTTGCTGGAACAGATGCCTTGCCTGAGCTCTGTGCCACATTTTTGTAGTATTTAAAATGAATGTTTCAGTTTTAAACATGGAGTGACTAATTGTCCTTGAGGAAGAAAGGAAGGTCCTCGTGGAAGCAGAGCCAGGGTCCTCATCCATCCAGTTTGTGAGGATCAGTGGGCATCAGGCTTGTGCACACCAAGTACTCCACATTAGCCCCCTGGACTGTCCTTTTTGAGATTGCTTCTCAACAAGATTGTTTTTTGCATGTTCAACTGGCTTGAGTTCAAAGAGACTAATTTTTAACGTCTGAGACCAATATGTACTTTTTAGACATTTTTTTGTCATTTTATTGTTGCTTCTCTTATTAGATCCCATCCTTTCTTTTAAACACCATTTCCATTGTAACCTTTTGGGGTACATTCTTACATCCCAGACTAATACGGTATTCCTATTTAGATTTGAACTTATAGCTATCAGTCTCACACTAAATACTAATGATAGGTTCTTTGTGTCTTAAAACAGCCTTAGTCAGAAGGTAAACTGTATAGTGAACCTAGCTGAAAAGATACTGTCTATGAAAAAACATATTATTTTACTTTTCTTATTACATTTTCTATACATGCCAGCTGGAGCATGCGTAAGTTAGAAATTGCTTGACAAGTTTTAGAGACTAGCTAACTCTAACCTTTCTACTTTCTTCCAGGATAACAGATCGATGACTTCCTCTAACCTTCTGTTGATTGTTGCATTACAAATGGCAGATGTAAGTAACCCAGAAGCTCACCTCTGCCTCCTTCACTTCCTGTTCTGTGCTCAGGCCTTCAGAGCCAGAGACAATAGTTGGAGAACAGGTTTTTGAAAAGAAAGATTTTATTGGTCACTAAAGCATATTAGTATAATATACACATCCCAATGATAATAATCGTTATTTATGGTCAGGCAGTAAGCAGAATAACATTTAGTAGATATTAAATGTTATTAATACATATTTTGCTCATCACTAGTCTCAACACAAATGTAGATTTTGGCCAGCCATGGTTACCAGAGTTTGTTTTTTGTTTTTTGGGGTTTTTTTTGTTGTTGTTGTTGTTTTTTTTGTATTTTAGCAAAGGGTCTACAGGGTGTTTAGAGTCTCACTACTAGATCGGACTCAGTGATCCGTTTGTTTACAACCTCCCAAGAGCTAGGATAACAGGCGAGCTCCTACACACCCAGTCTCAATTGCTGTCTCAGTGCACCCCAGGGGTGGGGCCGGCATAGACCCGAGTTTCTTTTGATCCAGTAATCTTGCTCAAATTCTGTAACTTCCAGTCTTCAATGGAAAGGCAGAGTTCATAAAAAGAAATCATCAGATGTTTACTTCAATTTTAAAAGGCTTCTAAATATGTAAGAAATTGGATAGAACAAAGGATGTGCCATTATGATAAAATTCAAATTCTCCAGAAGTTTATAATAATTGATGAAGTTAGTTTACAAGCAAAATATCAAAGCAAATGTAGACAGAGAATGGATTCAGGAATGTTATTTCATGGTCCATGGTGTTGTGATTTTTGGTAATAATGTACAAATACTTCCCCTGTGTTACCCAAGTATTGGTCTAACATCACATCTACAGAGTTTCTCATAGGTTCAGTCACACCTTGTACAAAGTTGAGGATTCCAGACAGTAGTCATGTTATACCATCAGAGACTCATAATGGATGTACAGACTTCACAGTGGGAGAAACCAACAGAGGCTGAGGTTATGCATTCTTACTTGGTTAGATCATCAGAATTTGTCATTTTTTTGGAAAGTACCATTCACTTGAATATTTCTGAATCACTTAGGACACTCTGTCTCTCCCTAATGAGTAGCACCTACAAAGCAAGACTTGAACATAAGGTAAAATGTGCAAATGGAGAAATTGACAAAATATTAGCTTTAGAAGGAGTTGCCTAACTTTATTGTTCTCAATGTAACAATCAGTGTGACTCTGATGTAAACAATATATTTTTAGAAAGTATAATCATTGGTATCTGGCAGGCTGAGGCAAGAGGATTGTAAGTATGAAGCCAACCTGGCCAATTTAGAAAAACCCTATCTGAAAGCAAAAAGATTTTAAAAAATGTAAGAATTCTAGCTCAGTGTTCCCTATGTTCTACTTTAAGTTCTGCAAAAATATTACAACTTTTAAATTAACAAAAAAAAAAAAGGGTATACAGATGAATGTCCATTTTGTATCTGTGTATTCAAAGTGGCTAGGATAGATATATAGTTACATTCTCTTAATGAATAGAGGGATTTTTTCTAATGGTGTTTGTAAAAAGGATATCATGTCCGCTTCTTGTACAGCAATTAACCACTAGGAAGAATGTATGTAATGTGTTAATTATTGAAACCGTCCTACCAATTTGATTTGAAACTGTCTCATTGCTATTCATTTATCAATAAAATTATGGGAAAAATTTATGTAATACTGAATATATTCTCTCACAAACACACAGTGAAATTATAAATTAGAGGACACCAAACAGTTATTAATGGAAATTAATTAAACTCTTCAATACAAAAAAATTCCTAACACTAGAAACAATTTATGAACCTGGTACATGTACAAGAGAAAGTCAGAAGAACCAAAAAGCATACCCTTTAACATCTACTAGCTGAAAATGTTTCTGAGAGTCAACAACGAAAAGTTCTTTTCCTGTATTCTGATGCTTAAAACACTGGTTAAATCTTATCACATGAAAATATATGATACATAACTGAAACTATCCCAGGTATTTTAGAACATTGCATACTTCCCAAATTATAGTGATTTTTGATGTTAGCTGTCATCTTCCATAATTCTGTT
The DNA here is from genome assembly GCF_000260255.1 of Octodon degus. Classification (NCBI taxonomy): domain Eukaryota; kingdom Metazoa; phylum Chordata; class Mammalia; order Rodentia; family Octodontidae; genus Octodon; species Octodon degus. Next base: position 4,350,675 of record NW_004524607.1, read on the forward strand.
TACATTGGACTAAACATTTAAGTTTTGAATTACTAAATATAATTACCAATGATATAGTCCAGAAATCTTAAAGCTATTTTGAGAACAGTTAGATTCAGCATGGAATACGGGCATATTCCATAAACTCTATAAGGGAGGTAAGATGCAATTTGGTTTTATATAATCATAGATCAGTTGCAGGAAGAATGTGGACAATTTCAGGTGTTCATCACAGGACAAAGAAGGGCCACAAAATTGAAGACCACAAAGTCACTAGTCTGGAAATATCACGGATTAAGAGAATGAAAGAAAATAAGGTCAGATGGATGAGGAGCCTGGAGAATTCTTAAAACAAGGGAACACAGGACATACTTGACCTAGGGGCCACCAAAAGCTGTGATTAAGGACACCGAAAATTTAGTATTAAATTTAGAAAAATCAATCTGATGATAACTGATAACATGAATTAAAGAAAAAAAGTAGAGTTGGATGGACGATCTAGTCTAAAGGTTCATGTAATATTCCAAATAGAAAGTATGAAAGATCATAAAAAATTATTTAGTCATTTATGAAAGTATATTTTGCTATTGACATAATAATCATTTGGCTTAATAAGCCACTTAACTCATTCAAAAAACAGTGTGGATAGTTTCTAAAAGCTAAAGCAGGGTCATGGCATAAGTCCCTTCCTGGTAAACTCAAGGTCCTGAATTCAATCCCTGGTGCCAAAATAATAATAATAATAATAATAATAATAATAAAATAAGTGAGTCTAAAAGATAAACCAGCCAGGGAGATAGCTCAGTGGCATATGCACCTGCTTGGCATGCAAAAGGTCCCGAGTTTGATCCTAGGTAGCAAGAAAATAAAAAAGAAAAATTAAAAAAGAAAAGCTAAACCACATCAAAGAATAGTTTTATCATCAGTTAGAGTGATCTGAAAAACACCATAAAATAACTTATTGCAATTATAAAATAAGAAGAAGTTTTATATGTTGCCACCATCAGGGAAGTGAGCATTTTGGTCCATCCTTCAGGACTGATGAACTCCTATGCCTGAACTTCATCCTTCCTCAAAAGGGATCCTATGGAGCATAGATTCCATAGGGATAGCTTGTGAGGGAAAAGAGAGCGATCTTGTGTTCATAGTTGGAATGTTGGGATTGGTAAATTGAAACAAAGTCCTTATTGTAGTATTTCTCAAAACATTTAATAGCCCAGTGTCCTCTGTGTATGTCTAAGGTGATATCCTAGCACATGGTATTTCTACTTGGATTTGACGATAGCTCTCTGCTTTTGTGTAGGATCTTCTGGGGCTAGTATGCTACTGAATACACAGTAGGAAATGCTTGCACATGCAAATGCAATAATACAATGTAGTATATTAAAAGTATTACAAAGATATACGCATGTGTAATTTCATTAGGACAAAATTATTTCATAACTATAAGGAATTCAAGTTATTCATCTTTTGCTAATTGCCTTTGGCTTTAAGGCTTGTCAGAATTCTTCTGCTCATTAAATTCATAATCTCTCCTTATGAGGAAGCGTTGAGGACGACTTCACTCGAGTGGCTCACCCACACACAGCCCCCAAATCAGGCTGTTCATCATCTGAATGTTTTTCTTCAAGCACACAAAGAAACTATTTTCTTCTAGGTAGGGGCTTCCCCTGACCTCCCACCCACCCCTGCTAGGTAGAGAGTCATCCCCAAAGAGATGTGTCATTCTTGGAACAGAATATCCCTTGGCGAAGGCTCACCGAGTAATCATTCAGCTAGAAAAAAAAATCTACCCTGAGGGTCGGAAAAACCCATAGTGAGAAAGAATAATGGGCAGAGGGAATCACATTCCAGGGAATTAAAATAGGCACTGAAGTGAATATACTGCAGTGAAGCAAAGGGAATTCTCTAAAATTCAAACATCGGACTCTGGGTGATAAACTCTGCACCGGGTCACAATTAACTCTTCTGTCACTCAGAGAGGGTCATCCTTCCCTTTTGCTCAGAACAGGGTGGCTGTTGATCCTCCCTGCACAATTTCCTGTTGGCTTCAGGAAGCTGATGGTAAACACAAATCTTTTTCCTTTTCCCCCACTCCTTGCTTCCCCTGTTCCTCTCCATATGTGGCTATTAATGTTGACCCTGCAAAAGACATTAGACAAAGAATTAGTCAGAAGGCAGGATTCTCCGGTGAGTCAGATCAGCCTACCTGCAGCCAGACAGGCCTGGGGCAGAAAACAGAGTTGGCAGCAGCCCTGCTCTGTAGGTTGGAACGGGAGCTCAGAGCTGTCCTTGCTGAAGAGCTGGTAGGGAAGTTTCTGCTGGGTGGGCTAGGCACAGGTCCAATAGGGATCAACATGTTCTTGTCACGATTCAGGCAGCTGCCTGGCACCAGGGGGGTTCCAAGTTGGAGCCACCCAACAGGTGGGCAGAGCACTGCTCAGAAAAATCAGACTGCCTGAGGGCTTGATTATCAAAAAAGCAGATATACAAGTGGTAAAAACATAGGCTTCTGGCCTCATTTTGACCCTTTCCAATTGTGCATGTGGACAGGTTTCTCAAATTTTCTCATCCTCAGTTTCAGATAATATTATGAAGGCTTTTTAAAGGATAAAATGAAATAATAATGTCTAACATTTAGTCAGGTCTTACTATATGTTAAGAACTGTGCAACAAAGTCCACTATGCATTTATATTTGATCCTCACAACAATGCTAAGTGACAGATGTCATTATTCCATATCTATTTTATGTGTAAGGAAACTTGTATTCCGATCACCAGCTGGTAAGTGGTAAATCCACATACAACTGAAAGACTGAGATTTTAGCCAAGTCCACACCATTTTAAAAGCATAAGTACGCCCTGATAAGATGGTATTGAAGTTGTTACTGCTATCATCATTGATGCTGCTACTTCTATTAAGGGTGGAAATGTTATGCTGGGGTCAAGCTCTGAGTGAACAGCTATAATCCTTAAGCAAGAAGGCTGGGCAAGGTGAGAGCAAGCCAGTGATCTTCAGAGCATGTGAATAAGATGAGAAATGCTTCAGTTTGTTAGAAAGGACACTAGGACTAAAGCTTCAGCACAAAGATGGACTTGAGAATAGACTTATAGGCAGGCTTGTGGGAACTGAATGAGGTACCTTGAATGTCAGGTCAGGGGCCTGCTTTTGGACCGTAGGGGACCGCAGGAAATTTGGAAAACCTGGGGAAAGGACAGAGTCAGTTTCAGCTCAGGAAGGACTACTGGGCTGAGTTTAGAGGGTGGAGGTGTTGGTGGAGTAAGTAGATTACATTTGCAAAGTTGGAGGTTAAAATCATTCCAGGTTATTTCCTTGCTAGTGCAGTGTTACAAGGTAGTTTAATATGAAGTGGGGTGGTGTGATATAGAATACTACAGAAGAGTAGGGTGCTGGGCAGTGTAGGACAGTGCAAAGTAGAAGAACAGTGTGTGGGCTGGCATAAAGAAGCTTGTTTCAGTGTAGGATAGTGGGATTTAAGACTGAGTAATGGAGTATTAAATAGACCAGGCAGTGTAGTGCAGTGTAATGTAGGGATCAGTTGTGTTGTTAATAGTATATTTTAATACTATTAAATATTATATGTTAATAGTATATTTTAGCATGAGGTAGTCAAAGAGCAATTGAAGTCAGGAAACCTGAATTCTCAATTTTTTTTCTCAGCAGGCCTTGGATAAATCACTTAGCCCTTTTGGCTGCATTCGCCTGTAACATGTAAAATGAGAGAGTCAGAAAAAGATGATCTTGAAGGTCAGTTCTGAGACATCCCACAGCTAGTCTTCCTCATGAGATCTCTCACAATTTATGCATTCTGCCAAAATTTAGAGGCTCCTTATACGGACTTTTCCCCCAGTTTAGAATGCCAGATAATATTCCTGGAAGAGAACAGAAAAGGAGAAATCCATAAATAGATTTTAGTACCAATCCAACATTAAGAATTGAATTAAATGAAAGGTTAACTTCATGCAATCCAATCCTAGTCATAATTCTTTGTTAAATGAAGGGTACACTTAGCCAGAATACTGGGAGGTCTGGATAGCTGCAGTCCATTCCCAGAAAGCTTCCTTTGTTATACCTTTAGTGTAGACACTACTGCCTTACCCGAATAGGAAGCAGTCCTTATGGTCAAAATTGCTGGACCAGATGATCACACCAACGCAGGTGTCCATGTCTGTGATTATCAGAAGTAAGTTTTCAATGATACAGTCACTGAAAGAAGCATGAATTTAATAATATTTTACATTCCATTCTTATTTTACTTGCTGATAATTACAGTATAATTTTCAAAAGTAAATTATACTAAGATGCTTATTAAGAACATACAAGTTTCTTGCCCCTTTTCTCTATTTGCTGTAGTCCTGCCCCCAAATAACCTTTTTTGAGTCTATTGCTCTTATTGCTTCTGGTACTTATACATATTAACACATCTTAAATAATTAATATTCTATATCTGACTTAAGATTCACAAGTTTTAGATATTAAGATGATTTCTTGTATTACTAAATTAGTATTCAGCTCTCAGATACCACCATTCTCCCGTTTGTACCAGTGTTCAGGGTCAGTGTTATTGTGCTTATGAAAATGTTATTCACAACTGTGCATTATATTGTACCATGATTCTGTTTCCTTTCCTTATTTCTATCTTTACTAAAATTTAATACTTTTTTAAAAAAATACTTAGTTTACTTTTTAAAAAATTCAACCATGGCTTTTATATTTTGTATTGTTTTTCTTCAAAGCAGTTGTTCAGATTATCAGAATTGGTCAAAAATATTAAGCATTGACTGTTTAACTTACTTTTTAAGTATGATTATTTATGTAACCATCTTTCAAAAGGCTTTTATCAGATTACTTGTTGGCAAGAGGAATCACATTAGTAATTCCTCAGTTCTTTGATACTTTGTATTGAGGCTTACGTAGGCCTCTTTAATTGCTGCTACTCTGGGCTTTCCCACTGCCCACCACCCGTGGGATTCCCTTTGCTTGTCTCCTTATTTGGGCTCCCTGTTCCTTATGTCTCATCACTTCCTCTTTGCAGACATACTTCGTTTCGGATGATCAATTCTTTAGCCATTGTGTCAGATTAAAACTGCATTATTAGAGCAAAAATCCTGTTGATAACATATCTCAACATGCCTGTGCTCTTGAGTCACAATATTTCAGTCTGCGTTACTTTCCTTCAAACCCTGAGGCAGCACTGTCATCTCTGAATTTCCCTTTTTTATTGCTGCTTTTCTTCTGACTTGATTTTCCTGTTTTCAGAATCTTTACACTTCCTCTTTCTAGACTAGAACTTTATCTGGTGAAAACATTTGCTAACAGATTCCTGAAAAGAAGTTTAGAGAAAGCCAAGTATTTGAGACGTTGCATATTCGAAAATGTTTTGATTTTTACCTTTAAAGATGTGATAGTTTGGCTAGGTATAGAACAGTGATGATGAATGTTCTAGAAACTAGTATGCAAACTACTACCCCCAAACCACTTACATATCACAAAATGCTAATACTGCAATTAAACCTGAATACTGAGGTTTTAGTTTAGAAAAACTAACTCATTAATTTGCATCTTTTGTTTTAAAAGAAAAATAAATAATATACTTTCTCTAGCTTTGCCACCACTGGTATAGAATTATTAATTTTTTTCCTTCAAAATGTTAAAGACATCATTCCATTTTTTCTTGCTTCCAGTCTGATCTAGAAAAGTAACATTCCATTCTGACTCTATATTCTTTGTACGTATGTTTTCTCTGCTCCCTATAAGATTTCTGTGTTGTTCACCATCTCTAACATTCTGAAATCTCACATCAATGCTCTTTGATGCGGAGCTATTTTCTCTTAGGCTTGTAAGCTGTAATTTAAATATTTTTTGAAGAAAATATTTATTTGATTATTTTTTCAATCAAATTTATTTGATTTCTTTTTCAAGAGAGAACATTTTTTCAGATGCTGTGCCTTCAGGATCTTGTTCTTTATTTTTCTTAAACCCTTCATTCCTATTTTCCTCTCTTTTCACTTTTCGTCTTTTATCTAAAAGAGTTTCTTAGCTTTATTTTCTAACCCTCCTTTGATTTTTCCATTTTATTTATATTGTTTTTAATTCTCAAGAGCTACTGGGTCTCTAAATGCCTGCATATATATTCCTTACTTAGCTTTAAGAGCTTACCTCTCTGTATTTTTTTGTGGGAGACATATAATTGCATACATAAACATGCACACACACACATAGCTGATTATTGTTATTTAAAGATTATGTAGTGCTTAGTGCTCTTTTAATAATCATTCATAGACATCAATGAAAACTTTGAGTGGTTGATACATATATTCCCACGTGCACCCAGTTAATACTCTGTTTTGTTTCCATTCTTTCACTGTCATCAAATGCCCTTTTTGCTGTCTTTGTACTGTCACATTTGCCACAATTTTCTGCTTTTTTAGTTGTATGTCATTGAAAATATCACCAAAGGTTGCAGGAATCTAACCATATATTTTTCCAAAAGCAATGGTTCAGTCTTCTTTGATTTGGTGTTACAATGATTTTAAATAATGTAAGGAATGAGGATTTAAAAAACCCAACTGTATGGGTCATATATGTATATATGTGTGTATATAAACATGAGCTTGATTTTATTCTCTCTACTTGTCTCTATTTCTTCCATATAGCTTTTTTTCTGTCCTACCACATACTTTCATCCGTTTTCTGATAGTATTTTGTGTGTTTCTTATAACAGAGGTGGAAAATTGACAGTGCTGATGATATCCTTGGGGCATCTGTGGTGACATGTTGACTTCCGCCTTCACTTCGTTGGGCAAACTGATGTGCTATTATCACTGCAAAGATTTCTTTGTTTGATTTGATTAGATTCCTTTCAAAGAAATTGTTTTCATGCTTTGAGCATTGTGCGTATAGACAAATGTTTCCTTCTAATATCTTCCATCTAGAAGATAATTTTTAGAAATAATGAAAAGGACAGATAAAAAAGTTTAGTAAAGAGGATGTTCACTGAAATATAGACATGTTGAAAGCCTGTCATTGATCTGTTCAGTGGTCAGCTGAAAATATCCAAAATATTCTGGGTGAAGACAGACATCAACTGTTATGGTTCTAATGAAGCATGAATGTCTAAAACAAGGTTTAAGGCACAGAGAAAGTAGAAACAATGTTATAAATCATGCTAAAATCTAAGCCCTGCTTTAAAATATGCATAGATTGCTAAGACAACAGTTAGTTAGGAAGACCTACATCTATTTCATAGGAGTATGAACGATAGTTTTCTACATCAAGAGATGTTTACATCTGAAAACAAAAGGCTAGTAATAATATGTTTTCTTTCACTCTCAGATTTCTATGAATCTCATTAATATCTAAAACTAGGGTGACTAATAATCTTGTCTTATCGGGGACTTGGGGATTTCCCAATTTATAGGAATTTCATTCTTAAAACTAGAAAGGTTCTTAACAATGTGTGATTATTGGCCACTCTATAAAAAGAGCTCTGAGTGAAAAGATGCATTAACATATAAAATTAATTTGACAACTGGCTGATAGCCTTCTATGTATATAAAAAATGAGCCTATTAACCATCTTAAGCAGAAGGCCAGCTAGTTTTAATTATCCTCAAAATCCCAATCACAATTTTCCAAGAACTAATTTGATGCAAAGTATTTGGTTATGGAGAAATATAATTGTCTTTTATTGTTCATATGATACTGAGCCATTATTACTGTGCCTCACAAGGCCAGAAAACATAGCTTGCCCCTCCTTTATTTTCGGCTCAAGTCATTATTTTATTTTTTGGTACCAGCAATCAAACTGAGGACCTTGCACTTGCCACTGAACTAAATTTCTGGCCCTGCTCTGTTCAACTCCTTTTGAATTGCTTCACCTACCTAATTCCACAGTCACGTCCTCTTATTTCTCCATCTTACATTTCCTCAGTGACCTCAGTCATGCCTGCATGATTCACTTTTACATGGAAGACTCTCAAATTTATCTTTTCTTCTGATTGGGTTTAATTTCCACCTTTATACTTCCTGTTCTGTATCATATACTGAACGTCATTTTCCTCTCCAAAGTAATCAACAATCTATAATTCACCACTCATATTAATTATTCCAGGAACATTCAACTCACCTGAATTAGAAATCTTAACATGATCAATGGATGATATATGCATGTGTGGAAATATCACAGTGCATCTCAGTCATTTGAACAAATACATGTCAACAAACAATAATGAAACCCCAGAAGGGAAAAATATAAACGAAATCTTGGCATCCATTTTTATCCACTCTGCTTCCTCACCATTCCTAAAGCAATGAATCACCTCATCTTGCCATTTTTAGCCTAATAATGTCTGTCTTGCTTGTTTTACTAATTCCTGACCCTTTTGCTCATTGAGTGGTATGTTTGAGATATTCCCTGACAATACTAGGAAGACAAATGCTTTGTTCTTTTAAGTAGATGAATGCCAGCAAGTTATTGGTTATCAAAATTAATCAAGGTCATCTTGTTCTTCTGAATTCTTTTAATTTCTCAACTTGGCTTCTACACTTAATTTTACTCTGATATACATACCTGTCAATGTTGGGGAATCTTTCATCTTTATACTTGATCACTGATCTTTTGGTCCTTTTTTGTCAGTATGAATGATACAGTATTACCCAAAAAACTGTAGTTCTCTAAGCACATTCTGTACCCCTACTTGCAAAAAACTTTGATTCATGTCAAATATTCTTTTCCTGAATATATCAAAAGCTTAGAAGTCATACAAAGAGCTGGAATCTTCATGTAGTTTATTCATATTTGATAATCTGAGACACCTTTTTTCATCATCTTAACATTGACTCTAAAGCAGAGGAAGTCTCTGTGGGAAAAGCTCTACTACTAGAGCAAAATAATCATTTCTTAAAACAGTCCTATAGGTTTAATAATGTCTTTCAGGAATATCTTTATGCAGCATGTTAAAAAAAATATGGTGAATGCTATTACCAAGTGCCATCCAATGGAAAGGCAGGCTCATAAAAATATGACACTGTGTTCCCATCCACTTGATCCACCAGGCCTGGGACTATTTAACTTCTGCTTCTTCTCCAAAGTAAAATGAACATGGAAATTGAGCATTTTGAATGGCTTCAAGACACTAAGGCAGCCATGACAGCACAACTAAAGACACTCATGAAAGAAAACTTCACAACTGCTTCAGAAACTGGTAAGTGAAGGAAAGCATGTGGAGGGACTTTAATGCCAGGGTGCCTTTTAGAGTAATACTTTTTAAAAATTTAAACACTCCTGCTGCCATCAAATCAAGGCCATAAAATGGCTAGGAATATGCAAAAAAGGAAATGTGAGGCTTCAGAAGAAATTATAATTTTATGTTATGTGAATGAGTCACTCCAATCCTAAGAAAAAATTTGGGTGGTGGGATTGGGAGTGGGATGCTGCTTCATACTCTGCCTCCAGTGTAGAGCCATATGGAGAGCCTTGAGCATGGTTCTGCAGTGTGGGCCCATCTTGGATGAGAGGCTTATTCATGTCTCAGATGGTTTAATGTGGTCTGTGGCAAGACAGGGAGAACAGAGGGCTGCATTGGGGAAGTAATTCATCTCTCATCCATGACAGGACAAGGGATATGTGAGTCTTTTCCCATGGATCACACAGAAGAGGAAAGGCCTAAGGCAATGCGATTCCAACTCAAGTGGATGCTTGGAGGAAAGGGGATTCATCCAAAGAACCAGCATGAAAAGACTATCTGAAACCTTGCATCTGAGTGGGGACAGACCTGCTTACTACAGCACCAAACAAAACTTGGAGAGAAAGAGTGGAGCAAACTGCACATCTTCCCCCAAATAGGCTTTAGCTGGATGAAGGAATGGAAGTGTTTAACTTTAGAATGAAAATTGAAATTATAACTATTATCTGAATTTGGATATGTTTTATTTACAATGTAACATTGACTGAAAAACTCCTACCAACAAAACAATCCTTTAACCCCATATATAATCTGAAGGAATAAGAGGAGATTAAGCAGTGTTACACTTTAGTCACATTTTGGATTGGATGTCAGAAAACTTATCTTTGAATAGAAGATTTTCAACTATGTGTAAGTGTTATCTTGAACTTAATTTACCTAAGCCTCAGTTCCTTCATCTGTTGACTGAGTAACATAATGGAGTCTTTTGAGTAGTACATGAAATGATGGAAAGAACTTCAATGCTGATAACTGAGTTTAGAAAATGAAATAAATTATTTTACAGGACAGTTCTGTACATGCAATTTTTACAGAGATTTTGGAAAAGAACTACTGGTACTTGTGTTTGTAGATCATTTCCTCATAATTTTGAACAAGCTTTTGCTTGTCCTTGGAGGAATTATTTTTTAAATGCATTAATTAAGCAGTCTGTGGGCACCTATCCACAGTCACACAGGGAAACACATACATAGAAGCACAGTAACCACCAGTCGTGCTAATACTGGTTAGCCACAATGACACACACCTCTGAGTACAGGTTGAAAAAGAAATGTTAGAAAATACCTTTCTAAACATATGTCTCATAATCATGACTGTATCTTGAGTAGTGACTAAAATAGACTGACCTTGTGCTTTTTTAGTGTCCAAAATATGTAGATTCAGCACATCCCAAACCACAAATGGCTTCTTCCAGGCTATTGAAAAACCTCCTTGGTGAAAAGCTACTCATATTTTGATGAAGGGTGAGCCTATAAATTTTGCTGATTTTTCTCCTACATGTAAGAGACTCAGCTATGACTGGGTGGACATTAAGATGAGTAATTCAGCCTCCCCAGTCTTCAAAGAATGAGGCAGTAGAATTAGGTAAACATTGCACTGGTGAATACCTAAGAGAGGGAGAGGGAGAGAAGGGAACGGGAGAGACATTATATGCCGATCCCCACATGGAGTAGGGTGATAAGAAGTTGGGTAATAAGGTCCCGCAAAAGTTCTAGAAAGATCAAGTAATCATATACAAACCAATTCTCTCTGCCCCTCATCTCAAGCTATATAATTATATGATTTTCTGACTCCCTCCCTAGCCAGAAATTTCCAAGTGACCACATAAATGCTCCAATGACATCATCTTTGTCATCACTTACACCACAAACAGGCTGCCTAGATCCAGCCCTCTCAGTGGGAATGCTGGACGTCTCTGACCTGACTGAAAATATCATAGACCTCAAGCCTATTTTTATCCCTTTCCATTTCCATACACTTTATTTATTTATTCACTTATTTTAAAGAAAACATGAAAATGATGATACAAAACTTCAAAACATTATACTAGGAGAGTAACAATGATGAGTACATTGCTTATTGTTATCTTCAAA
>NW_004524607.1:4362612-4363640 GCF_000260255.1 Octodon degus
ATATATATAAATTGTGTGGAATGATGTTTTAAATTCCACTGAAAAGGTACTCAGAAGAGAAATAGCTAGCTGACTGGGACTTCTAATCCTAGTTTTATGAGGAATATCTACACTGATTTCCAAATTGGTTATACCAGTATACAATCCCAATAGTGGAGAAGGGTTCCTTTTTCCACAGCTTCTCCAACATGTAGTATTGTTTGATTACTTGTAGACAGCCATTCTTACTTGGGTGAGATAGAATCTCAGTTTGTTTTAATTTTCATTTCTCAAATAAGCTATGATGTTGAACATTTTTCATATATTGATTAGCCATCTGTATTCATTTGAGAAGTGTATATTCATCTCAGATGCACATTTTTATTATTATTTGAAGATTACATGGAGCTCTTCATAGAAGGTCCCAAAAACCCCACCAAAAAACTTCAAGATTTAATAACCAAATTCATCAGCACAGCTGGATATAAGTCAATGCTCAAAAATGAAGCTGGGCATGATGGAAGACCCCTGTAATCCCAGAACTCAGGAGGCTGAGGCAGGAGGACTATTGCAAGTTCAAGACCAGCCTGGGCTACAAAGTGAGCTCAAGGCTAGCCTGAACTATATAGAGATCCTGTCTCAAAATGACAATCAATCAATCAACCAATAAATAAATAAATAAATAAAATACTTGTACACAAACAACAAACTCACTGAGAGAGAAATTAGGACAACCATATCCTCCACAGTAGCATCCATCCAAATACATCAAATATTTAAGAATCAATCAAACAAAGAAAGTAAAAGAACTATAAATTGAAAATTATAGTACTCTCAGGAGATTGAAGAGGGTATCACAAAATGAAAACATATCCCTTGTGCAATATTTGGAAGAACCAATGTTGTGAAAATAACCATACTCCCAAAATTGTTATACAGATTTAATGCATTCCTAATCAATTGAAGATGACATGGTATGAGGATCAGTCATCCTCATAGGACTAAAATTCATCTGGAACTAGAAGAGATCTAGAATAGCAAAGGAAACA
>NW_004524607.1:4364575-4365914 GCF_000260255.1 Octodon degus
TGAGTCCCCTACAGCTCATCATAACAGCAAGGCTTTACTTCTTATATTTCATTTTTATATATCCAATCTCCACACACTTTATATCAAAGTGTGATGAGAAGCACTAACCACAATTTACAGGTAGCCTCATTAATTCCTTATAAAATCTTATAATAATTTTCTTCCATTTACACTAATTCAGATTCTTTCTGCTTCCTGGCCTCTTCTTTAAAACTTTATTTTCAATTCATACTGAGATTTATTTTTCTAGCCCCTTAGTAATCTCGCTAGTGCTGCTAGGCTTTATAGATCCTTTTTCTGGAACTTTGACCCTCTATTCGCTGACATTTCTTTACATGTAATTTCATCAGCCAGTAATCATTGTATGTTCATCTTTTCACATCATCCTGAGTTTTATTACTGGTCTTCACTTCCTTAGGTACCTAATTCTTCATGTTCATCACTTTACTACCAATAGCCTTTCTTGGAGGAAAAGTATTCAGTAAGAATCCATTTTAAAATGCCCTTTTTCCTCTTAGCAATTGGCTTCTATCTTTCTCACTATATTTAGAACAAGTTAACAGAAATTAACCTTCTCCAAAGGCAACAGCATGCCCCATATATTCATTAGCACATGCAAAGATTTCTCGTTAAAGCTACCTGCTAACTCCAGGCATCGTTCTTCTAGAGAACAAAATTTAAAAGACTGTCTATCTAGGATACCATTTTTGGAAGGATCATAAAAATCCTTATGTCTCTTTTCCTTCCATATTTTATTATGACCATTTTTCAGTAATTTATTCATGCTTCACAGGTGGCTCTAATTTGAATCAAAACTAGTTTCTTTTTTTGAGGCAATAAAGCTTTGACACTTTCTGTCTTTGTCCTCTAATGGCTCAATGGCCTCCTGTATGGTTCTACATGGGTCTTTGCTTCTATCCCCCATATTACCCACCTATCTCCTAATCACCATTAGTGGTTTTCTGAATAGTTCCTCTTTATCTGACGTACATGATGGAATCCTTGAAATTTAGCCTACGCATTATTTTCTGTCCACCATTTTTCCCCTTTACTTCATTTCACTTCATGACTTTAATGCTGATATCTGTAAATATCAGATATAAATATCAGTCTAAATACTAATATCTGTAAAATTAATTATTGAGATTTTGCATATAATTGTTAATATTCTTTAATTGTATGTTTAGGCAGCATTTTTCAAACTTATTATATGGTAAATAAACCTGCTTATGGCTCCTCTGTCCACTCCTCAACCTGCTTCAAGAATTTTTTTTTTATCTTTCTACAAATGTAGTGCCAAATGTTTACTTGATCTAGTGAACATGCAAGCAGTTTCCTC
>NW_004524607.1:4366834-4377130 GCF_000260255.1 Octodon degus
CTTGATCAGAAAATTTGGGACACTACCGAGTTACGTGATGTTACAGTACAAGTTCTCATATATCCTGAATCTTAATTGACCTTGGAAGGCTAGGGGCAAAGTGTTGGCTTTCCTTGCAGCCCTCCTTTTTCTCTAATTTTGGTCTGCAAACTTAGGTTGTTAACCCTCCAGAAGAGAAGCTTATTGTTATTACCATACAACCTAGGTGGTTAAGCTTAACCTCTTCCATAGGTTTTCATTGCCATCAGAATAAAAGACAAATTCTTCACCATGGTTCATGAGAGCAATCTTTATTTAGTTTTGTGGTCTTTCTCTGATCTTTCTACACATTAATTTCATACTATCCATGTTTCTTTTTTCCATTTCTGAATCATAGCAAGCTTATTACACTTTAAGATCTTTAGACTTCTGGTTCTATCTGCCTCGAAAACTCTTTTTCCTATTCCTTCCTGTTCTAGTGCTTGCAATAAAATTCTACTATGAGCCTAGGGCTAAATCTTTAAAGGATGAGAATGTGGAGCAACTGGGGCCCTCTTACACTGCTATATGGAGTGTAAGATAGTATAAAGTACTTTGGAAAATGTCTTGATATTTTCTTAAAATAGAAAACATATACCTAAATTTTGGTAATAATTAATGTGAAAGAACTAGGGCAGTGTTCTCTAAACTCAATTCCTTGAAGAGGTTAGCCCTAACTATAAGACTTCCTTTTGGAAGCGAGAATTTTAACTTCAATAACTCCTTCAAAATCCTGGAAGCTGTGGGCAAGTGAATATCACTTCAAGTATTCCATCACTGATTTATCTACAATAGTTTCTTAGGCATTCACTAATTGACTGGCACTGTGTTAGATCTTGAGGGTGGAGAGGTGCATGCAACTATTGCACTGATGGAGTTGAGTTTTGAGGAAGGAAGTTATATACTTAGATAAATAAAACACAGTTTTTGAAGTCATAAGATAATATACTAAATGCACATTAAGTAATGAGTGATCAATTTTGTCCTAAGACTCTCTGGAGAAAAAAATTGTTTAAGTTAGATGTGGAAGTATGAATGTGGAGAAATTCAGAAAAAGTAGAGCAAAGATGGGACAAACTGAAAATCATTATGGAAGAAAGAACTGCAAGTACAAAAAGATAGGCTCACAGTAAATTTGGACTTGTGTAGATGGGTGCAGAACACCTGTGTATGGTAAATGTCACTCAGCTGTCTACCCACATCTGTCATGTATGCCACTCCTTAGTAAGTCATGACTATAATTATTACTTTTTCTTTATTTTTTATTATTTTTTATTTTTTAATAATTTTATTGAGAAACAAATAGCAATGAGACAGTTTCAAAACCAATCAGTAAGACAGTTTCAATAATAAATACATTGCACATTGTTGTCTTACTCGTTATTCATTGTACAAGATGCAGACATTACATCCTGTCCACAAACTCTATTAGAAAAAATCTTCTTATTCATTGAATTAAGAGAATGTAGCTGTATATCTATCCTATTTTGAATATAAAGATAAAAAATGGTCATTCATTTGTATCCTTTTTTTGTCTAGTTTTGTCAGAGAAGGGTATCCCATTGTCACTTAAATATTGTAGGTGTGTGAATTCAGCAAAATATTTCAAGATAGTCCAGTAGTCCATAAGGGTAGTGGGTCATCCATAGGACTGGCAATGTTGGAAGTTGTTGATCTGAGCCCTTTACAGCCCAGCATAACAACATGGCTTCACCCCTTATACCTCGTTTTTACACCTTTCTGCTGGATGGTTAAGATTAAGATAAAGCAAGACCTATATAACAAGAAATGTAACTTTTATATCTGATAAGGTCAGTCAAGTCCCCTCAGGATTTATCCTGAAACCCTGTACCACACTTTGTAGATCCTTTGTCAGTGCATGAGTATAATTTTTCAACAAAGTAAAATATAACATGTAGAATAAAATTATTAGAATGAAGTGCATGGAGTAAAGCTTAGTATTATAACACTTTCAGTTATTTCAGTGTCTATATTTTTGCAGGCACCTACTAGATGAACTTTAAGTTCTACTACCATATCATTACCAGCAGTTTGGAAAACATTTCTGTAGTAGGTGGAGATTGTTAAGTGTTTAAACACATCATCCGGAGGTGAGCTAGAGAGAGGAGGCCTCAAAATAGCTATTGCAATAGTCAAAGGAAATTATGTTGAGAGTTTGAATTAAGGGTTATTGAGAATAAATATAGATATCAGGAATTCAAGAGACACTGGTAAACCATAATTAACATGAGGAATTATGTTACTAACCAGATATAGAAGAATGCTAGAGGGGCTAGAGAAGTGAAAATTAACAGTCATTTTCAGAGCTTATATGACTAGAGAGTAAAACTAACTAAACAAAGAGAATGCAAATGAGGAAGATTTAGAAAGGAAAGAGCTAGCTTAGCTTTTAGTCTTCTGGGTAGGAGAGACTTGATAAACCAAAACCTAGATAGTTGAAACACTACAGCAGGGACATACTAGATATGGCTTTCTGGTTTGACTTGTAATTTGATATATCATTATATCTGTATGTAACATTATAAAAAATAATGTATTAATAAAACATACTAACTACATGTAGTGCTCACAATGATTAAACCAATATATGCTGCTAAACCAGAATGAATTAATGCATGGAAAAGCATAATTCAGGTCCCCAAAGAAAAGAGGAGTCTTTGCCGGTGGTGCTTTTGCATATTTCTGTCACTTTTAATGTTATTCTACCTTAATTGGAAATCATTTGCTTAAGATAGTAAAATGTTTGAGTTTGTATGCACAATTAATAGACATTTTCACTGATTTCACAGAATTCTATGGTACTCGTCAAGGTCCTAGTAGCAAACAGTAGCTCATGCAAGAGTAAGCATCAACTATCATCAAAAGAAAGCTACTGATAACCTAATCTGAAAAGGGAAAAGGAATAAATACTGGTACCTAAACTATAGCTGTAACTGTGGAGTTGGGGCTACCCAGCAAGAGTAGTAGTTCGCTAAAGAATAAAAGCATCAGAACAGAGACAAAATCAGAAAGAATTATCCCAAACTGATGTTATTTTCATCTTCTGATGCCCAGGTGGAACCTTCCATTGTCCAAACTTAACAGGAAACCAGACAATTATTATAATCTATAGCATAAACCACTAGATATAGGAGGAATGGAGAATGAATCTCAAAAGGTAAAGAGAATAAAAAGGGAATAATCAACATTAATTATCTGGAAGAATTGTTGAAAAATTAGTTTAAATTCTAGATATCATGATCCTTCCCATTAAATCAGCTTTACCATTGTAAGTTACAATATCCATCTTTGCAAAAATTCATCTCAAAACTTATATATAAGACTTTTGGATTCTTCTTCAGAATAAAAGAAATATGGAGGTCCATTACACCATCCTAATAGAAGAAAAAAAAAACAAAGTGAGAAATCAAAAATTCTAAGATTCATCTGAGAAATGAAGTCTTAAGGAAAACTGCTGCTTCCATGATTGAGAAGACAAGCATGAAGACACTAAGAATCACCGCTTACTCAGGGGATAAACCTTTGAGCAGAAATCTCCACAAGGACTCAAACTGGCAAGGGAAAGCCTGATGATGAATTTCTGGGGCCTTGAAGCAGATGAATATGGGAAATCAACCTTCACAAAGGACCAGACTTGGGAGTGCTCCCCCTTTTGAAATTTTACCTTCAAGAAATCTGTCAGGTTTGTAGATGAAGATCAGAGAAATATTTCCTTGGTCATCATACTTTGAAACATAACTGAGCATTTGCTTTTTCCTAGTAGTGCATTGTGCTCAAGAGAAAGTATTTTATCAGTCTCAAGTATTGTGGATTTATCAAAACCCATTTGATGTGAGGGGAGGGAAATATCTGACTTTAGATCATGCCAGTCTTCTACTTAGGAGAAGGGAAATACACAGTATAGGCCATACTAGCCTATCAGTCCCAACTGCAAATGAAATAGAAACTCAGAATGCTTGCTAAGCTCACCACCCAAGAACACAGAACCCTAAAAGACAGAAAACTAATCACAGAACTGTGGAACACTTACCCTTCTCCCACATCTTACTATCAAACTATGAAAGATCTGTGTACCATTGTGCTTTACCCAGTATGACACATCTGACTATCAAGAGAAAAATGATGAAACATTCTTAGTAGAAAAAAATCACAGATCAAAAAGACTGAATAAACATCAGAACCAGACTGAAATATGGCAAGAATGTTAGAATTATCAGACCAGGAATTTAAAAATCAAGGACCTAATGGGAACAAAAAGACCACATAAAAGACCAGGTGGCAAATGTAAACAGAGTAATTCTCAAAAAATTATCCAAATGTAATGTTAACTGTCTTTAATGAGTTCATTAGTAGGCTGCACAAGCTGAAGAAAGAGTCTCTGAGCTTGAGGATTAGCCAGGAGAACTTCCAAATAGAAAAGTAAAGAGAAAGAACTCTGAGAAAATTGGAGTAGAATATTTGAGAACTGTACAGTAACTACAGCTGCATAAGAAAAGATAATTTGCATGAGTAACAGAAATATTGGGCAGATAAGAAAGAAGAGAGAAAAGCAATGTGCACAGCAAGAAAGCCTGAACATTTCCTCCAGATTTCCACACACTACAACCCCAAGAAACTGAAGAACACCAAGAGAGACAAATGCCTACAAGTTGTATGCATATATATCACTTTCAAAGTACAGAAAATTAAAGCAAAGAAAAAGAACCTCAAAATTAATTAGGGTAACAGCAAGTGGCTTATTGAAAATACAAGAATTACATCTGATTTTTCTCTCAGGAACCATACAAGTAAAAAAAGTAGATAAATATACTTGATTTGCAAGAAAGCAATAGATCAATCACCTACAATTCTGTACTATTATTTTTCAGTTTTGATGCATAAATCCTCACAGAAACAAAATTTGAGGGAAGTTGTTGCAGTAGATTATCAACCAAGAATTTTTAAAGATGTTCTTCAGGGGCAAAGAAAATACATGTTAGAAAGACACATCAAATTCAGACAGTAATGTTAAGCTCGACTGCCTGTGATATAGGATAATAACATCATTAAGTTTCTCTTCTGGAGGATTAACAACTTAAGTTTGCAGAACAAAAAACTAGAGAAATAAAAGGGCTACAAGGATAGCCAGCATTGTGGTCCTAGCCCTTCAAGGTCAGTGAGAACTCAGGACATACGAGAACCAGCACTGTAACATCCTGTAACTCAGTGGTGTCCCAGATTTTCTGTTCAAGATTATGGGGCCATAGAGGAAAGTGATCAATGATGTAAAGTGCGCCTAAGGAGAGTCACCTAGAGAGAAAACATTCTCTCAGGCCTTCACAGAGAGCAAATTGGTCAGCAATGGACATGATTCATCCACATGGCTGACACCGACAAAAGATCTACAAACTGCTATACAGGGTTTCAGGGTAAATCCTGAGAGAATTTGACTGACCTTGTCAGACACAAAAGATACATTTCTTGTTATATAGGTCTTGATTTATCTTGGTTTTAACCATCCAGCAGAAAAGCATAAAAATGAGGCATAAAAGTAAAACCATATTAATATGCTGAGCTGTAAAAGGCTCAAGTCAACAACTTCTGACATTGCCAGTTCTGCGGGTAACCCACTACTATTATAGACTACTGTACTATATTGGATTATTCTACTGAATTCATGCACCTACGATATTTGAAAAGCAATGGAATACCCATCTCTGACAAAAGTAAACAAAAAAAGGGAATATAAATGAAGGACCATTTTATAGTAAAAAATTTATATATCTGTATACACAAAATAGTTAGGATACACACAAGTACTTTCTCTTAGTTCAATGAGAAGAAAGATTTATGCTAATAGCATTTAGACAAGATATCATGTCTGCATCTTGTACAATAGGCAATGTGTTAATTATTGTAATTGTCCTACTAGCCTCTTATGAAACTGTCTCGTTGCTATTTCTTTCTCAATAAAATTAATTTAAAAAAAGAAAGCCACATCAATAAGAAGAAAGGGTAAACACTGAAGGAAGAATAAGTGATGGTCACATCTTTATCTGAGGCTGACCTAACATACAACAGTTTGTTTAAAATAGTGGCACCAAGTATTTGATCATCAATATGCATTAATTTATATAAATGAACTGATGGTTATCTATGAGACAAAGGATGAGAAGAAAGAACGAGGAAGATTTTGCTATTGGACAGTGCTTGCAATATCTGTGAACCATGTAGTGTTATTTGAATGTGGACATAAATCATAAATGTGCGTTGCAATCTCTAGGACAACCATTATTAAAGGAAACAAAAAAGTATAACAACATGCTAAGAAATGAGAGAAATGCAATTATATAAAATGATTAATTAAAATAACAAAGTTGTGGCTGAATGGTAGAGCATTCGCCAAGCATGGGCAAGGTCAATCATCAGTGTGACAAAACAATAAGAAAATATAGAAAAGAAGCCACAGATAAAATAGTATCATACATACAGTAAAGATTAAACAGCTTATTAAACATCAGTGGCCTAAATACATCAATTAAAAGACATTTTTCAGGGTGGAGAAAAAACCAAGACCCATCTATAGCCTGTTTACAAGAAAGGCACTGTAAGTATATGGATGCATAAGTATTTATTTAGTTATTTAGATATTTATTTTATTTTTGTGGTACCAGGGATTGAACTCAGGGCCTTGCGCTTGCCAGTCAAGCACTTATTCTACTGAGCTATCTCCCTGGCCCCACATAAGTAGTAAAGATAGAGCTGGTACAT
Source organism: Octodon degus (assembly GCF_000260255.1). Taxonomy (NCBI): domain Eukaryota; kingdom Metazoa; phylum Chordata; class Mammalia; order Rodentia; family Octodontidae; genus Octodon; species Octodon degus. The sequence goes on from NW_004524607.1 coordinate 4,373,624, forward strand.
CATTGTAATCCAAGCACTCCAGGAGTTCCTGCCAAGACTGAGAAATTTAGGCACCTAGCAAGACCTTGCTTCAAAATGAAAACTTCAAAAAGGCTAGGAATATAGCCCAGTGTGAAGACCCTGGGTTCAATACAAAGAGTGCGTAATAATAAGTAAATAAACAGGAATACAGAAAAATGCATCATAGTAACACTAATAAACATAAAGTGAAAAAAAACTAAATTAGTTTCAGGCAAAGCAGAATTTAGAGCAAGGAAATGTCTTAGGGTTAAGGGGTTAGCATTATATAATGAAAAAATAGTAAATTCTCTAAGAAGACCTAATAATTCTTGTTGAAAAAATTGATAGAACTATGAAAAGAACTAGCTCTGTCTACTATTTTGAATGTAAGTCTGAACATTCCTTGTCAGAAATGGGCAGATCTAGCAGGGAGAAAATCAGTAAAGACATAGCCGAACTCAACAGCAGCATCACAGTGTTAGACATAATCAACATTTACTGATTTATTCATCAAACATTTATAAGTAAATATTCTTCTGAATTCTTCTCAATGAACATACACCAACATAGCCTATATCTGCTGAAGAATATGTCATAGTAAATTTAAACAACACAAAAATACAATACCCCCCAGACCACTGAGTAGATTTAAATGAGAAATCAATGATAGCAAGATCATTTGAAATGTCCAAAAATATATACAGATGAAACAAGAAATTTCTAAATAACACATGTATCAGGGAAGAAATAGCAACAAAGATTTTAAAACACATTAAATTGAAGGAAAATACACAACATAATAGTGCATAATTAAGGATAAACTTCAATCATTTGTTAAGAAAATGAATGCACCTTGAGACCATAATGCCAAATGAAATAAGCAAAACACATAAATACTGCATAATTTCTCTTATATAAGAAATGCAAAATATAAAGAGCAAAATAAAAGATAGATAATAAGAAACAGGGAGGTGGAGCTTTTGCAAAGGGAAAAGGACCAAGAGATGGAGGGAGTGGGGAAAGGAAAGGAATGAAACAAAAGATGTATTACATACATGTACCAACTGCCCCCAAGAATGTGATCATTATGGACTGCAAATATATACCAATAAAAAATAAAAACTGAAAGAAATTAAAATACAACCGATCAAATATTTTTCAGTACAACAAAAGCAGCACTTGGAAGTATATAGCATTAAGGGCAAGCCCAGGGCCCACTGGATCCTCATTCTACCCACACCCCAGACCTGGTGTGGAACCCTTCAGCAGAAATCCCTGCAAAGAGGCTAGAGGTAAGACCCACCCAGCTGATTCAGGAGCAGAACATCTTGCCAGAGTGGAACAGAGGGTTCAACTCCAAGAGCTGAAGCAGAAAGAAGTGGAGCACAGCAGTCAGATCCAAGCCACACCAACCTGGAGGAGCCTGAACTTCGTAGATCTGGACCTGATGCTAAGGTAATAACTCTTTCTAAGCTCTACACCAAAGGTCAGAAAACAGTGGCATACGAAAATGACAAAGAGAAGGAACAAAATGCAGCCTCAGACCCTGAGTCCACCCAGAACAAATGCATAGAAGAAATTGGAAATCACACACCTGAAATCTCTGAAATAATAGCATTGGAAGTAAAGAAACAATGGCATAAATGTATAGAGGAAATCAGATCAGAAATAATTTCTCAAGTAAAAAAAGAAAATATAACTATAATCAAAGAAGTACTAAGTGCTTCTAAAGAAGACACTGTTTAAAAAAATAGAGCAGAATATAAAAATGACAGACTTCTTGAATAAGCAATATAGGAAAGAAATAGAATGCATGAAGCAGATTCAAAGCAATATACAGGAAATTAAAGCCTCAATCATAAGCTCGAAAACTATTTGAATGAAAATGAAAATAGACTTTCAGACCTGAAAGACACCATTGCAGCTAGTGAAAAAATAAGACAAGATCTTTTAAAAACAACTAGGATACAGGGAGAAATAATTCAATACCTGCAAGACTATTCAAAGATGAGACTAATAGGCATCAATGAGAAAGAAGGAGTCAATGCAAATGATATAAAAAGAATATGGTCAGAAGAATAGCAGAAAACTTTCCAAATATGGGGAAACAATCTGACATTGAGGTAACCAAAGCATATAGAACTCCAAATAACATCAACCCAATTAAAACCACACCCAGACATATCATAATCAAGATCCCAGAAATTTAGCACAGCAACAGTATGCTAAAAGCTGCTAAAGAAAAGAAATAGATCACATTCAAAGGAAAACCCAGCAGAATAACGGCAAATTTCTCTTCATAAACCATCAAATAAAGAAGAGCATGGAGCAAAGTAATACAAGTCTTGCAAGAAAACAAATTCCAATCCAGACTGATATACCCTGTAAAACTCTCTTTCAAGTATAATACAGAAGTGAAATACTTCCATGACAATGAACAACTTAAGAATTTCATGATGACAAAGCCAAGCCTACACAGACTACTAAACGATGTTATAGAGAGGGAGCAAAATGACCACAACTCCATGAATGAGAATGGAAAGAACCCAATAAATAGGACAAACAAACACAGGAGAATAAGAGGTATACAATAGTAGTCTTTAGGTTATTCTCTTTTGTACAGCAGCAAAATATTTCCACCAGCACACTCTACAACTAGACTTCTCCTGCACCCTATGGATCATGATTCCATCTGGATCTACAGGGTGGATTTCAAGGAAATAGCGGTAACTCAGTCCCACAAGTGACACCTGGCCACCAGTAAGTGTCATGGACATTATCCATGTCCACAACAGACTAGAACTTTGTGTGATATCCTATCCCCAAACTGTTAGAAGTGCTGGTCATTTATCTGCCATTCCAGTATTTATCTTATGTTCTATTCTGAGTACTTCTTTACTATCGTGAAAACTTTTTCTTAGCTCAATTGTTTTCTTTTGAAACACTTAATTTTTAATTAATTAGTATTTAATTTAGTGAATATTGCTTAATCTAATTTTTTGTCTTAAGATTTATACTATATCTTTGACTTACAATTTAAAGACATAGTATATTTTCTCCTAGTATTAGAAACTTTTAAAAGTATATTACCATTTTCTGTTGACTTTATACTACTTCTTCCCTGTCTTTAATACACACATATTTATGAAAAAATATATATAACCCGACATAAGATTGGTACTGTTTCATATAAATCTTTAGAGACCTTTTAAATAAGGGTTCATCTAATATATTTTATATTGTCCTGCATGACTATCATTTTGAGAGCTCTTTATTGTTCATCCAGGAGCATACTGCAACTTCTCTTGCCTTTTGAATTATGCTCTTTGTTTTTTCCTATATGCTACATCTGGAGGTATTAGAATATTTCAAATTTGTATAACTGGAAAATATTTTACTTTTAGTTTTCAAAGGTATGTTTGCTAAGTATAAAAGTCAGAGAGGACAGACTTTCTTTTTCTTTCTTTCAATCTTTTAATTAGCTTCTAGCTTCTTACACACTTGGTC
>NW_004524607.1:4377230-4392254 GCF_000260255.1 Octodon degus
TGGACAATTTCATTTTTGTTTATCTTGATATGATTTTATTCAAATTTCTTGTACAAAAAGTTCATTTTTCTTGGAAATGTGTTACAGAAATTTTAAATGTTTAAATATTTATTGCCTCCTCCTTGAGAATTCTAATTAAATGAATATAAGTTTCTTGATTTTGACACAGAGTAAACTATTACATGGCTGATCTGTGATTTCTTTCTGTTTCATTTTTATTTTGGACAGATTTTATTGTTATATTCATTTAAGTTTGTAAATAATTTATTTACAGTGTGCAATCTATCAATCTCATGTGATGTATTCATTTCAGAAATATTTCTCAAAAAATCTCTCTTCTATATCTTATATCTTTCACATTTCATTATTTGTCTACAATTTTAATATGATATATAATTGTTGATTTTTCAATAAAGTTAATTTTAAAAGGGCAAAAAATAAAAATGAGGAATGATCAAAAATCAATAACCAAAGTTTCCAAATGAGTACATGAAAAAAAACAAATAAATAAATCCAAAGTTACTGGAAGGTGAGGGCTGGCCAAATAGCTCAGTGGAGTAAAGTGCCTGTTTAGGCAGACGTAGGGATTGGGAGTTTGATCCCCAGGCCTACCATGCCGGCCCAATCCTGGGGTGCGCTGAGAGAGCAATTGAGGCTGGGCATGGTGGAACACTCCTGTAATTCCAGCACTAGGAGGCTATAAGCAGGAGGATCACTACGAGTCTGATCTACACAGTAAGACCCTGTAGACCATGTAGACCCTGTCCTAAAATAAAAAAATAAAAAAATAAAAAAGTCAGCATAAATCAATATAATTGAAAACTGAAAGCTGGCAGAAAAAATCATTGAAACTAAAAACTGGTTCCTTTGGAAAAAAAATAATAAAATCTATGTAGCCTTGTAGCCAAGATAACCAATAAAAGAAGAGAAGATAAAATTATTAATATAAATAATAGGAGCCATACTACAGCATCCATTACATTAAAAAGAATAATAAAGATAAACATTAACAATTATATCCCCACAACATTAATATCATAGATTAAAATGTGCTAATTCTTATAAAGAACAATCTATCAAAACAAAGACAAGAAGAAAGATATAATTCAAATAACTCAGCATCCATGAAATAATTTAGATTAAAATTAAATTATCTCCTGAAACAGAAACTGGCAGGTCAAGATATATTCACACTTCAGTTCTAAGAAACGTTTAGACAAGAAACTGGACCAACTCTCTAATCTCATCTAAAAAGCATAAACATAGGGAATATGTCCTCATTCTGTCAATGAAATACTATGCAAATACCAAACCAAACAATGACATTGTAGAAAACAAAACCTGCAGTACAATATGAACATTTCTGAGCATTTCATAAACATCTCTTAAAATATTTACCAGTCAAGCCTAACTATATATAGAAAGAATTATCCCAAACAATATTTGAAAATTAGAGAGTGCCATCTGTCACATCAGCAAGGTGAAGAACAGCATGATCATATCAATAGATGGAGAGAAAGCCTTTTAAAAAAACATGGCATCCATTCATAATAGAATCTCTTAGTAAACTAGGAATAGACAGTAATCTCTTCAATTTTGTAAAGGACAGTCACAAATTAAAACAAATCTTAAGGCTTGTGTCTGGATGTCTCCCCAAAAATCTCATGCAGTCATGGGGGTCAAGTTCTTCAGAGACAGCTAAATCTAGAGTTTGTGATTGATCTGTGGTCCAGCACAAGTATTATGAGGTTGTGAGTGTGATCTTCACCCTAGGATGGGTAGCCTGCTTACAATATAAGAGAAAGAAATGATCTGTCTCTCTCTGCCTCTGTCTGTCTCTGTTTCTCTCTCTCTCTCTTTTTCTCTCTCTGTCTCTATCTTTCTCTCACTCTCTCTCTCCCCCCTTTGCCTTTTCTCATTGCTTTCACTGACTTCCTACACCATGAGTGATTGCCCTCTAGCATGCCGCTCTGCCTTGGAGCCTGCTGATTGTAGACTGAAAACTCTGCAAACTGTGAGCTAAATAAACCTTTCCTCTTTTAAATTTGGGTGCCAGATTTTTTGTATCAGCAATGAGAGGAAAGTAGATAGCAAACAGCATATTTAATAATGAAAAACTAGATGATTTTTAATATGGTCAGGAACAAACCAAACATCTATCACCACTCTCTTTTTCAACATTGTACAAGGAGTCTTTACTAAAACAATGGACAGTAATAGGGAATGGTATAGACCTTGAAAGAGAATGAATAAAACTGGTTCTGGTCACAGATGACATATTTGTCTCTGAAAAGTAGAGTGATCAAAAGACTTCTCTAAGTAGTAATTATATCAAGATACAGAGTTAATATATAAAAGTCAGCTCCTCCACTATATCCCAACAATGAACAAGAAAATTCGAAATTAAAACACAGTAGCATTTACATTAGAACTCCTGAAAATGGAATGCTTAGATCTAATTAACAAACTATGGGGGCCATTAAAAATAAATAAAAAATAAATAAATAAATAAAAAACAAACTATGTTCTCGCTGTATGAAGAAAAATATGCCTCTGCAGAAAGAAATTGAATAATTAAATAAAAGGTGAAATTCTCTACGTTCAAAAATAAGAAAATTCAATATTAACAAGCTATCAGTTACATTCCTGGTATAGATTCAAAATGCTAGCACGTTAGCTTAGAGAACTAAACAAACAGATCATAATGTTTCTATGAGGAGTTCAAAGATCACACTATTGTAAACATAGTACTAGTGAAGAACAAAGCTAGAAAATTGAACTGACTTGTCTTCAAGATGTACTATAAAGCTACAGTAATCTTGATATTGATTTTTGTTCAAAAGCATATACAACTATGTCACCAGAATGTAATAGGTCAGAAATAAATTCATACAAGTACAGTCAACTAATTGTTGAAAAAGTGATAAAGGTAACATAATGAGGAAATAAACTTTTCAGCAAATTGTGCTGAACAATTGTGCTGAACATAAACAAGATGAAGAATCTAAACATAGAATTTAAACCCTCCATAAAAAACTAGCTAATACTGTAAAATAGACTCAAAAGTAAAATATAAAACCATAAAACTTTTAGAAGTTTTTATAGGAGAAAATCTGAATTATCTTAGTTTAATGACTTTAGATACAGCAAAAAATGCATAATCCATGCAAACAGTTATTTACAAGCTATATTTAATTAAAATTTTAAAAAAATCTATTCTTTGAAATGCACTGGGACAAGAAAAAGACTGAATGGACACTGACTGGCAGAAAATATTTGCAAAAGTCATATGGGATAAATGAATGCTATAGAAAATATTTAGAAAAAAATTTAAAACTCCACAACAAGAAAAGAAAAAACTTCTTGGTTAAAATGAATAAAAGAGTTGAAGAGACAATTTATCAAAAAATATGCAAATTTTAAAAAATCTACACAAAATATTCAACATTATATGTCATTAGTGAATTCCAAAGGAAAAATAAAATATAGCTAAAAGCCAATACCTGAAATGCTGACCACATCCAATGTTGGTAAAGATATGTAGAGAAACAGCAACCAATTTTCATTCATGCTGGTGGGAATGCAAAATTGTGTACATAGTTTGGGTGGCAGGGACTATCTTACAAAACTAAAGGGACTCTTACGCTAATATTTAGCTGTCACTCCTTGACATTTACCCAAATGAGTTAAAAACTTCCATTCATCCTCAAACATGCTCACAAAGGTATATAGTAGCTTTAGTCACAATTACCTAACCCTGAAATCAACCAGGATGCCCTTTTTAGGTGAACAAATAAATCAGTGGTAGTTGATCCAGAAAACTAACAACTATTCACTAAAAATAACTAATCTGTTAGGCCATGAAAGCAAAGATATAGAGGAACCTGAAATGCTAATGCTGAAAGAAAGAAGCTAATCTGTAAAGGCTTCTACTGTGAACCCAAAACTTCTCAAAGAACCGAAGTTTACTCTTAGAACTAGTTATATGTGATTTGGATTGTTAGGGAAAATGAGAACCAGTGCTCTTGGAAGCCGAGAAGCCTACTTACTCTGTTGTGAGGTTTGAACTTACAGCTCACTAGAACGTAGCAGGTTGTAGCTGGGTCAAGTGCAGCCATAAGTAACAAACAGCATCAAGCTGTGAGATTTATTGGGATCACAAAAATCCCATTCACAAACCCTTAATTAAAATAATAGTTATTTCAGAATAAAATTTACAGGGTTCTAGTTTTGGAGTTGACTAACCCAAACTCTAGCTGGTAATTGTAGTAATAATGGCCCTGTCATCTCTCCCTAATTGACTCCTGAGATTTTGATAGTTTACTCCTTCATTTTCAAAAGCTGCCTTATATGGTAAATTATGTATAATTTTAGGATATAATATACTTTGGGGATTTTGCTTCTTTATAAAAAAGACAAAAGTTAAGCTGTGTTATTTAACAAATATTCTGAGGAAAGAAAAAAGTTTAATGCATTTAAAGCCACTTTTCCCTCAAAACAACTTCATAGTAAGTATTCCTAGCCACTTAACTGCATCCAACCATTTACTGAGTCAAAGGATGGAAAAAGACTGAGAAGAGACATTGTCATATCAATTCTTCCAGATTATAAGTTTAAAGTATTAACTCAACAATTGGTTTTCTCACCAGGAAGTTGAAATGTTTGACAATCCTTTGACCTAGTCTAGGCCCAGTCTGAAGTCTTGTGTGGTCTGAATTTGTGTGGTCACTCATCAATACGATGATTCATCAGTGGTTAGGCTTCCAGCGCACCAAAAGATTTCAACTTGGGCATTGCTGGGAATGATTCAGAAAATTGGCTTCTCTACTGTGTGGAGGAAAGGGAGCTAAGGATGAAACCATTGTATTATTATGGGGCTCTAAATGTTTACAAAGTCTGATGAATGTAATATCTTCAATGAATGTGTTAGCTACTCCATGATCTGTGTGTCTAAGGATTCAGTGTATGGAAAAAATTCAGGAAACAAAGAAGCGAATTCTCTGAAATCCACAAAATGTCTAGATAGAGGTAGCGAAGAAACTTCTCACAATTTGGTGTAACAAATTTGTTACTCTGAACATGCCTTATATGGTTTGCCCCATATAGGTACATTACATGAATTGGTACAGGGACATATTTTTTAAAACATTCTTCCCAGGGCTGGGGATATAGCTCAGCAAGCCCAGTGCCTGTCTGCAAGTGTAAAGTCATGGGTTTGGTTCCCAGTTCCAACTAAAAGTTCTTTCTTCTGAATTAATTACTGAATTGCAAAATTGAAACCTACTGATAAATTAATACATCTATAAACATGTACTGGGTTATGTTTTTGCTATCTATACATACATTATGTAATTGTTGGATTTTAATATAATTAATGGAAGGAAATATACCAAACAAACCAATCCACTCCTCACTACCTTTAACATTATGAACAACAGACAGAAAAAATTTTAAAGTAGAAAATTGAAATCTATTTCTTATTGAGATTCGAAAACACAATGTTATGCTTCTTTAAAGCAATCAGCGTGCTGAGACCACAATTGAAACTGGGCTTGGATGCGGGCTTCTGCAATCCCAGCACTTGGCAGGCTGTAAACAGGAGAATCACTGTGAGTTCAGTCTAATAGTGAGACCCTGAACACCCTGAAGACCCTTCCTTAAAATACAAAAAAAGAAAAAGATAAAGCAATCAATAAGTAGTGTATTTATAATTTGCTTAACAAAAGAGAAGGACAGTTGGAATGCTTTGCTTTCCTTCAGGCTGGCAAGTCCTCCTCTTACAATGTAAGTAGCCACATAGACACACAAACATATGGATACCTAAACCACCACTGTGGAAAGCACAATAGCAATTTCCAGAAAAATAAAGGCCCATTTTCTTTGCTGTATCTGGAAGGTACTAGGGAATATGTTTCCATCTGACCTCTTTATCTAGTCCTTTCCATGGCCTGGTTCAGAATAGAGTCCTGCCTGTGTTGTGTCTGTTGTATTTTTTGATAATTTGGTCTATGAGGAACCATTTTTCAGTGAACTGCAGACCTTTCTCCAGACAATTAGTATTAAAATTGGAATTGGAATCCCAGAACAACCCACCTTTCACTCAGGCTCTACTCCACTAGTGGATGTAGAACTCAGGGCTCTTAGGCATGGTTTCTAGGAACTCAGAGCCTGGTGAGAGAAGGCAGGGACAAAAAGGTTATGGAGTATTAATAGTATCCTGTGTCAGGTGTGCCTTGGAGAGAGAACACACAGGCACTAAGAGGCAAATAACTCAGGAAATTGCAATTTTGTCTCTGTAATGTATTTTTTCCTGGCATTACTGAGAATTGAACCCAGGGTCCTCACACTGAGCCACATCCCCAGGCTTTTTTAATTTTTATTTTGAGATATGGTTTTGCTGAGTCACAAAACTGCCTACACTTTCTGAACATTGTGGTTCTTCTACCTCAGCCACCATGAGAGCTAGAATTATAGGTGTGTGCAGCTACCATCACACCCCAACTCTGTAACATCCTTTCTTCCCCCCTGAGTGCTAGGACTCAAAACCTGGGCTTCTTATTAAGCTTCCCAGGATAATCTGGCACTGATAACCCTTTCCCTCAGCCTCCCTAGTAGCAGAGGCTATGCACATCATCACCACACACAGCCAGAAGCGTTTGATTGACATATGCGTCAGCTTTCACAAACTGCTTTTAAAAATGGGGGAAATCCTATGTATGTACACATGTATGCTAAGACAAGAGTTAGCAGTATATTCACGGAAGTTTGTTTTCCTTGAGATAAAGTGGTCACCATGTGGTGAAATTCAGGAAGTGGTGAATCCACACCTCCGAATCAAAGTTAGACCTCTAGTCACAGATAGTAATACAATTCACATTAAAGTAACAAATAAAATTGGGAGATTGGATTAGCTCTATGAATGAGGAAATATATAGACCACTTGGAGATAAATTCCTAAGGGGAGACCAACAGGATTCATGTTAGAGGTGACATCCCAATTCAGCCCTGACATCCTGGTAATATATCAGTAGGCACAGGCATAGTAAGGAATATTTCTACCAAAATATTAAAATAAGATATGTGGTGAATGTTCAGGGAATAGTAAACTGTCCTTTGAGTTTACAATCAAGCATATTGATGGGGGCTGTATGGATTATATTCAAACATACAGTAAAACAGATTAAAAGAAAATATAATATTGAGGTACAAAGCTCTTTCCTCCTCAGGATTGAATTTTGACTCAGTCTTCACGCAGAGGTACATTCTCATCCCTTTTATTTTATAGTTTAAGCTAATCTCTCATTATGCTGCTAAACTTCAGACAAGGTTTACACTCTGCGATCTTGCTGTTTCACATTCTCCAAGTGCTGGGATTTTAGGTGTGATTCAGTATGCCCGGTGAGAAATACAATGTTTTAAATATTTATCTTATACTATAATTAGCAAATACAGAAATTTAGTAAATCATATAGAAAATAAAAGAAGAAAGAACTGTTGAAAAATGTAACAGAACAATAATGTAGAACCATAGCAGAGTAGTAATGTATTAAGAAAAAATACAAAGGAAACTAGACAGTGAGCAAAATGAGGCTGGAATAAGAAAGAGATGGCAGCACTGCAAGGATGTGTGTCCAAAGCCTTGCCCTGGTGCCCGCTGGACTTGGAAGTGGCAGTGTTAGCTTCTGGTGACACTGGGCACAGCCAGTGCACTAGTAGGACCTGTTAGCATGGCTGTTAGATGGCTCTACTCCTTTACTCAAAGCTGCGTTCTGACTGGTCTCACTATGTGCACTAGGCAGCTCCCAGAAGAATGCTTTCCTTCATGGAATGGAGCTGGTCAGCAAAAGCGCATCTGGAAGTCATGACTGGCCTCTTACTGAACAGTCCTCACCAATACTAAGTAGACTCAAGAGGTACCAGTTGTACCCAAATGCCAGCCTGTCTTCCCTCCACAGAAATGAAATTTTAAGTACATACCCCAGAAAAGAATTAAATATTAAAAAAATTAAACATGCATCCATGGTCTAGCTAATCAAAGATAAACATTATCCATAGCTTAAATTAACCTATGGCCCAGAAAGAGAAAATTACACCAACAGATAAAATACATGCACTAGATGTAATGGAAATGCATGGTAAATGTTTACTTTTTAAAAATTTATTCATGGCAATATGGTGCTTTTACTGGAATATTGTTTTCTAAATGTAAACATCCACTATACTTTTCACTTATATCTTGCATATCTATTTTTTTCTTTTGTCAGTGGTGGAGTCTCCATAGCTGGATTTTTTTGCTTTTTGTTTTTTGTTTTTTTCTTTTAGATAAGGAGCTGGAAATTGTGTGTTTGTCATTTTCACACGCACAAGGCTAAGTAAGCCATGGGAAACACAACTTACTGACTGCCTCAGTTACTCTTCTCTTGTTTCTAGGACAAATACCTGACACTCAAAATTAGGGAAGGAAAGGTTTATTTAGCTCACAGTTAATGGAGGTTTCAGTCCATACTCAGCTGGCTCCAAGGCAGAGTGTCACATGGTGGAGAGCAACGTTTCATGGCACTGGCAAAGAGCAAGAGACAAGTGGAAAAGTAGCAGCAACAATGGCAACAGAGAGAAAGTCTGTCTTTCTGTATCTCTTATGTCACTTTCAGCCTGTGTGTAGCACTCACACCCACAATCCCAGCAGTACTCAGACCCACAATCCCAGCAGTACTCAGACCCACAATCCCAGCCTTGGATCATGAATTAATCAAACTTTAGAACTGCACCTCAATGACTGCGTGAGACTTTTGGGGGACAAATGCACACAACCCATAAAACTGACCAGTGATGAAAACTGCATGGCCTGCACCCTCACATATAGGACCCCATATTTTATCCTACTGGACATCTAGCAAATAAAGCTGTGGGTTTTGTCTGCAAACATGATAGTACAAAAGCTTTAATCACTCAAAGTCATGAAGGTTCTTGTGTTTTCAGAACTTACTTTCTCTGCAGGTTAAGAATCACTTCAGTAGCCATTTTAACCAGACAAACGCTGACATGTATGAAAGACTGTGGATATTTTGTATGCCATAGATTAAGCAAAAGAATAGATAATACTTATTTCTGCTATGTAGTGTATAAAACAAGACAAGGATTATACAAAACATAGAAACATTTTCTTGGATCTTATGTTTTCTTCCTGTGGTTGTAAGATAATAGGGCTCTGTTGTACAAGCAAGAAAGCTAAAGCAAAACTTAGACTGAAATATACAGATGGCTGTACAATGAATAACTTTTGAATTAAGTCATGCTTGTCTAAATTATTTTTGTCAAGAATGATAATCTATTATCTTAAAAACCATCCAATGTGTGGTTCCAGATTAAGAATTATTCTTATTCACCAAATAATGACATCTTTATCACAGTGATAGAGATTTATTTAAGTAAACATTAAAACACATGAGCCAAAAGTTCTACTCTTAATTCTTCCAACTAATTCTTGGGACAGGGCCAGCCAAATCGCTTAGTGGATTAAAGCACCTTCAAGCAGGTGCAGGGGTCGGGGTTTCCATCCCTGGGCCTGCCATACCAGCCCCACCCCTTGGGAGTGCTGAGATGACAATTGAGACTGGGTGTGTGGGCACGGTGGCGCTCCCCTGTAATCCCAGCTCTTGGGAGGCTGTAAACAGGATCACTATGATTCTGATCTAGTAATGATACCCTGAACATACCCTATAAACCATATATATATATATATATATATATATCTTGGAACACCAGGAAATGAAGAAACTCGCAACTTCTCTGAAATGTCAGTTTTAGGAAGGGATGTCCTTTGCTTCTTCACCTGCATATTAGGGAACAATGTAAGACAGGTTGCTTCTCTGGCTCCTTGAAGTGTGAAGTTAGTGCCAGATCTATGGCCTGGGATCAGGGACCCCTTGCCCGCAAGGCAATGTGGATCATCTTTAAACACTTTCTGCACTGACATTAAATAATTCTGTCTGTCTGTCTGTCTGTCTGTCTGTCTGTCTCTCTCTCTCTCTCTCTCTCTCTCTCTCTCTCTCTCTCTCTTGCTCGCTCACTCTGTGTTTGTGTGTATTTCTTTCTTAGCACTTCTCAACTCACGCATTGCAAGTCATTATCTTGAAGACTCTTCTTCAATAAAACAAAAAATAGCAAATCTACTCTGGTTTGCTTGTACACAATTAACCTTACATTTAAGACCAATTGCAAATCTAAATAATGCAATTGTTTACCAATGCAGTCTCTCTCTCAACTTCGTATTTCTTCTGAAAGTTTATTTCTCTAGCAATATCTTCCACTCTAAATGTGAAAGAAATATCTTTTTAACTAAGGAATCAAATTTTCAAATCCAAAGAAAGTAATTTTATTTTTTTTTTAGAAATTAACTTTAATGCCACTTCTTCCCTATGCTCCACATAGGCAGAATCCTCAAGTTAGAATATACAGCTGAGAGGCCTTTAACTCTGTAGCTGGCTCTCTCCTTTGGAGCCAGGTAGAGGAGAAGGGTATATTCTCTAAGTCCAAGTACCAAGCAATGAACTGTGCTTTTTGCAATACAATCTCATTGAATCCTCATAGTGCTCTATAAAGAATACATTATTGTACCTATTTTATGATAAAATTGATCTTTATACAGACCAAAGCAGTGAGCCAATAAAGCTATGTTTCTTAGTAAAAATCATAATGCCTTAATATTCTGAACCTAGAAGACTGAGAATGGTTGGCGTTGGACAAACTAGTATAACTGGGAGGCCCACACCCAAGATGTACGTGTGTGTGTGTGTGTGTGTGTGTGTGTGTGTGTGTGTGTGTATGCATGTATATATGTGCATGTGTGCATCCTTGTTATTTGGAATTATTGTGTTCTAAACCCACTGTTCGCCCCGTCTGTAACTATCTCTCTAGTTACTAAGGGGAAGATTGTTGTAACAAATAATCTAATATTCCATTAAGCTTATTTGGGTGCATTTTCCATAAGCCAATTTGTATTTTTCAGATTCATGACCTTGTGCAAAATTATTATTGAAGTTTGAATTTTAATGCATTAATCTTCCTAGTGCTTATTCCCATTTCAACTCTCTGTGTGGTGCATATATTCCCTGAAGGTCAGATTCCTGTGTGGTCCGTATATTCCCTGAAGGTCAGATTTTGAACAGGAACATGGCAGCTATCCCACACAGACCCTTCCAAAAATCAACCACTTACAAGGAATAAACAAATAAATCTTATACTTTATTGCACTCACTTCCCAATGGTCATTTCCATCTATTTTCTTATCATCTTCCCACAAATCTTTGAAAGAGAAAATGAACTGTCCCACTTAACCTGTGACTGAATTACACTTGGAGGCCCTCTTACATAAAATGACCTTGGCAGGGATTGTAGGTAAAACTTATTTTTAAAAAATGTGATTAGGTTTCTAATTTCTAAGAGCTCACAAACTATCAATTTTGAATTCATCAGAAGTACTCCAATTGCCTAGAAATTAAGTCTGGGCTTTGTCACAACAAGCCTCTGAGTTGCTAATATTGTTAAATTGAAGATGTGTTTTTTCCTACATGATTTTCCCAAAACAGAACCTCACATGACTCGATTTTCAAAATCATAATTGGGCTTCAAATTCAGAGCATCCATCTTCCAGTGTGTAGCTTTATTAATGGAAATAATACTGCTAGTGATATTTAACACAGTCCAGGAACTCTAATGATTTTCTGTACTCATCTCAATCACTTCATTGTGTGTTTATTAATTAGACTGATAGTTTTCAAAGCATAGCTGGGGGATAACTAAGGGTCCCTGAAATCCTTTGAGAGGGTCTTTGCCGTGAAACTAGTTCTCAGAATGAAAACAATAAGGTATGATTTATATTGTCTTATTTTTTGTTCCCCTCAGAGCATACAGTGGAGTTTCCCAGAGGCTATAGTAACAACACAACAAACTGAAAGCAGAAACAGACATAAGAATCCAGCTGAGCTGGACTTGTGACACATGTCTACAATCCCAGTACTCTGGCACTAGGGGAGGCTGAGGCAAGAGAAGTGCAAGTTCAAGTGTAGCCTGGGAAACTTAGCAACTTAGTGAGGCCCTGGTTCAGAAAGAAAATAGAAATAAAGGCTAGGGGCGTGACCTCCTGGTTCAATCCCCAGTACCACCAAAAGCCAAAAATCTAGTTTTTGTTTATGAAAACATACATTAAAGTGATTGGAGGGAAAAAAGGATCACTATGTCTCTAGGCATTAATTTTTTTCTCATGTTAGAGTGAATGGATTATCTTGTTTTCATAAGATGTTATATTAAGATGTGGTACTTTTTTTTCTGTTTTAACATCATGTTTTAAAAACATTTTAAGTTGTGATTAAGGTACATATATAGAAATCTGACATATATTTCTTCAGTTCAGAATAACTTGAGTATACCTTAAGTAATCTAGTCTTTTATGCTTTTATCTCCACATCTCCATCTTGTAAATATATATCTCTGATGGCTCACTGTTGGAAGGAGGTTTTACAGTGTTTTGTGTATACACACACACACACACACACACACACATACACCCCTTATAAGCATTCTTGCATAATCTCCAGTTATAATTTTTCCAACTCTTTGGCTCTTTGAATCACAATTTCACTCATAAAATCGGGTTTGAAGATATTCCTGAAGAAATTAAGGCAAACTACTAAGAAGGCGCTACTGAACAGTACATGAGTCCAAAATTTGAGCCTCCAAACATCTTTGTTTCTTTTTTTTTTCATTCCCTTTGATCCAGGTACTTTGCCAGTTCACACTTACTGTGGACTTCCAGAGGGCTGGTTTGATTTCTCTGCGCCCCAACAATAATAGTGAGGTCTCTGTCTTCCTCTTGGCACCTTGAAAAGAACAATGCAGTGGGCTGGAGGTTTCAGGTGGCAGCCAGGAGTTTGCCAGCATGCTCTATAGATACCTGAGTCCTCCAGCGAAGACACACTTAGAAGCCCTTTGGATATGGCAAACTAGCCGATGTCTGGAGACATATGGTGACCCTCTCCCTGCCAAAGAAAGCAAGCCATTCTGCCAGAGACGTGGCCAGCTAGTGCCAGCTCCCAGGCCTCTCTTCCCAGGGGACAGTAAGTGAGCACACCCCCAGCATTGTTGTTTGTTCCCAGTACAGCAGCACTCTGAGCTCCTGGGTATCGCGGTGTCAGGCGCACAGCAAGGCAGAGAATGTGATCTATAGATAGGAGAGGCTTGACAAAGAGGACAGCGTCCTTCTCTGATCTCTTACTGATAGGAAATTCAACCCGGTGGCGCCCAGGTTCTGCCTTAGAAAGCCAGTCTGAGGAAAGAGAAGAGACCAAGGCCTGCTGCTCTCTGGCCGCAATTTCAGGTTTCATTGCTCGGTGCCACGGAAAGGCACTTCTGCCAGCCCAGCCAGAAATCCTGAGAAAGCTGGGGATCCCGGCTTCTTCCTCTCTCCCATCTCCCTCCCTCCCTTCCTTTCTTTCTCTTTCTTTCCTTTCTCTTTTTCTATCTTTTTTTTTCTTATTTATTTAACCAAGAAAAACTAAAACAGACACACAACACACACACACACACACACACACACACACATATATATATATATATATATATATATATATATATATATATTCAAATAGGTATAGAAATTTAGCTATGACATTATAGGTGCCCTAGATGCAGGACTGAACATTAATTTTTTACCCCAGGCAGCTATAACTAAATACATTATTGCATTCAGAAAATAATCAAGTGTTTGTGGTATATGATGTGTGTGCATCAATAGCACAGGAAAGAAAGGTTAACAGCGCAGGAGTTGGAGCCAGACTGCCTTGCTTTGAACCCTGGCTTAGCCACTTACTAGAACTACGGGCAATTTACTTGGCTTTCTGAGACACAAGGGACTATTGATACGCGTATCTGTTAGAGCTGTTAACAGGCAAAGCACATAGAGTATTTAAATTGTACTGGCACATAGTAATGATTAATGAGTGTTGAGTACAACTACTGTTTTATTATTACTATAATTGGTACAATTATTATTTACATAGAATTCACTTTAGAAACTTGCATAAAAACATACTAAACATACTGTTTTTAACTTTGCCTTTGTTTTATCAAATAAAATACCTATGAGGTCTTTCCACATAAAAACGGATCTGCTTCATTCTTTTTAAGTATGAGACTACATTTTATTATATAAATGTACATTTAAGTAATTCAGCGAGGTTCCTATTGACTGCTACTTGGGTGTTTCTATGATTTTTCATCCTATAGAAACTGCTTGAAAATATTTTTATGAATGTATCTTCAGGGTAAATTTCTAACATTGGGAGTGTATTGCCTAAGAATGTGTTTTGTGAATTATAGCTTTAATTTTTAGCATTTGAAATTATAAGCTTTTTGAAATTTATTTGTGATAAACTGTGAGGCAGATGTCCAGACTTGTCTCTTTCAATGCTGATGACCAGTTATGTAATTATTATTATTGACCTGGAATCAAATTCAGGATCCTATACTTCCCAGGCAGGCATTGCACCACTGAACTATATCCCTAGCCCCATGCAAACATAATTGAATAAAATGTATTCAAGCACCAATTTGAAAACCAATTTGTAATGCATTGTAGTTTGGATCTATCTTTAATTTTTATTCCATCTAATTGATTTATATTGTTATTCTTGTATAATACTTTCATCAAATCTATCACATTTGCCAAATGATAAATACATTTAAGAAATTTTACTCAGCATCATGGAAACGTGTTCTTTAGGTAGATTGGATTGATGTCTAACTGTCATATTTCTGCACTATCCTTGTTTTGCTATCATCATTTATTTTTAATCTTTTCATTATTTTGATTTTTATCAATCTACTAGTTGGACATAGTACCTTTTATCATTTCACATAATATTCTAATTAAAAATCACAATTGAATATGTTTCTGAATATTTGTTTGCTCTTCATATATTAGCTTTTAATCAATTTGTATTTTAATATATTTCATATATACTCATT
>NW_004524607.1:4392354-4398082 GCF_000260255.1 Octodon degus
TTAGCAAGCACATGGACCTAGGTTCAACTGAAAATATTTTTTAAATATTCTTCAACTGGGAAAATTAGCAAACTATGATGCACCCAAACAACAGAATGTTGTACTACTCAGAAATAAGAACTTAACTGTTGATAATCAAAGTAATATAGCTGAATCTACAAGCTCTGCATTTTGTTTCAAAAATTTATGCATTGCTAATTTATCCTGAAAATATTCTTGAATAGATAAAATTACAGTGATAGAAAAATGATGTTTTAAGAGATTACGCATAGGAAACTAAATAGGAAAGGAGCAAAAGATATTTGAGGTGTTCAAATGAGACAGTTCTGCATTTTAACTGTGCCTGTTAACTGTAATATTTTAATATTTTCTATTTCAAGTAAGTTCTAGTCAATTTCCATTTAAATTATTTTCAGTTTTGGGGTTTAATTTTATGTTCGTACTTGTACTGTATATTAGTAAAAATTTTATTGTTTGATGTCCTTGTTAAGGATGTGACTTGGACATGTCATGATTTTCTATACTTCAACACACATTATATAATGCATTACTTAACTTTCTGTCACTGTAACAATACTTGAGATAGTCACCCTATGAAGATAAAAGATTTACTTGGGCTCACCAGTTCAGGGGTCTTGATCCACCGTCAGTGACTGTCATTGCTTTAGTCATGTAGCAGAAGATCATGGCAAGAGAGCAAAGCTACTTACCTCATGACCCATGAACAAAAGAAGGGTGAAAAGAGAATAGAGAAATGTGGTGGATTAACTAATGGTCAACTTGGATTACCCAGGTGAACTGAGTTAGCATGCTCTAGGAGCGGATGACCCACCTGAGAATTATTTTCAACAGCATAAAAAGAGAACAGGAGGAGGAGATGATGTGCTGTTGATCCTCCTGAAGCGGCCTATCATGCTAGCTTCCCTGATCTGAACTCAGCTGTTATCATTTGAATAGCTTGGGTCCTCACTGTCACTGAGGAGTGCAGCAGTTTTCTTTGGGTGAGCTCTGTTCCTTACTTTGAGCCTCACTTCCTGGCTCCAGTGCAGATCTCTCATCCTGGTTGCAGAGCTCCTTCATCTCACTAGTACAGACGTTCGCTTCCACCAGTGGTCTTTACATCTTCCCTGTGCAGATCTCTGAGGCAGACTTGCATGACACACTGTCATGGGCCTCCAACTGGACTCGTCTGGCCATTGCCATAAGCTCCAGACCTTCTGCTGAGTTCTATGGATCTCTAGAGTGTGGACAAAACTCCAGCACTCTTCTGCATTTGAATCTTGGGTGAATATATAAAATAATACTACATATTATGTGCCCTGTATTAAAACTTTTCCCTTGTAAACCCCAACTACAACAAGGCCTCATAATATTTTCTCAGGAAACACCCAAAGGACTTAAAAAACATCTACTAGGCCCCATTTGTTAAAGTTTCCACCATCTACTAGCAGTGCAATGCTGGATACAAGCCTTTAGTGCATGGGCCTTTGGAGGATACTTGATATGCACGATATGATACATAACAAACTAACTCCAGAAGTAGACATTTGCTCCACAGCATCTTCTAGATCATTCATAAATTTATATATGTATGACTATTATAGGACAGGATTTAACCCAGAGCATTCATATTGAACTGCATCCTCAGCCCTTTTAAAATTTCATTTTAATTTTTTATTTTAAAACTAAGTCACTAAATAGTTCAGATCAGCCTGCAATCCTCCTACCTCAGCCTCCAAGCATACTGGACTACAAACATGCACTAACACACTCAGTTCTACATGTATACATTTTCAAAGAACTGATATTTGTTTTGGTATAAGACCTCATGAGCATTTCAGTTTTGCTTATATTTCATTTGTTTCAAACATTTAGCTAGCTTATAGCATTATTTGTGATTATGATTCATTATTGATTATAATTCATTAATGATTTGGAGTAATGGAATCAAAAGAGAAAGAAATCTACACCTTTACATCACCTATTCCTGCATCAAAATGTATTACGATATGGCTGATATTTGATTTGACTGGTACTATATTCTTATTTTTTCCTAAAAAAATTTTCAGCATTGGATATTTCCAAATGAAGGTTATTGTCCTTTTCTAGTTTCTTTAGCAGAAAAAAATATACTAGACTGTGAGTAATTTAAGAAAGACTAATAGCACCTTTCAGGTATCAAATAATTTTTTTTCAGTCAGCGGTCCTGAAGCATAAGCAGAGCATGTCTCCTCTGAGGTTCACCGATGGCCATCTGTGTCAGCATGAGTGGTAGAGACTATCACTATGTGGCTTGGCCCCCACTTTTTCTTTAAAACTTTTTATTATTACCTATTTGTCATACATAATGATCACTTTCTTCTTAGGGAATTTGTACCTGTACATAACATATCTTAATTCTTCTTTTTATTCAACTCTCCTCTCCCCACAATCTTTCTTCCCCTTCCAGCTTTCAAGAGCTTTCTTTCCATTTTTTCCTTCCACCCTCTTTTTTTCCTTTTCCATTCCTCCTTTCCTCCATACTCCTCCCTCAGTCCCCTCCATGTTTAAATACATTCTTCATAGCTCCGAGTATCTATCCTCCATCGTCTTTCCACTTTCTGCTATCCCCTTCAATCCCCTGAAAGATTGTGGTAATGTTCAGTGTATATCTCTTTCACTTACTTTGTTAGATTTGATTCCTACATATTTCATTTTATGATGTGATTGTGAAAGGTTTTTTTTTTTCCAGAATTGCAGACTCAGTGAGTTTGTTATTCATGTACAGTGATGCTTTTGACTTTCTGAGTTTTGACCTTGTATTCTGATATGCTGCAGAATTTGGTTATTACACCTAGGAGTCTTTAGGTGGTGGTTTCAGGGGTTTATATGTAGAATATCAATTCATCAGCAAATAATGATAATTTAACTTCTTCCTCTCCTGTATGTAATCCTTCTAGTTTTCTCTCTTGTCTGATTTTTCTGGCTAGTGTTTCCAGAGCTATATTGAACAACAGGGGTAATAGTGGGCATTTTTATTTTGTTCTTGATTTTTAGAATGAGAGCTTTCGGTGTTTGACCAGTTTGTACGAATTTGTAGTTCTCTTCTTTGGTCGGATCCTTCTCTGGTATTCGTATGAAAACAATGCTTCCAGGCATGACTTTGGGAATATTGCTGGCCTCTCAAATGAAAGCATGAAAGGAAGAGTGACACTAGATCTTATCTAATGTTCTTGAACAGTTCAGCATTAATTAAGCAGGACCTGGACTTTTCTTTGTTGGCATTTTAAATTTACTTCTTCTAATTGCTCAGCGGACATTGAGATATTTAGAATTTTTATGTACTCCTGATTCAGCTATTGCCATTGACATGAATGTAGGAATCTGTCTATTTCTTCTGAGTTTTGTATCTGAGAAAAGTGAGGGTTCTCAAAGTAGGTATTCATGATCTGGATTTCTGCAGGATCTGTTGTAATTTCACCCATTTGAATTCTAACTTCACGGATCTGAGCCTTATCTTTGAGTTTGTCTATTTAATCCTTCAAAGAACCAACTCTTTGATTCACTGATTCTTTGTATTGTTTACTTAGTCCCATATGTTTTAATTTTTACTCTAATCTTTATAATTTCCTCACTCATATATGTTTCAATTTAACTTGCTCTCCTTTTTCTAGAAGACTGTAGCTCAACATTAGGTTATTTACTGGATATCACTCTTTTTCTGGTTTAAGTGTTCACTGCAATAAATATCTCTCCTAAGATGGCTTTTTTTTTGAATCCTAGAAGTTATGTTATTACATATCAGCATTATCATTTAAGGATAAAAACTTTCTAATTTATCATGCTCGCTTTGGCAGCACAATACTAAAAAAAAATTTCTAATTTATCTTTTAATTTCATCTGTGATCCCTTAGTTGTTCAGTAAAACGTTACTTAATTTGTGAGTTTATATATTTTTGTGGGGTTTTTTTGCCATTGATTCCAACTCCATTGCACTATGATTTGACAAAATAGGTGGAGTAATTTCAATTTCTTATAAGTTAATTAAGCATGTTCTATGAACTAATATGTGGTTTATGTTGAAGAAATTTCCACGTGTTTCTGAGAAGAATGGGTACTCCACTGTTACTGTTGGATAGAATGCTCTAGGTATCTACCAGATCCATTTGTAGCAAGTTTTGTCTCAGCTCTGCTATTTTTCTACTGATATTTTGTTTAGTTGGTCTACCTATTTGTGACAGTGGGTATTGAGGTCTCTCATTGCAATTGTATTAGTGTTTATCGGAATTTTAATATTCATTAGTGTTTGTTTTACATAGTTAGACATGTCAGTATTTGGTACATATATATTCATGAATACTATCTCTTCCTCTTGTAATTATTCCTTTGAAAAGAAGGTAGCAACCTCCTTTGTCTTTTCAAGTCAGTCCTGGCTTCAAATCAACTGTGTCTTCAAGCACAATAGCTACTCTTGCTTTTTTCAAGGTTTCCATCACATGAAGCATTGTTTTTTGTCCTTTTAATTCCAATCTATGAATTTCTTTTGGAGTTAAATGTGTATATTGTGTGTAGTATGTTGTTGGATCTTGTTTCTTGATCCAGTCTTCTCATCTCTTTCTTTTGATTGATGAATTAAAACCATTTACAATGATGGTTATAATTGATATTTATTGACTTATCCATCTCATACTATTTTCCTAATCTTGGCTTCTTTTTCTTGCCCTTGTGTTTAATTTCTTACCTTGCTCTTGCTCAGCAGATTAATTCTATTTAGATTCTTTGAACTTTTGTCTTCATTTTATTTTCCTAGAATATGCTTCAGGACTTTTTGGAGTACTGTTCTAGTGGGCAGGAATTTTTCTGGTGATTTTATTCTAGAAGTATCTTATTTCTCCACCAAATTTGAAAATTAATTTTTCAGGGTACATCAGTCTGGGTGGGAGGGTTTTTTTGGTGGGAGGTGCTTGAAATTCTTCATCCCAAACTCTCATAAACTAAAAGATTTGTGGCAAGAAGTCTGATGTGATTCTGATAATAATTTGTTTCTTTCTCTAATAGGTTTTATTTTGTGTTTAATTTCTGAAATCTTGACTATCATATACCTTGGTGCAGTTTTTTCTGGTAATAGCTATTCAGATTTTTGTATTATTTACTTATCTGCATCTCAATTTCATTTTCCATGTTTGAAAAGTTTTTTGTTATTACTTCTGTGAATTTTTATGCCCTTTGTGCTATCTTTTAATTCTTCAGTGATACTAATTAATCTTACATTTGTCTTCTTTGCATAATCTAGAAGCTATTGGATTTATTTATTTATTTTTTTTGTAGCTCATTGCAATTTTAAAGAGGTAATTCATTTGATGATCGCAACCACAGCTCTATCTTCTAGATCTGACATTCTCTCTTTCCATTGGTTTACTCTGTTCTATTTACCTTCAGTAGAAATTTTAATCTCCTGGATTTCTACTGTGGTCTGTTTTATGGAATACAGTTCTTTTCTGTGGTAGACATTTATGGCTTCCATACCTGTACCAAGATCCTCTATTTTTGTTTGTATCTATTCTGGATTTACTAATCCTTTCCTTTTCATTATGTGCATCATCTCTTTAATTATCTATGTTTTGTGATTGTCATGAGACTTATTGCTGTTTTGTTTCTTCTTCTTCTTCTTCTTCTTCTTCTTCTTCTTCTTCTTCTTCTTCTTCTTCTTCTTCTTCTTCTTCTTCTTCTTCTTCTTCTTCTTTTTTCT
>NW_004524607.1:4398182-4404492 GCF_000260255.1 Octodon degus
TTCTTCTTCTTCTTCTTCTTCTTCTTCTTCTTCTTCTTCTTCTTCTTCTTCTTCTTCTTCTTCTTCTTCTTCTTCTTCTTTTTTCTGGTGGAACCAGGGATTGAACTCAGTTCCTTGCACTTGCCAGGGAAGCGCTTATTTTTCTGAGCCATCTCCCCTACCCCTGTTTTGTTACTTCTGCTGCCACAAATCCATAAATACCAGCTGGGAGGTTTTTCATTTCTTTCACCTCAGTGCTATTTTTATTTACCTTAGGCAAACTGGTGGTTATAGGTTGCATCTTATTTCTATGTTTACTCATCTTCTTTTTATTGTGTGTACATCTGTTTTCTGTGTGGAAGCTTGTTAATTGCTTGTGTTAGGTGGGCTTATTACTAGTATTGAGAACTATTTAAGGAAATGACTGTATTGTAGAGATGTCTTCTAAGAATAGCTGGCTTTTGGTGTTGCAGTCTTTCCCAAAATCCTGCCTCTTCAACTTATTAGTAATAGAAGGCACTGCCTGTTTGGCCTAGTACCCATTTTTTTGGTACTAGATTATAGTATTGTTTATTACCATCAGATACCTAAGTTTTAGCATACAAGGGAGATCAATTGGTCACAATAACTAAGTCAGTATGGCTAAAGTAGTTTAATCAGTAATGATAAAATCATCAAACACAGACTAGAAAAGGATAAATTATAACTAATATTTTTCCATCTTTAATCACAGTTATAAGATTTACAGTTATATAAATATTAAGACAATTCAGAAAATTACATAAAAAATCCACTCAAAAGATTAATTTTACCAAAATGAGATAAAAATTTAAGAGGTAAGAGAAAAAATAGAAAAAGAAAAAAGGGATATTAGAATAAAAGTTGAAGAATGAGGTTAAAGATTACCAAAAATTTGAGAAACTGGTAAAGACAGGAGAGAAAGAAAGACCTAAAAAACAAAACAAAAAACCCAGAATTAAATTAAACTAAACTAAACTAAAACACACTTTGAAAACACAAATGTAATAATAAAAAAGAAGAAAACAGCAAAGGGGGAAAAAATCTTTTTCTGTGATTTCAACGCCATGGTTATAGTCTAGATCTACAGTTTTGTACAGTGTCCAATTCAGGGTTTGATTCTGTTATTGCTGATAAACAAAAGAGGTTGGCCAGATCTATGCTGGAAAACCCAGAAAACTTGCAGTAGGATTAGGTGTGTGTGTGTGTATGTGCCAAATAATTCCAGTAAACCTTCAATGGGATTGGGGTACAGTGTCGATTCTGCATTCTGGTACTTTCAAATATACAGAAATTCAGTCTGATCCTGATCTGTGGTCATAGGATTAGGACCTACATTTTTCAGTCTACAACACTATGAGTGTTTGTTGCCACCCTGATCCCAGCTCCCTGACCCTGTATATCCCCCACAGTTGTCCCTCACCCAGTCATTGTGGGATTTCAAAACTGGGAGCCCTGAGATGAAGTTAACCACAGTTGCTCCAAATCTCAGGTTCAGTTGATCCCTCCCTAAATGGGATTTGGCCAAGCACCATCTCCACGGGACATGGTAGTCACTTGAACTGGAGTCACTACCAACAGTTATAGAAAACAGCACTCACTCCTCCATCCCATTGGTGAATTTCTCCCTGGCGGTTTCTGGAGTCACCTACACTCAGTGTGTTTCTGTAAATTTGATCCTCCTCTCTCACACCACCAATCACGTATTAGGGAGAAAGTATAGTTTGCACCCTCCTTTTTCTGCTTTGAAATTTCTCTCTTCATTTGCTCTGGAGGCTAAAATTTTACCTTCAGATACTTCTTTGGTTTCAGGGATCCACATATCTCCCACCTTCTTTTCTTCCCTAAGTTGTTATTTTCCACTGTTTGGATTCCACAACTTGAAGCAACTTTGTTGCTGCTTAATATTTTGCCATTTTCTCAGAAATCCATCACTTTCTATGCGAACCCTCCTCCTATTGCTCTTACTCCACATCAACCCCTTGGAATATCTGACCTTTATTAAACTCCTGAATCCTATCCCACTTTAAGAGACTTACATTTGCTATTCCTTCTTGGCTATAATGCATTTCCCTATGATAATCACATGGCCTACACCATCACTTTTCTTGGTTGAAGCTTTAAATGTCATGGATCTTTGAAGCCTTTCTTGACTGGCTCTCTGGCCTTTCTGTTTAGAATATTGTTCAGTACTCTCCCCCCCTCTCTCTAATAACTTCTAATTATTTCAAATTTATGAATTATTCTCTAACAGTTTTATTTTGATCTGGAGTTCACTTCCTTGGATTTGGAACTGTACTTTGTTCTTTTATTGTTGTGTTATACACATTTTTCTTTTTAAAATTTTTTGTTCCTTTTTAATTGCAGAAAGAAAAGCACTTATTTCAAGACATTTCTTCCATTTCCTGGCTCATGCTATATCACAGAAAGAATCCTCTTTAATACTTGCTGCAATGAGAATTTTGTCTGCTTGCATGAGTGGAGCCACATTCCTGACCATCAGATGTTTGCAACTCTTCCCAACTTTACATTCAGTGGTGTCACTTTGATAAGCTGAAACCCATTATGATGCAAGTATTTACACCATAGAAATTAGCAGACACAATAGCTTTTATTGCCGGGGAAGATCTTTCATGTTAAATATTTTTTAGTTCATTACTAGTTATCATAATACAAGTATAGAGATCATGTAACTAATTACCATGATATATCTTTTTTGAGTCTATAAAGTCTAGTGTTTTATTATGATAAATCCTACTGGATATTCTTGTCATGTCTTCACCTTACTCTTTATAGGTTCAATATGGAGTCAGGACAAAGTATGTTTTCTTGAACTTTTATTGTTTTTCTTAAGAGTTTGGAAGGAATGTGAGCAGGCAGCACTCTGCCACCTCCATGAGGAGCTGTGCTTAGAAGTCTTCATCTGTGTCTTGTCCTCATTATTGAATTCAGGGAGTGTGCTGGAGATTGTGTTACCTTATTCAAGGTGCTTGGGTCATCTGGAGGAATAGAAACAGCTTTGCCCCACCTACACTCAGAGGGGCTCCTCAGAACTAGGTGACAACTGTCAAGCATCTCTCCTCATCCACTCCCAGAGAGGGTAGAGAAGGGGCAAGTAAACTCAAGGTTGTAGCCTCTACTTATATTTCAGAAGTAGAAGATGCAGTTCCTAATCAAGGTTCTCCTTTGGCCCTTTCTACTAGGCATCTCCTCCCCCTAGAACTCATCTATCCATTCATTTAAAATTTTTTTTCTGTGGTTTTCCATTTATTAATTACCTACTTTTTGCTGGAGATTACAAATCAGAGTTACTCTAGTTTTCTGAGTTAGAGATTTGCTTGCTTTTTTTTCTTTTTTTGGTTTGGGTCTCAGGTAAGGCACTGAGGTATAAAGGTGGGAATTTTAACTTCTATATTGTTCTTTTTCCTCCCCATCCTCTGCCTAAAAACCTGTGTGCTTCTTTTTGTCTAAGACTCTTAAGGTAAGAGGGTGTTGATTAAATCTTAACCTGGAAGCGTTCACTTCTTTCCCCAAGAATGGCACTAAGAGCTACAGTAAAGTCACACTATTTCAAGTAATTCATCTTTCATTCTTTTTCTACCTTCATTATTTTGAGAGTTTGTGATCTTAAGAATGTACCTCTTCGGCCAGGCAGATAGCTCCGTGGTTTAAGCACCTGCCTGGTGAGCACAAGGTCCTGAGTTAAACCCCCAGTACCAAAAAAAAAACAAACAAACCAAAAATTGTACCTTTTATTCTGTAGCATGGTGTGTATGTGTATCCTTATTGATATTTTTAACTGATCATGTTGGGTTGTAGGAAAGAAATGTGATGTTATTCTGGAGCTCTCCATATTTCTTGAAGCTGCCTGCTTTTGGCCCAATATTTTTATTGCAATTATCAAAGATAAGTGAAGACATATATGCATATACTTATATAAATACATATAATGTATATGAAATGTTACTGGATATATAATACAAAATTTGATGAGTATGTTTCTTACCATTCCCCAACTGACTCAAACAGAGCTGATTCAAATGAAAGAAAGAGTATTATTTTTGATTAAATGCCTTTTATTTTATTTTTTAATTTTTTTTGTACTTTAGGGAAGGGTCTCAGGGTGTCCTATTCACAGCCTCCCAAGAGCTGGGATCATGCCCAGTCTCAATTGCTTTCTCAGCACTCCCCAGGGGTGCAGCTAGGGTTCGAAACCCTGGCCCCTGCATCTTCTTATCTTCTTGTAGGCACTTTAATCCACTGAGCTACTTGGCCAGCCCAATTTTTTAGTTTTTTTTTTTTTTTTTTTTTTTTTTTTTTGGATTTTTTTTTTTTTTTTTGCTGGCTCAGGCTGCCTTAAGGGCTGGTATGATAAGGTACGTGGAGCTGGGGATAGAACCATGTTATCCTGCGCCTGACTGCATTTGCATAAGCAGGTGCTCAAGCAACTGAGCTAACTGGCAAGCCCCTGGATGAAATGCCTTCTGACTGGTTTAATTTCATAAAAACCATACAGGGACTGCAAAATTAGTTTGAATTGAAATTTTTCTGTTTTAAATTTATTTATTTTTTTAAAGAGAGTACAAAATAGCATTAAAGCAAAAAAGTACAAATGATACACATATCTCACTAAAGAAAATAATATAAATTTAACAGCATTTGTTGTACTGCATAATTGTTCAGATTATAAGACACATGCATGCAAAAAGAGAGGAAGAAAAAAAATTTATAAGAAATTAAGAAAAGAAAGGAAAAATAATTGCAAAAAGAAGACAAAAGTTGAGCATTTACCGCTCCTTTCCACAGACCAGCAGAAATCTACAGTGCAATTATTGTAACATATATATATATATATATATATATATATATATATATACAGCCCATTGACTCTACATATTATGAATTTCATTTAATTATTTTAGATAGCATAAAAAGCTACTGGTATGGTATTTATGACTCTATCTTGGAGTCCACATAGCTAGGTAAAATTAGTTTATATGTAAAGGGGACAATTACATATTTACAAGGAGCATCTAATTATTTGAAACAATTCTGTCCCTTCTAATTCTCTTCATCAAGTTTTAAATTTCTGTTAAAAATTGAAACCTTTAAGGCACTATTTTCTTTCCCTATTAAAACAGGAAGAGCTACAAACACTGACCTAGGAAACCCTTGTACTTCGTGAAACTCTCGGCAAAGCAAACAAACTACAGCAACAGACGCTTTATGCATTTCCTTGAGCTCTTGGCTTCACACTGGCAGAGGATTGGGATTAGTCCACCAACAGTGATAATAAGGTCAAATTTTGTGGGGTTTTTTTTGTTTTTGTTTTTGTTTTCTTTTGTTTTTTGTCTTTTTGAGACAGGGTCTCACTATGCTGTTCAGGCTGGCTTAAGCTCACTTTGTAGTCTAGTCGAGTCTTGAACTCTGAATGATCTGACTTCCTCAGCCTCCTGAGTGCTGGGATTATAGGTGTTTGCCACCATGCTCTGCTTTGATCAACTTTTATTTAGCCTTACTTTGGGCTCTTCACACATCTTGTCTCATTTTAATCAACATGACAACTTTCAACTGCAAGTACTATGATCCTCACTGACTGTTATGGAAATGAGACTGAGAAGAGGTAAAACTATTCATGGTGGGAAAGTAGACTTTTAAACCATATCTCTCTAAACTCTTTTCATTATTCTGTAATGCTTCCCAAAATAATCAAGAACCCTCCATTATTGGGAACTGTAAGTACTCTTTAAAAACTTTTTTTCCCATAATTTTATTGAGAAACAAATAGCAATGAGACAGTTTCAAACCAAATTAGTAGGACAGTTTCAATAATTAACACATTGTATACATTCTTCCTAGTGGTTAATTGCTGTACAAGATGTGGACATGATATCCTATTTACAAACACTATGAGAGCAAATCACTCTATTCATGAAGAGAATGTAACTATATATCTATCCTAACCATTTTGAATACACAGATACAAAATGGACATTCATCTGTATCCCCCCCTTTTTTTTCAGTTCCGTTATTTGAATATTATAGGTGTGTTAACTCAGCAAAATATTCTAAAAGAGTCCAGTAGCCCATAGTAGTATTGGGTCTTACACTTGACAGGCAATGTCAGAAATTGTTGACCTGAGTCCCCTGCAGCTCAACATACCAGCATGGCTTTACTTCTTATATATCGTTTTTATACTTTTATTCTGGATGGTTAAGATCAAGGTAAAGCAGGACCTATGCAACAAGAGTTGTAGCTTTTGGGTCTGATAAGGTCAGTGAAATCCCCTCAGGATTTATCCTGAGATCCTGT
>NW_004524607.1:4405424-4408547 GCF_000260255.1 Octodon degus
TATTTATTACATTTATTTATTGTGTGTGTGTGTGGCCAGCTCAGCCCACCAGGGGGCAGGTCTGGCTGGCATGCGGTGCTGGGGATTGAACCGCGGTCCCTGTGCTTTGCCAAGCTTGTTTCAAGTAGGTGCTTTAGACCACTGAGCCATCTCTCCAGCCCCTATATATGGTTTTTTGGTTCATAGCAAAAGTCTTAAGAATTGGACATAGAAAATGGAACAAAATAAAACCAATCATGCTTTCTATTTTTTTCACCTATATACTATTCCCTTGCACTTGGTACAGCAAACTTTGTCCAAGAGATTTATTGTTTTAAATAAAGTGAATCGTTCATATATCAATCATATTAATACAGTGCAAACTAAACTGTTGCAAAAAAGGAGAAAGTAATGAATGCATCCAGTGACCAGTGTACTTGGAGCAAAACCCAGGGCCATGAATGCAAGCTTCAAGAAGTCTAAAGGACCAATTTAATATGAAAAAGAATGGAGAAATAGTCCTCTTTAGAGATAATTCCCTTTTTCTTTCTCCCTCTCACTGAAAGGGTAATAGTGGCTAATAGTAACATAGCAAAATTGCTGTATTCTCCTCCAGAACCAGTTGGCTAATTGTTGGCTGTCATTGGCTTCCAGTAACTATCAGAGAATCGAGGAGGGAAAGCCAGATGCAGATTGTTTAATACTTAATGGAGATTCCCACTGCTCCCTGCAGTCAGAGAGCAAGATGGAGCCAGATTTAAAGCCTGGGGAAAAGAGCCAGGGGGGTAAAGGTACAGGGAGGTCTGGCTTGGAGGATGATGACAGGATGGAGGAAATATCTGCACGGAACAGATACACCCTAAAACACTCGTCATCATCCTTTTAGTATCACTGTTTAGGAAGATCTCTTACTAAAACATTCATTCCCTCCAGGGAAGTACGTGGACTTGGGAGAGGTACTGCTTTATTGTAGACTGAAGTCTAAACTCTTACTTGAGGGTCACTGAGAAAGTATCACAAGGGCGTCATCTTTTCCAATGTTTTCATAATTTTCCTCCTGTGCAAGGTTGGCCAGGAGGAAATCTAGACAGAAAGGTGATGACTCCACAGAGAAGAAAACAGTGAGCTATTGCTGTCCCCCTAGGTTGGACACAAATAATACCAGAGAGTCCTGGCCACAAAGCATGATTTTTTAATCTAAACTTTAAAAATGTATTTTCCCTACACTATCAATTCATTAAAACTCCACTTCTCCAAAGCTACAAAGACATAAAGTGTCAAGATTAGAGGTGCACTTTTAGAAATAAAAGTGAAACAATGCCAAATTTGAATGCCTGACAACTAGAACTTATTTGGCATAAGTTCATTCTGGTGAGCTCATTTATTTGTGATGAATGTTAATTATAAATGAATAAAATTCAACCTCCTTTGTAATGGGTTTAAAAATGTCAGATACTTCCTTTTTTTGCTTCCTTTGGGAGAGAAGGAGAGAACTACTCTGTTTCAGGTATGGCAAGATTTAGTGATTTCCTTTGGGCCAACTTCAAACCAATCAGCCAAGCACTAACAAAAAAAGAGCAATTTGGTTTCCCAAGAAGAGTTTTGAGCTATACTTGATTCCAAAGCCACGGCTGGCACTTTGAAGTCTGTTAATGGTGAAAATGGGCAGCTTTTGACAACACTGAATTGTGATGGCCCTCTGGCCTCAGTGAAGGAGGCATTACTCTCAGCAAAATCAAACTCTTCCCAGTGAAAACACAAGCAATCTATTTTGTAATCTGTAGAGAAATTACGGGATATCAGATTCCAAATTTCAACTCATTAGTAGAGCTTGAGTTTTACTGAAATATTCTCTTGAGGCCAAAGACCAGAAAGAAAATTACTGCAATCTTATTGGGAAAATAAAAACTAACATAAGCACTCTAATTATAAGGAAATATAAAAAATTTTTCTTTCAGTTTAGGCAGTAAAAATAATATGTAAAAAGATGTAGTGATTTTAAAATAAGCTTACTCATATTAAAAATTGTTTTGTGATCCTGGATAAATGTACATAATATCTATAAAGCAGAGACACAAAAATAAAAAAGTACATCTTTTGGAAATATGGAAACTACCTTTATTTGTAGCTATTGCTATTACAATTCAAGATGACATGATCATAAGTTAAGGTTCAGCTATTATATAATTGCGCAAGAAGTTAAGAGACATTGGTTTATCTGTGAAATAAAGGGAACTGCAATGAATTTTTTTGTATACCTTTTTAAAAAGTTAAAAAGTTATTAACTCTAGCTTGTGAGAGTTATTATGACTCTAGCTTGTGAGAAGGAAATCCAATGTCATCCTTGTTCTGCCTTGAAATAGTTTTTGGATGACTTCCTGGCTCTCCTTTCATTCCTATACATTTGGCATTAATTGTGCTCAAAGTTTGGAAGAGGTAGGAACCCGGAAGGGACATTAAACTGTATCATTGAATATAGTGTTCACTCTTCCACCTAACGCATGGTCCTCTGGGTCTTGATTTGTAAGGCTGACCTCCCTAGGATGGCTAGAGCCCCAAAAATGCCAAGATGGAGACTGCCACGTACTGGACAGCATATGAAGCTCTGCTGATTGGGAGAAAATAGCTCAAACTTTCAGATTGGCTGGAGGAGCAGCAGGTCCCTAATGCTTTCTTCCAAGTTCTTTCCACCTTTAATTTAGATATTTCAAGGGAAATTTAATCCATATGTTTTGGAATCATTTTGACTTAACTCATAAATATGCTTCATCAAGGATTGCCAAGCTCTGTGCTCACTAGAATCAAGTAGTTTCATGGGACAACAACACAGACAGAAGAAATTTGATAGCCAAGGACCCAGCACCCAAACAAGGCAAAGCAATATTCAAACTCAACCACTGTCTATAAATAATTTTGGGGCAGCAATTTACCACACAATGCTGTCATGGCAAAATAAGGTACTAACAACAGTTAAATATACATATAGATAAGCTACATGTTTAATTAGTACCTGTCCCTTCCCAGGAAATATCAAAATACAGTCACTCTTACTGACATTTACAGAAAGTTAACTACTTAAGAATAAACTGAAAGTTTCTCCTTAGTTCAGAATCTTTAAAAATCTATAAAACCTCTGCCTCTGTC
>NW_004524607.1:4408672-4474477 GCF_000260255.1 Octodon degus
CTCTCTTTCCTGTGCACAGGAACTGCCATGGTGACTCTGCCAGGCCTCAGACTGAGAATCCTTGTACTTTCTGGACACTGCTGCTAGGACAGATAATTTTTTCACTGACTTTTCTTTCTTAAGTTTCTATTGTTAAAATGATATTTTTTAAATATAAAAAGATATTTCTTTGTTGAATATGATTTTTATAAATTTAATATTCCTGTGTTCTTAGATTATTTTATGTTGTCCTATAAGACCATATTCTCCAAGTTATGGAACCTTGTACACTGAGACAAGTAGACGTCTCAATGAAAACAGAATTATAAACCACACCCTTTATTACTTTTTTGATGCTGTTATTGTTTTGTTGCTTAAATTTCATCAATTCAAGAAGATCAATCTTGAAGCACTTTCTATCAAGCACCACATTTTGGGACATTAAATGCTTTAATATTCCATGTAGCATAACAACGATGTCTGAGTTTTCATAAGTAAATGATAGGAAGTCCATGGCCCATTTCCAAATAAGTTCAGATTTCTAGTGGCATCCACAACCTCAAAACATCTGAGGGCATCTCATATCAAAACACTAGAGTTTTAGAGAAGCTTTGGCATGGTCATTATCTTCACATTCTCCTATACACCAGATGACAAGGAGCAAAGGTAGGGCAGGGTGATGTGTCAGTTGGGATTCTGGGCTCTAGGCACACTGAATTCTCCATTTTTGGTTTGTATGTACAGAAGTGCTATCAAGAAAAAAATCCTATAGAGCCAGGGTATGGTGGCTTGTGGTATTGTTGTCATTAGGCCATACTCTTTAGAATATTTTCTTAAAGGATAGTGGTAACAATTATGATGTCTGTTGACCTGAAAATCTGAGAAAATAATAAATAATAAGGTAACAGTGTAAGATCTTGTATGACTCTCTTTAAAGTTTACCCTATCCCAGGTTTAATGATCACAGACTTTTTCTTCATGCAAAAGAATGACCTTGCACTTTTCTTCTTAATAAGAGAAGATTACACACAAATTAGTTGGAAGATAGAGAAAGGCAAATAAGTTCGAACAGCTCAAGTTGTTTCTTTTGGACAGGTAGAGCTTGGTATCTGGTGATGCCCATTTTCCTCCACCACAGTACCCTTTCACCATTGGAAATACCAGCTGCGAATTTTCACTGGCCTCACTAATGTAGCTGGGCTTTGCCCAAAAGCCTAAATCCATCCTGATGGGTGTGGTGAATTTTGAGGTATAACAAGCCTTCCTCAAAAGGAAAGCAAAGACAAAACATGAAAGAAAGAAGACAAAACCAAGCAAGTAAAGAATGTTTACTGGTTTCCTAGCTAGTGAGAGGCACTAAATCCCTCTCCTGGTCTCATTGCAAGATAAACAAGGAAGAAATGGTGCTTCTCAGCATTGGTTTGAACAACTCCAGACTCAGGCAGTCTTAACCTGAGCAGCCAAACCTGATTGGAACCTTGGCAAACTTATGTGGGTGACTCCAGCAACCCTTCCCTCATCCACTGCCTCCAGTTATTAAACTGCCTCTGAGAAGCTGACCTCACCCCTGCCCATAGCCACAAAAAGCAGCATTCTCCCCATTGTCGTTTCATTTTTAATCCTTTGATGGTTCATCATTGCTGAAGAAGACAGTCCTATTTATTTCAAACAAGTGTTTTAACTTGTAAGATATCTCTAGATTTGTTAGACAGATTTATCTAGCATGAAGGGATTTTTTTACATTAACAACTAGTGTTTATTGAGAGCTTCCATAAAACTGGCTCTGTCCTGAGCACTTTACACACATATGAGCATATTGAATGTCCATCACAACCCTCCAAATTAGGCTCTGTGATTATATCCATGAGCCATCCAGATCCTGGTCTAATGAGTGTCTTCCTTCTGCTGTGCTATTTGCTTTTTTTTTAAGTCATAATTTCTAAGTTTTGCAACACTTCCATGCATAAAATCAATATATTTGTACCTCTAATCTATCAATCTATCTATCTATCTATCTATCTATCTATCTATCTATCTATCTATCTCTATATATCTTACTAGTGGTTGAAAGTGGTCCAGTTCAGCCTCATGTGGATTTTCTTAATTTACACGCAGAAATGGCCTAAAGGTGATGACTGAGTGTAGCATGTTAAAGTGAGTGTCGCCAGAGAGAAGCTTGGACCAATGCAAAGAAACATTTTTAACTGTGAGCCACTTCATTTATTTGGGGCTCACCAAAAGGGAGCCTCCATAGGGGATAATGGAAGGGTGTCACAGTGGCAGAGAGAGGAAATATAGGGGTCTTGGACTATCTGAAGAAGGAAGTCACTAGTGGAGAATTAGCATTAGAGTTAAAAGTAAATGCATAATAAGATGGGAAATGTGGAGAAAGAATCTCAATATAAGAATACTAGTTACTTCAGGTCTGTACACCTTGGAGGTTCAGATTAGCAAAGTTGTGTAATGGTCAATGACTCTGTACATCCATCTGGAACCCACCCTGTTCTTTTGGTCACACCACTTTAACTGATTCTGGGAAAATACTCTCCCACTCTCTCAGTCTATCCTACAGAGCCTCAGTGTGGACAAGTATAATAAGCTCCAGTCAAACCCTTTGCCTACCCAGTATCTACAGTGATTTGTTCAGAGTTGAGCATATGATAAATCTGGGGTCCATGTGGGCTTAGCATAGGACTAGTGACAGAGGTATTGAAAAAAAAGACAGTAATAAAAGGTAACAAATAATAAAGCAAGAGTTCCATGTGGATATGTTCCCTTAGATAAAGATAAAAATGTAAAGTGTTACGCAGCATGGAGAGCAAAATCCAGTCCTGGTGACATTCTTTGGGTGCCTGGATCAGAAGAATTTTATATTAAATAATCAACTATATTTCCTTTCCTGTTTCAACCAGTTGCACTTTGGTTTTCCGTCATGTGCACCTAGAAATCCTGGGTGTTACTGGATGTGGTGGCACATGTCTATAATCCTAGTACTTGGGAGGCTAAGATTGCCACAACTTCAAGACCTGCCTTGGCTACACAATGAGGTCAAGACCAGGCTGAACTACATAGCAAGACCCTATCTCAAAAAGAAGCACAACAGGACAGAAACACAAAAAGCAATTTCAGACCATGCAAAATAGTAAGACTACTATCAAGAAAAGAAGAGGCACAAAATTCTAACATGAGCATGCTAATAGTGGGAAACCTACATGATCATCTCAGTAAAGTACATTGCACAGTTTCCATCACCACAAGTGAATATTTTAAAACAAAATCTTAAGAAAATATGGATAGCTGCTCCCTTATCACAGTCAGAAATGTCTATTTTTATTTATTTTTTATTTTATTTGGCAGAACCAGGGATTGAACTCAGGTCCTTTTGCTTGCCAGGCAAGTGCTTATTCCACTGAGCTATCTCCCCGGCCCCAGAAATGTCTATTTTTAAATGTCACACACAGTAATGAAATGTGCTCTAATTAAAATTAGCTACACAAGTAGATAGGTAAATAGGTAAACCACAGATCTGTAGATTAAATACTTGTGCAAACTCATGGCACAGCTGTTTTCCTCCTGCTATTGCAATTTGATTAAGTGGCTCTACACTTAAGGGAGGAAATGCGGATGAGAATAGCCGAAATACACTTTAAAATATAATCATATATATTTTAGTGCCAAAAGAATACGAGTGATATATCACTGGTATAAACCTTCTAAATGAGTGTAGTTTATAAAATTTATGATTTGGCAGGAAATGAAATTAATTTTTGTTATTTAATATTTAATGTTTAACTGATACTGGAATGGATGCAAGCTTTCTAAAACTAAAAGCAACAGCAAAAGAAAAAATAGAAATAAGTATTCAATAGGAAATGATTAGCAGGTTACCTGTGCTCTACCTTAGAAAAACATAAAAGAGTCAAACTGGGGGAAAGAACTACTCCAAATATCAGAAGATGTAATTCTCAATATGCAAAATTGTTTCTGCTAATTCAAGAAGAAGAATATTTATTTCTTACTAGAATTCTAACTAAAGGACATGGTTTCATAATTCTTGGGTCAAGAAAAAGCATTTCAAAGGGTCAAAACAGGAAACAGCATCCTTGCAATCTGCTAGTGGAAAAGAAAACTGTTTAAACTCTTTTTGGAAAGCAATTATATGATAAGCAAAACGAACTTTAAACAGTTCATAATTTTGACCCAGTGATGCTGCACTGAGGTGTTTCCTGAATGTATAATCAGAGATAAAAGCAAACCAGTAAGACCACAACTGTTCACAACAGCCTTATGTAAAATAGCAAATTGGACCCAACTCAATAAATAAACAATAGTTCCTCCATTTGTAAACAAATATCATGAAGGTATTTATATGAAATTTTGAAAGTTATAAATTTTAGAATAGTATAAAGAATAGTTATTAAATATGGTGAACAGAATGGTATTTTACTTACAAAAGTTCATCTTTGATTCTTTGTGGGGTTTTTTTGAAAGGAAATACTGAAAGACAAGTGAAAAATAAATTTGTGACTAGTCATTCTCAATTGTCTGCGATTGATTTAACAACTAAAATTGGCCAGGAATTTTTATGGTTTTGATCAAGTTATACATTGAATATACATGAACATATTAAGTCTTTTATTGTGTACAATTTAAAATGTATACTTAAATTGTGTTTGTTAAGTATCCAGATAATTCTCTTACAATTTTATGTGGTTTATTTTAAATTCAGCATCAAATTTTGGGGGTGACTTGATAGCTCAGCAGACTAAAGTGCCTGCTTAGGCAGAGCATAGCGGCCAGGGTTCAATCCCCAGCATGCCATGCTCGCCCTGCCCATGGGGCACACTGAGATGGTGAGTGAGATGGTGTGGTGGTGCGTACCTGTAATCTCAGCACTTGGAAGGCTGAAAACAGGAGAATCGCTATGAGTCCGATCTACGTAATGAGATCCTGTAGACCCTGTCCTAAATATAGAAAAGAAAATTAAATTTTTAGATTGATTGCTTTTTAGGTATATTTTGTAATAGAACCACCAGCCTGAGTTGTGCATGAGCTGCTCGTGTGGGTTGCTCTCTATGTAGGGGCGTGTATTGGGAGTAATGACTTCTTCTTTTGTGAGTCTTTTGAAAATCATCCTTAGACAGTATCTCGGGGGAAGAATTTTAAATATGTGACACTGAAGTGAGGTGTTGTTCTTGTACTTTTAATGCAGTAGATACAGTAAAAGACATGGAAAAATCCCTTAAGTCCTGGTTTGGTCATGCATGATAGGGGGATTCTGAGAAGCATCCTCATGAAGTGCCAGGCAGCGTCCCAAACAGAGTGATTGCCCTAGACATGTGCCCCACTGACTCTCATGGCATCCCAGGCACTGCTGAGCTGTCCTGCGGGCTGCAAGTGTGGGAGGAGCATGGTGCAAACTCCTGAGTCTGGGCGCACAGCCCAGATGGTCTCCTCCTCTGCCCAGGTTGTGTTTCACCTCAGGAGAACATGACCTGGACACACCCAGGGCAGAGGCTTCCATCCAAGCTGCTGATGGCTGGCCACATGATTAGGAATGGATTCCTTTGTTGGCCGATGAATCATTTATTGATAGCAACAGCAGGTAAGGAATTCCCACGCTGAATGCATGGGCACTCACTGTCTGCAGCTCGTGACTACAGTGCCTGTTGAGACAACCCACTCGTGCTGGCCGTTGTCACTCGTGTCCTCCAAGGTCCTTACTTTTCTGTGTACTGAGCTCACCTTCTGCCGATCCTTGCCTGCTGGCTGCTGCATCCCATGCCCTGGCTTGAGTTGCCAGGGCCCAGCCATGAGGCTGGGAATGAGGGTGATTGCAGGATGGAGGGAAGACTTGTTTTTCCCCCAAAGTAGTTTTTTCTAACAATGTCACCTTCTATTCCATGGGTGAAGATTCTACATTAAGCTAATTTTTAGACAGTTGTTAATGTCTGTGTGTTCTATTTTCCTGCAAGTCCCTTTGAAACATCAGACTGAGGGGATATTTTCAATAAGTTAAAGCAATTTCCTCTATTAAGATGAAAATATTAAAAGATAAACTGTACTCTATCTCTTATCCCTATCTTCCTGAAAATGATATCTAAGAATAGGCTTGATGGGGTCAGAGGAAAAGATACTTGTCTCCAGAAGTGAGAGCATGCACAGTACATTGCATAACTACATTGAGAAGGATGAGGAGGAAGGAGATTGAAGACTGTCCCTCATTTCTGAGAGTCATCCTCGGTGGTCTGTTGCAGGTACAGGACACAGGGTATAGCATCCCCTTCATCTCTGTCTTTGTATGTTAGAATTCTCTTGGATTCCTCATGGTTGAAGACAGATTTATCTGGTTCCCTTCATAATGGTCAATACTTTCTCTCTTGATACTAATCCAAGCTTGAGTGAAAGGAAGAAAAATTGAAGTTCTGATGATTTCCGTGTTTTTGTCAGAGGAAAATGGGAAGGCCTTGAGAGTTCCAACATTTCTACTGCTGATCACTGGGACTTTATAGGAATCCTGTGCTGTGTATTTTCTCCAAAATTGATTTCATCCTTTCTAAATCTGCCTATTCCAAATCTAAGCAATTACCTATTATCCTGGCCTTCTTTCACCACCTCTGAAACTGGGAATGGGAATGTTGTCCCCATGCGGAAGCTACTCTTGAACCAAGGACAAATAATGCCACTAATTGTCTCAATAGGTGTCTTTTTCAGATACCCTATTTGAACTTTCTCATGTCCCATCAATCATTTGATACCAGCACAATTGGGTACTTCTAAATATACCAGGTGGAGAGGTAGCTCATTCCCTTTTTCAAACTGGGAAATTCTGGGTGACCCACTCTAAACTAAATAGTCCTCTCCTTGGAAATCTCAGAATAGATCTGTGTGATATCAAACACCTATCCTGGGAAAAACAGAAGCAAACAAAGCCATAGGGGACTGGCTTTGAAAGGGAGCCTGGGAACCATTCAACCACACAGCAGTGTTTGTTTGCTTTCCTTGTTTCCGCAGAACTGTGCTCACCTGGAGGCAATAGTCTGCACTTTGTCATTTGCTGGGATGAGGAGGGGCAGGGAAGGGAGGCACTCGCTGGCTTGTCAAAGCATTCCCAACAGAGACTGTTTAAAGAGTCTGTATCTTAAGTAACCCTCAACCTGCTGTTCCTTTCACTTGGAGATATGCCAGGGGCTGGGCCTGACTCAGCTTGGGCCTAATTCTCTCACATTACCAAAGCCCAAAGTTGCTAGTTCCCTGGCTTTGGTGGGAAGATTTGCCTGTGTGGAGAGGGTAGGAAGAGCATCTTGGCTGGTGCTAGCTGTGCATTAGGTATGTTTGAAGCTGTTACTTTCCTCTGTGAACTCTAATCACTAGTATCAAAAAGATTAAGCAAACAAGGAACTCTTTTCCAGGAGCAGCCCAACTGGAAGCTTATTAATGCTCTGTCATTCAAACAGAAGAGCAGTCTGGGGACAATTTCCTCCAATAGTAAAAAGGCAAGAGTCAGGTCCTTAAAATCTTTCAGAACCAGGGGACAGGTGTATTCTGCACTGCTATTTGGGGGCTGCTTCTTAAAAGAAACACAAAGTGAATGGACCATCCTTGGCCAGAACTAAAATATCATGTATGGTAGAGGCCCAACCTTACTGGCCTGCACATCTGTTGTTAAGTCTTCTGCCAATGATTTTCTCTGCTCTCGACTGTGATTTTGGTGCTGAGTCTGATCTTTATCATTGAATCCAATGATTTGTCATCTAGGCTTCAGCTCCTCAAGGAAAGTTTGAATGTTTGAGTTAGTGACTTTGTAGAAGAGAATACCCGGCTAATCACAGTTTTCTTCCATCTACCCACTGACTAATCATCAAGAGGAATTTTTTTGGCCCCCAGTGTCCTTCCCTGTGCTACAAGTATGATCAGCCAGTGGGATAGTGTGATACGCCACATTTTTAATTCCTGTATGAGGGACTATGGTGGCTCATGTCCTCAGATGTGAACACAGGTGTGACAAACACTCAAAGCATTACATTTTGCCCAGTCCAAAACAGGCAATGTTGGAGGTGGAAGTTTTCTAATTATTCTCAATAATTTGAGGTACAAAAAGTTGAGCTTTAGTCCTCCACTACCTTAGTTGAACTCAAAATGATAAGACAAAGATAATCACTCATTCTTGCAAGATGTGCTGAGCAGCTTTGGCATGTGGGGAGCACACCATAAGATGATAGATAGATAGATAGATAGATAGATAGATAGATAGATAGATACATAGATACATAGATACATAGATACATAGATACATAGATAGATAGATAGATAGATAGATAGATAGATAATAGATGATGTCTCAATTTATGACCTTAAGAAGATAAAAGAAGATATGTTGAAAATGGAAGGATAATGACAAGTCAATATATAGATCAATGCATATTAATACATATTACAAGTTATCAATGATAAAAAGTGGTCCTGTTGGAATTTTCAGTTTTCTTCATTTAGGACCTATGGAAAACTCCTAGGCTATGAACAGTCTGGCTTTGAACTGTCCACTGATTTCTGTTGATTTTCTTCTACCTTCTTAACAGAGCTAGGTCTGTCCATGACCTAATTTTTTTGGGCTTTTCTTCATAATCCCTTCTGATAAATTGGCTCAAAATTAATCTTGGTAACTGTCTGTATTATAAAATGCTAATGAAGTACTGCTTCTCCCAGTCCCATCTGGAAAAATCTAGTATCTTCTCTCCTTGGGGCTCTGAGGATTGGCATTCTCTCCCTTTTCCCCCTCCAGTTTCCTCTTTTTGGTTTGGTTTTTGCTTTTTGTTTGATTCTTGACTTCTCTTGAGATTCTTGGTGTATATTATCCTCTGTCTGCCTGCAGTAGCTATAAAAGGAATTGAAACCTGCCCCTTAGGTTAGGTCAGAAGATCCCACAGCATGAAACAGCAGCACACACTTGGC
Organism: Octodon degus; assembly: GCF_000260255.1. NCBI lineage: Eukaryota > Metazoa > Chordata > Mammalia > Rodentia > Octodontidae > Octodon > Octodon degus. Next base: position 4,417,604 of record NW_004524607.1, read on the forward strand.
CCTCTCCATGCAGGGCTGGTAGGAACCCCTTATACAATTCCAGCCAGGTCTTGCTCTGTTTAGCCACCTGTGCTTCCTATAGTGAATACTTTGTTCCTTGAAACTTAAAGAACATCCTAGCTTACCCACTCCTCTCAGATATCATTTGTAATTTTTGAAAAGTGCCATGTCTCCCACTACAAGAACTACATTTATCCCCTCAACCTTGTAAACACCATTGCCCTTCCACTGCTACTTTATGCTTGCATTTTGCTTCATAGTTATCAAGGTGATTCCATAATCTTTGCTATATCAGATCTGCACAATTTCTTATGACCTATTCATAGTATCTGCTAATGGTTTTACTTTTCAAGTGAAAGTCTCCTAGCTTGACAAGGTTATGTGCCTCAAGGTCAAGACTTGCCCCAAGGTCACATGGCTAACGGCAAAGCAATCTGGAAAAATCAGATGTTCCAGGCCTTCACTGTACTCAGGGCAACCTCAGGTTAACCTCTCCCCCCATCATTTTTCCAACCCCACAGGGAGCTGCTTATGAGAACTAGGAATGATGAAGTTTGGAAGGGATCTGACAAACTAATGTTTCAACATTGTCACCACTCTCAAGGCCATTGCATTTTAATGATCTTTATTCAGTTATGTAACATGAAGGGAGGCTCTCCTAAATATAAAATTGCAGGTATTAATGAGAAGTTAGTTGGGGAGGTATTGGTGGAATGTGGGAGCTTTCTGACACCCCTCAAACCACATCATGCCTAGGATCACCACTAAAAGCACTTCTGCTGCTCATGAGGCTGACCACTTCTAAACGTATTGAGTTATGCACCTGGAGAGGGGTTTCACCCCCACTAAGTCATCATAGGGTTTGTGTTGTATTTTGGACACATATTAACTGATCAAACATGCAATAGCTCTACATGCAAATCAATCCACTTTTGCTGTGGTCTTTGTTGTACCTAGTGGTTCCAAGTTGCTGACTCCAACAAAAGTAGTCCAGCAATCTCAACCTTGGACTAATGGCAAAGCAGCAAGGGTTAACTGGATTTGCATGCAGCAAGCCTGGCCCAACCCAGAGAATTTTTTCACATTTGTTGCTTATTCATAACCCAAGCCCATCTGCTGCACAAGCAACGATCAGCAGCTCCTGTTTCAGATGTCAGCCACCCCAGCTGTTTCTCTCTCTGTGTAAATATGAAAGGGGGGCAAATGCACAAGATTAATATTCTTGCTTGATTATTTCTATGCAGCAAACTGAAGATCGATGGATGAATTATCCTCACCCACTCTCACCAATCACCACAAAACTCACTGATGCACCACAGTCCTGATGATAACACCCCCCAAGAAAGCTCAGCTGAGCTGTGTAGGCTAGACTGCGACCTACACCGCCGGGAAATGCCAAGGAGAGCCTCAGGTGTGTGTGCATAGTGGTGGGTGGGATTGACAAGAACTTAGGTCCAGCAGAGCTTTGAGAGAGAAGTCAACATTGAAATTAGAGGAGATTTACAGATGCTACCATCTTCACAGTTTATGCTTAGATCTGCTTTTGATAAAGTCAAGAGTCACATTACTACCCCCCATCCACATTCTTTGATTTAAGGTAAATGTCAGGCACAGGGTGTCATGAAATATACATTTCTCACCCTGGTTTTTCTTTACTGAAGCTGCAGAAACTGGAACACTCTCTTCCATTATGATAGTGTTCTTCAAGTATTTAACAAATTTAAGCACCATTACAGTCTACTTCAGTCTTAGCATACATCCAAGTCACTTGTCTGGGGAACTGCATGATGAAAAGCTCAACAAGAAACATTTCCTGCTCTTCCCACTCTTCATGCTGACCAGCACAGAGGCAAAGAGAGATCAAGTCCACTGGTCTTCAGATACTGACTCTTCTGCTTCCCGTGTGGATGATCTTCCTTTTTTATTTTAAAGGAAAGAAAAATAAGCAATAAAAATAATGCAATTTTAAAACAAGATTTTAAGAGAGCAACAATGTTTAGCATGTTATATATTGTTATCTTCAAAGTAGTTGTTCATATTACAAGACATAGGCATGGAAAACTGATCAAAAAACATAGGCATAAATGTTCCTTTTCAAGGAACTAATAGCACTTAGTAGTATAACTGTATTAACTATCTTGTGTACACACACACACATATATATATATATATATATATATATATATATATATATATACTTTTCTCTTCCTTCTTTTGCCCTTTTCCCCATTCCAGTTTATTTTTCCTTTTTAGCAGTGCTTTCTCATTTCACAAAATCCATTGTACATTTTGGAACTCATTTACTCTTCTAGCTTCTTAAACCATGCAGAAAATGCAATGTTTACACATGTGAGACTAATTTATTTCACTTATGGGTATGGATTTAAATTGTATCCCTTTCCCCATACATGTCTCAAAGTTCTCAAGTTTATCCTGCTTTATAACTGAGTAGTACTCCATTGTATAAAAATACCACAACTTTTTTATCCATTCCTTGGTTGATAGGCAATTAGGTTGCTTCCAAGATTTAGCTAGGACGAACTGTGCTGCTATAAAAATGGGTGACATATACTGCTATAGTATGATGTTTTTAATTCTTCTGGGAAGGTGCCCTAAATGGGAATATCTGGGTCAAAGGGAACCTCTAATCCTAATTTTTTGAGGAATCGCCACACTGATTTCCAAAGTGTTTGCATCAGTCTACACTCCCACCAACAGCGCAGAAAGGTTCCCTTCCCCCTGCAGCCCCTCCAGAATTTGTTGTTGGTTAATTTCTTGATAAGACTATTCTTACTTGGATGAGATGGAATCTCAGTGTTGTCATAACTTACATCACTTGAAACACTAGTGACACTGAATTTTTTTCATATATTTATTTGTTATTTGTATTTCTTTAACTGAGATCTGTTCTAATTAAATAGCTTTTGCACATCAAAAGAAATCACCAACAGACTTTAAAGACAACCCATAGAATGGGATAAATTTTAGTCCCTCAAACAAGGACTTATATCTAGAACATATAAAGAATTGAATGTCTTCTGGATGGTTAACAACCTAAGTTTGCAGATCAAAATTAGAGAAAAAGGAGGGCTACAAGGAAAGCCAACATTTTGGCCCTAACCTTCTAAGGTCAATTAAGACTCAGGACATATGAGAACTTGTACTGTAACGTCATGTATCTCGGTAGTGTCCCAAATTTTCTGATCAAGAAGATTATGGGGCCAAAGAGGAAAGTGATCGATGATGTAGAGTGTGCCTAAGGAGAGTCACATGGGGAGAAAACACTCTCTCAGGCTTTCACGGAGAGCACATTGGCCAGGCAATGGCAGTGACTCATCCACATGGCTGCACTGAAAAAGGTTCTACAATCTGAGGTACGGGATCTCAGGATAAATCCTGAGGGGATTTCACTAACCTTCTCAGACCAAAAAGCTACAACTCTTGTTGCACAGGTCCTGCTTTACCTTGGTCTTAACCATCCAGTAGAAAAGTATGAAGACGAAATATAGGAAGTAAAGCCATGCTGTTATGTTGAGTTGTGGGGGACTCAGGTCAATAATTTCTGACATTGCCAGTTAAAAAGAAGACCCAATGCTATTATGGGCTACTGGACTCTTTTAGAATATTTTGCTGAGTTTACACATCTATAATATTCAATAATGGAACTTAGAAAAAATTGGGCATACAGATGAATGTCCATTTTGTATCTGTGTATTCAAAGTGGTTAGGATAGATATATAGTTGCATTCTCTTAATGAATAGAATCATTTGTTCTAATGGTGTTTGTAAATAGGATCTCAAGTCCACATCTTGTACAGCAATTAACCACTAAGAAGAATATATGCAGTGTGTTATTTGTTGAATCTGTACTTCTGATTTGATTTGAAACTGTCTGATTGCTATCTGTTCATCAATAAAATTTTGAAAAAAATAAAAAAAAGAGCCAGCCACGGAGTCCAGGCTTTAGGGGTGCACACCTGTAATGCAAGTAATGGGGAGGCTGAAAACAGGAGGATGACTGAGTTCAAGCAGTGTAGTGAGACCCTGTACCAAATACATAATGAATAAATGAATAAATAAATATAGAAAAAACCCGGAACACCATATTCAAAGACCCAATCCAAAAAAATAGGTATCTGAGATGAGCACACATGTGGATGATCTTGAGGAAGCTCAGAGGTGTCTTGTGCTCTCTACCTCAACTTTCTGATGATTTCTGAAAAGAATGAAAGATTTCTTATGTGTAAGTGTGTAATGCAGACTGGGGATTTTACCAAGTGAAATGTAGGTGTCACTCTGCTGTTTCCCCCCTGCCTTCCAGGATTTGCATAATATAGTCGAGGGGATCAGAGGGGAAAACCTCACTGAGGAGCATACAATAAGGCCTGGTCAGAAGAGAAGGTACTCAGTAGTCTAAAGGAAAACACAAGTCCAAAACCTGTCCAAAGTCAAAGAAGTCACATGGTGACAAGCAAGTAGGGCGCATGATGAAAGGGAAAGGGGATGATTTTTGCAGTAGATAAGAAAAAAACATTCATAAGTAGTAATTTACAGAACTAGACCTTGTTCTTGTAAAGAATGGCATATTTGTCAGTTTTTAAGTAAGAAAATAACCCAAAAAAAATCATACAAGAAAAATTCTAAAGTGAATAAGTGCTTTCCTAACAACCAAGTTAAAAAGTGCTCTCCTATAGATGAAAGAGATTCCTAAGGGGTTGTTTTGGTTGTAGAGTTTATTCAGCTTATTCTAACTTTCAAAAGGAGTACTGCATTTTCTAATGAAAATGATGGAGCATTTTTTAGCATATGCATCTAGATGCCAGCGTGTCTGTGGTGGAAGACTGAAGGATCAGAAAAAAAGATCACTCTTTCCTCATTTCCTCTTTATGCCATCCATGCAACAAGCCTCCCCACAGTGGCCTTTCAACACCCTAAGGCGGACTCACTGAACCAATTAAGCCAAGCTTCTCTTGCTCAAGTTGACACTCAGGCAGGCTGACATGCTCATGGCCCCATGTGAGGGCAGTCACAGCTCCTTTTCTTGCCTAGATAGTGAAGTATGAGGGTGAAGCCTGGAGATCCCAGTGGCCTGCACTTCTGCGAACTTACATTTTTGTGGCACCCAATAGACATTCAGATGATGCACTTGCTGCGTGAAGTTTGTAGGTAGACGAATTGAATTGGCAGAGGCTGACTGATGAGAACTATGCCTGGCTTAAAACAAATACACTGAAATGTATTTAGTGCTACCATGAAAGAAGAAAAAATGTGTGAAGTGGGGGCTGGGAGAAGCAGACGCCATCGTGAAAATAAGGGCACACAGTAGAGGACTACCAGTGTGTAGCACACTGCACAGCCAATTTTCCAATGAACTGGTTTTGAGTACACAGGTGTCCCTACTGTGGTCACAGGTCCAGTAGATGGTCATTCTAGGGTTATTTCCAAACTGGAGCTCAAGTCACTAATACCCAAAGTACTGATCCAGAATGTTCTAGGTTATCCCAAGATGGCTTGGATATATGAATTATATCTTAATATACCAGAAGGCTGAGAAATGTAGAAAAGACACAGAGCAATACCCACTACTTCTGAGGAACTGCTTGTTTGGGAATAAGTTTGTGTCCCAAGTTAGGAAATTCCAACACACATTAATTGAATTGTCAGCTTGCAAAAGGCCAGTGGAGTTTTCTGGAAGTATGAAGGGAAGAGCGAAGATAATCAATCATTTGTATTAACAAAAGATTCTTTACTTAAGAGGAAAAAACAAAGAAGGAAGGAAAAAGAAAAAGGAAAGGATTCTCACATGGTCTTTTAAAATGACATCCTTTCCTGGTGTATTTAAATCCTGATTAAATTTACAAATATTAAATTTGTATTGCTGTGTATAGACCGTGTGCTTCAGAATGTGTAAAATGAGGCACCCCATAGGGATGATAGGAGCAATTCAAACAAACCAGAGAGAAAGAGGCCTTTTCTTCCTGAAGAAATAAAGTCACTTAACTAGAGTGTGCAAGCTCAAACATCAGCTGAAAAGCAGCTGCTCCTCCAAGAGGGTGAGCCAGAGGAGGGAGGTTGGCCGGAAGTTGAGATGAGAGCTGTTTAGTTCTTTAATGCTCCTGTGTGAGGATAAAAGGGTGAGAAGGAGGGGCGCCTCTTTGGCACGAGTGCTGACTTCAAGCAGTTCTAGAAGTTTCTGCCTCACTGAACCTGATCTTTCCCCACAGCCCTCTGGAAGGGAGGACCAGGGCCAAACACATGGAGCAGTGATGTCGCAGGCCGGCAGGTCACACACCTGTGAGGCTGAAGCCACATTGCGATCATCAGAAGCTGCTTTTTGACTTAACAGATCACAATTTTCCATCACATATGTGCAAAGCATTTCATCCATTAGTATCTTCTTGGCTCTTTTTTCCATTAATAAAAAAGGCCAAAAAATAAAATCCTCCCCCAAACCCAAACTCATCACACATAAATATTTTGCTTCTCAAATCCACTTTTTTCTTCTGAAAGACTTGCATATTTTAACCTGTACAGACTCAGCTGCCCTTGCCTGCTTTTGATTAATGCAAGTTCTCTCTTTCCCAGGTCTGAACCAAGTCCATGGAACAAAGTACTCTGCTGAGAGTTGTAGGGCATAAGAGGGGACCATGAGCAACTGTCTTAAAGGAGCCTATATTTTAATTTAATGTAATTTAATTTTAATTTAATTTCCATGCAACTGCCCGTCTGATTTGCTCAATTTCTACTATAGAGAATTCTCTTCCCCTAACTACAAAAGTAAATGGTTTTAAGCATTAGCAAAGTGACAGTGTAAATCCTGTAGAGCAAAGGAAAGCTGTACATACATACAAATATGCAAGCAATCCCACATCAATATTTTATATTCTGCATTGTGACATGAAAAACATATGCCACTTTTGGGAATCAAGGACAAAAGGTGCTTTACTCTAAAGACAACATTTAGGCCTAGAAAAGACTGGCCAAGCAAGGATGGTTTCAGCAGGGAGAAAGGTTGGGGTTCCAAGGAACAGAAAAATTCTCACTGCAGTGGCATGGGGTGAAAAGACAATGGTGTGGATGCGTCAGTGGTGTGCCAAAGGAGAAGAGGACACGTATATTCAAAGGTCAATTTGCAATACTTGGTAGTTTTCCGGACATGAGCAAATATAGAGTCTGAAGTCTTGGCTGAATGACTGCCTGGTATCTGAGCAGGTCACTCAGAAGACAGTAGGTATTCATGGAGATGTTGCATTCACAAAGAATAGGTGTAGGATGGGAGCATACTGACTTGTTTTGGACAAGTAAATGTGGAACATTGGGAATTGTAGGCTTTTATGAGGTAAAAATGACAAAGCTAATCTAAAAAAAGGTGAGAAAAGACCCAAATCAATATAATTAGAAATGAAAAGGTGAAGAGAATTTTAGAAAATACAAAGATATTTCTTGCTTTTGGATAGGAAGAATCAACATTGTGAAAACAGTCATTCTCCCTTTATAAACTGTTATGTAGGTTTAATACAATCTCAATCAAAATACCATTAAGATATCTCGTAGATCTAGAGAAAACATTCCTAAAATTCATTTTGAACCAGAAAAGACCTAAAACAGCCAAGGTAATCTTAGACAACAAAGGCAAGGCAGGAGGCATCACAACCCCTGACTTGAAATTATATTACAAAGCTACAGTGATGAAATCAGCATGGTACTGGCAGATAAAAACCCAGACATAAGGATCAATGGAACAGATTAGAAGATGCAGACACAACTGTGAACACACTTAGTCACCTTACCTTTGACAAAGGAGTCAAACATGTTTAGTGGAAGAAAGATAGACAGTCTTGTTAATAAATGGTGTTAGGAAAAACGGCTTTCCACATGCTGAAAACTAAAACTAGAACCATGTTTATCTCCATGCACTAAACTGAAGTCAAAATGGACTAAATATTTGAATATTGGAACACAAACACTAAATCTACTGGAAGAAACAGTAGGTAGAAATAATAAAGACATAGGGGTAGATAGAGAGCTTTTGAACAAAAACCAAACTGCGAGGGAAATACTTCAAAGAATCAACAACTGGGACCTCATCTTACTAAACTGTTTTTGCACATCAAAATAAATCTCCAACAGAGTGAGAATAAAATCCACAAGCTGTAAAAAAATTAGCTAATTCTATCTAAAACAAAGGACTTCTATCTAGAATATATAAAGATTAAAAATCACATCCCAAAAATTCAAAGACCAAATTTAAAAAAATAGTCATATGAGATGAATACACACTCCTCAGATGAAGAAATACAAATGATAAATAAATATATAAAAAAATGTTCATCATGGGTCATTCAAGAAATGCAAAGGAAAACTAAGATCCATCTCATACCAGAAAACATTGCTATCATCATGAAGTCAAACAGTAACAAATGCTGGAAGGCTTGTGGGGGAAAAAAGGAAACTTCTACTTTGTTAGTTGGAGTGTAGATTGGTACAACTACTGTGGAAATCAGTGTGAATATTCCTTTAAAGATCTACGATTAGAGGACCTATTACCCAGCTATTTCCTTTTTGGGTATTTCCCCAGAAGAAATAAAAACAGCATACCGGAGTGATATATGTGCATCCATGTTCATAGTAATTGGTGACAGCTAAATCTTGGAAACAACCCAAACACCAATCAACTGAGGGATGGATTAAAAAAAGTTGTGATAGTTTTGTAAATGGAGTACTACGCAGCTATGAAGAAAGATGAACATGAGGCTTTCATAATTTTTTTCCATAATTTTATTGATAAACAAATAGCAATGAGACAGTTTCAAATCAAATTGGTAGGACAATTTCAATAATTAACATATTGCATACATTTCTCCCAGTGGTTAATTGCTGTACAAGATGCAGACATGATATCCTATCTACAAACACCATTAGAACAAATCACTCTATTCATTAAGAGACTGTAACTATATATCTATCCTAACCACCTTGAACACACAGATACAAAATGGACATTCATCTGTATCCTCTTTTTTGTTCAGTTCCATTATTTGAATATTATAGGTGTGTTAACTCAACAAAATAATCCAAAAGAGTTCAGTAGTCCATAATAGTATTGGGTCTTCGACTTCACTGGAAATTTCAGAAATTGTTGATCTGAGTCTCCTACAACTCAACATAACAGCATGGCTTTACTTCTTATATTTCGTTTTTATACTTTTCTTCTAGGTGGTTAAGACCAAGGTAAAGCAGGACCTATGCAACAAGAGTTGTAGCTTTTGGGTCTGATAAGGTCAGTGAAATCTCCTCAGGATTTATCCTGAGATCTTGTACCTGAGATTGTTTGTCAGTGTCAGCCATGTGGATGAGTCACTGCCATTGCCTGGCCAATGTGCTCTCTGTAAAAGCCTGAGAGAAGGTTTTCTCTCCATGTGACTCTCCTTAGGCACACTCTACATCATTGATCACTTTCCTCTTTGGTCCCATAATCTCCTTGATCAGAAAATTTGGGACACTACCGAGGTACATGACGTTACAGTACAAGTTCTCATATGTCCTGAGTCTTAATTGACCTTGGAAGGCTAAGACCAAAATGGTGGCTTTCATTGCAACCCTCCTTTTTCTCTAATTTTGATCTGCAAACTTAGGTTGTTAACCATCCAGAAGACAAGCTTATTGTTATTACCATACAACTTAGGCTGTTAAGCTTAACCTCACTATCTGTCTGCATGAGGCTTTCATAATTAAATCAATGTAACTAGAGACCATACTCATTAGTCAAATAAATAAGCCTCATGTGTGTAAATATCATATTGTCCCCCTAATGTAAAAAACTGATAGATAACATGAGATCCAAAAGGTGCAATAGATATAGTAAAAGTTAAAGAAACTGCACAAAGGAAAGAATGACTAAGGGGGGGGAGATAAAAGAAGAAGGGCAGGAGGGAAATCAATATGTACATATATACAAGATAGCTGGCATAATTGTACCTCTAATTTCTATTAGTTCATTGAAAGGAACAGAACAGTTAGTGCTTACATTGTTTGATCAATTTTGCATGCCTGTTTCTGATGATCTGAGAAACTACTTTGAGGATAACAAAATGCAATACAAGAATCATTGTTACTTCCCTGTCATCTTGTTTTGCAATTCTGTATCATTTTGTCATTTTGTTTCTTTAAAAAATATACCCCCAAATAAAAGATCTTATCAAAGAATGGGCAAGTGAAATCAATAGACACTTCACTGCAGTATAAATGGCAAATAAATACTTGAAGAAATGATCAGCACTGCCAGTCACTAAAGAAATATAATTTAAAGCAACACTGCAGTTTCATTTTACCCCAGAAAAAATGATCATCATCAAGAACTAAAATGATAAAAAGTGTTTGCAAGGCTGTGGAAAAAAAAGAACTTACTCTACATTTTTGGTAAGGATATCAATAAGTACAATCACTGGAAATCAGCATAGAGATTCCAAAAAAAAAAAAATCCTAAAACTAGAAATTCCACTCTATCCAGCCATTTCCCATCAAGGTATTGTCCCTAAATAACTAAGGACATCATCTTACAGTGACATATGCATACCCATTACTATAACAGCAAAATTCATAATAGCTAAATCTTGGAAGGAGCCTATTTGTTCATTAATAGATGAATGGATAAAGAAGAAAATATGTTATTTATGTCAATAGAGTACTCCTCTGTCATAAAGAAAGATAAAGAACTTATTTGTAGAAAGAATTGACACACCTAAAGGCATATGTTAAGTGAGAAATAAATCAGCCTGACAAGCTTAAGTACTGATGGCTCCTCTTACATGATTAAAAACAAATTGGAAATAAAGATCAAAATTAAAGATAGTATGATATAGGAGTGAAATCTTTCTCAAATGGGAAGAAGGTAAGACATAGAGGGAGGGGAGAGGTGTGGGGGCCAGGGGATGAGGAAAGATACAGGATGCACTATGTCCATGTACCAACATCCCACAAGGAATAGAAAGTATGCACTGCAAGCATGCGCTAATAAAAAAAGTATAACTCAGCTAAGATCAGAATAAGGTGAATGTTTACACTTTAAATAATTTGTTATAGTAAAAGACACATTGCCATTATTTCCCCTGAAAATCCTCTCCCTGGCTTTGAGCACATGTATCCTATCATTTTTGCTATTTTTTTCTGAAGCCATTCTGCAAGTCCTCATGAGTGTCTTTAGTTGTACTGTTAGGGCTGCCTCAGCATCCTGAATTTTTGAGTTGATTCAAAACATTGCCCTCCCATCGCTAGACTAACTTCAGGGAAGTGCCAGAGCTCACACAGTGCCAGATCTGGTGAGTAAGGTGAAAGACAACATACTGTCATGTTTTACTAACCAGCTTTTCCATGTTTGATGACACTTGAGAGTAGCACTCAACATAGGAGTTATTGTTTGTTTGTTTTGTTTTTTTAATCCAAATTGGTACAAAATCTAACAAAAGAGTGCTTCCAAAACTGCTGGAGAAAGGCACAAGAATGGTCAGCTAAATTTATTTGGAGCAAGGTGGGCCTATTTTGACAAAGATACATGGCAATGTGTCTTTTATCATAATTTTTTAAAATTTAAATATTCACTGTATATTTTAATCATGCCTTTTGCATCCAACTGCCATTTGCTGAGGTAGAACAGCCAGAAGCTGAGGGGAGGGGTCATTTCTGGTCAACCTCAGGCAAAGCAGAATGACTAGTCTAAGAGGTGATTGAAGTCACATCTGACAGGGCCAAAGAAGACTTACCCTTGTGGAAGGAGCAGGGATACAGTAAGGCTTGGCAGAATGTTTTGTCTATCCAGAACCTCAGTGTCATGTCTAGGGAGAAACTTGGTCCTAAAGGTCTAGAGAGTTTGGTGGATAGTTGCCAGGAATGAGAACAACAAGTGTATTTCTATAAGTTTTCTCCTCATTATCATCCCTAGGACACAATAACACACACACACACACACACACACACACACACACACATGCACACTTTAAGGTTTAATTTGGCTTACACTTTCAGGGGATTCAGTCCATGACTGTTGGCTGGAACCAAGACAGCAACCTCATTACAGCAAAGGGTATGGAGCAAGGCTGCTTAGTTCATGGTGGCTGGGGAGCAAAGCAGGGAAATAAGGCCAGAGAGAAACAGGTTATGCACTAGACCCAGACTCTAAGGCTATGGCTCCATGACCCACCCAGACACACCTAGAAGTGTGCTCCATCAATCCCTTGAGTGAATCACAAGCCAATTAAGTCAACCGCCCACCCTAACCACCACAGCAACCATACACACTGTCATGTCAATCCTGGCATTTGCTCTGCAATGGTACAGACCTGCTTGACAGAAATTAGAAAAGCATTTGAGATGGAGTCACATAAAATTCACTCAGAAATTTACACTGCGCTGTTCTAATCTGAAACAATATCTGCATACGGTTCCTTCATTTATGATGAGTTATATCCCCTCACCAACTTCTGAGCTTAGGAAAATTAATAATCTTCTCATACAGAACATAGGTAGCTTAAGGGCGTGCCTCCACTATTGCTGTTCTCCCTTGATCTTGATTTTCTCAATTTTGGAAACTTTGGCCACCTTGGGCTGACTGATCTCTGATCCATTCCAGGTAATCACCATTCTTCCTAGTGGTGGAAAGTGTGGCCTCCACTACTAAAGTTCACTTCCTAATCCTGCCACCTGTTAACTTCATCTGTTCCCCCTATCTAAAATGTGAACAAAAACAGTACCTGTTTTTGAATAGCTATTATGAAAATTGAACTAATCAATACATGTGGTGTGACTGCAACAATGCTAAGCACATGGTAATGTCATTATTATTTGGTGTGTGTGTGTGTGTGTGTGTGTGTGTGTGTGTGTGTGTGTGTGACTGGAGATTAAACTCAAGATCTTCAAAATGAGTTACATCTCCAGCCCCTGTTTTAAATTGTTTTTATTTTGGACAGGGTCTGCCTAAGTCACTACGGTGCTCAGTTGTAATCTTCCAACCTCCTTCTCTCAGAGTGCTGGGATTATGGGCAGACACCAACACTGGAGACTTCACAAGGTAATTTTACATAAACACAGTGTGTATTGTTGGCTGTGGCTGTTACTATCTACTTGCATGTGCCTCGTGGCCTACAGCTTCTACTCCCACAAGCTGGAGTGGCCACTGAGCAACCTAGGGTCTGTGAGATCCACATCACAAATAGAAGAATGAGAACCTCAGAGAAGGTGCCCCTCCCAGGTATCTATGAGCAGTGACAAATACCCACTCCAGATTCCAAACTGTTCTCCTTCTTGGGAGATGACCCAGAGGAGAGATACCAAGTCACGGCTGCCTGAAGCTGCCTTTTAATTTCAGTACATGCTAATCTTTCAAGTCTTAACTTCTCTCAATATCTTCTGCCCCACTCAACTTCTAGGAAAGGAGAGACATTTGAGATGTTCTAAATTTCTACAGGGCCTGGGCACACAGTGGAGCAACACAAAGTCTTTACAAGTTTTTATTTCTGAGACAAATTTCCTAAGCCACTGAACAATGGAAATCACTCATGCTTGAGAAAATTGGCTATTTTTGTCACTGGCCATGTGGAAGGCTCAGGATGCCCGGGAGATCTTCATGCAAGGACCAGAAAAGAGCTACCTTTCCAAAAAAGTTTCACTGAAGGGAATGGAAGACGTAGGCATACACCAGAATGGAGGTCCAAGCACCAAGTCTTCAGAGGAAAAACAGTAGCAGCAAGCACGGTTGGGGAGGAAATCTGCCTTTTCTTATAGGTCACAGACCTTTCTGAAAAGGAAATGTGTATTCAAGGCCTGGATGTCATCAATAGAGAAAAAACAGAGGAGGAAAAACTTAACACAAAGAGTAGAAACATTAGTACTGGCAGATTAAATTTATTGAGCACTTATTATGTGCCTGACACCACACTTATGCTTTTATAAGTGTCCTTGTATTTTATTCTCACCATATTTATTACCTCTCCTAAGCAGCAGTTTTCTGGTGAGGTTTTATTGTGGTAAGGACAGACTCTGGGGTAGGATTTCAACTTCAGCAACTGTGGTCATTGGGGATGGGTAATTCTTGATTGTGGGAGCTGTCCTGAGCACTTCATGCCACTAAGAGGGATCCCTGTCCTTAGCCCCACAAATACCAGGAGCACCCACTTCCCACCCTCACTAGTGACAACCAAAAGTAACTCTAGGCATTACTAAATGTTCCCTGGTGTGTGCATGTAGAATGTTTCTCCCAAGCCTCATGTTTTCTGAGATAGGACTTTGGGAAGGTAACTGGATCATGGAGGCCCTACCTTCGTGGGTGGATTTATCCTCTGATGAGTTGCTAGGTAAATATGGTGTTAGGAAGTAGGGTTTGGTTTGGGGAGAAGGGTGATTGGAGGTGTGTCATCCAAGGGTGTAAGTCCCTCCCTGCCTCCTCACTCCTCCTCTCTGTTTCCTTATTATTCAGAAGCTTTACTCCTGAACACCTCTCTACCATAATATTCCTCCCTTGGTGACCACTCCTCATGGACTGAATCTCTTCAACCAGAGCTAAATCAATCCTCTCTTCTGTTAAGTTGTGAGTGTTGTCAAGTATTGCAGCCCACTGAGGGAATATTAAAATAGTACACTTGGGATGCAAAAACTGCACTTGTTTGAAAACCACTGCTCCAGTATCTCATGAAAAACTCAGTTAAATTCTGCCTCCAACATTTATTACCAACGTGATTGCACATTGGTTTTCTTATTAGAAAATTCATTAACCACATTGTATTGTGAAAACCTTAGCTGAAATAATTCTAGTATCATACTTAAAACAGAGCCTCAATACGTGTTATTTCAATTGCTCTGATTTTCACTTTCTTTTTCTTTTGAAGGTACAGAGAAGATTGGATTCAGGGCCTTGTCACTGAACTACATTTCCAGCTTCTTTTTTATCCTTTTATTTTGAGAAAGAGTTTCCCCAAAATACTAATTGGCCCAGGCTAGGCCAAACTTGCCTCAGCTTCTGAGGATTGAGATTACAGGCATATGCCACCACACCCAGATTTTTCCTCCTTTTATACAGGGGTAGAAATGGAGAATCAGAAAAATTAAATAACTCATGATCTCCTCCGCAGAGGTATGTGGCTAAACCAGGATTCACACCCAGGTCACCTGTGACAGAGACACATGTTCTCATCCAGCTTTCCTGGAAGAAGTCAGGGGCCCATTGGGGCTGAAGAATGCTCTGGTCTCAGCTACTTAGGGTCCTCTAGTGGTGAGAAGGACCAGAGCTTGGTGGCTTTTCCAGGACAGCGGCTCCACACCCATCAGGCAGCAGTGGCTGGAGCTGTTCAGCCAGACGGCCACAACAGTGCATCTGGTATTTGACAAGTGGTCACTATCAAGGGTTACTATTTGTGTATCTGTGAGTCACAATATAACAGACTCATAAGAGCCAGATGTCACAGCTGACCCAGACAAGGCCCTCAGCCCAATCCCCCAGGTTTTATGTATCAGGCTTATATCCATTCATAAAACAGCTCCCTCCCAAAATATAAGTCTCAAGAAAGAAACAACAAAAAAAGAAATATCTGAAGTTGATTGTGCAATTCTGAGGCAAGTACAATTGATTTCCAAACCTTTCCCCCCACGCCTCTCATACTTTAAATTCTGGATTAATTCTTCCACGGTTCAAAGCAGAGGCGGGGACACAGTGTCCATCACCCGACCCCAGAGGAGGAAACAGGAATTGAAAGACATAAGTATTTAAGAATGGAATAACAACATTACGCTTTGCTGTTGCAAATGTTAAAGCTAGAAAATATGTGCCACTAAGCCTCTCTCTCCCCTCCTTTCTTTTCTTCTTTCAAACTTTGGAACAAACCACTTTCTCAGAAGCACAGCTGAAAAATCCTTAAAAATACAGGAAGGCATACACAGCAGTCTCGGGAGCCAAGGTGTCTGGAGCAAGAATTAGAGAGGTTCACATCAGCTCCCCGTTGTTAAAATTACAGCAGCACAGAAGATAGTACAGTATATCAACCGGAGCTCGGGAAACTTCTCTAGCTCTCAAGGAGGAAAAGCAGCTGTGCTGGATGAGATGGAAGGTGGAGGGTGCAGCGTCCCCTTCTCCATCCCTGTTCAGTGCAGGAGGAAGAGTCAGAGATGCCCAGCTGGATGGGCAGATCCTAAGCAGCCCTGGTCAAAGCACATCCATACATCACTGGGCCAATGTCTAAACAGCAGGTCCACATTTTTAAAATAACAACAAATGCCCAATGTAAGCTCTGCATTTAGCATTTTTTCCCTTATTTTAATTTGTGCTGTTTGTTTTCCTCCAGGGGTTGAAATCTAATCTCTCTTTTAGCAAACTAGACTGGTCTCTCTCTCTCTCTCTCTCTCTCTCTCTCTCTCTCTCTCTCTCTCTCTCTCTCTATCTCTCTCTCTCTCCCTCATCCTTCCCCCCTCTCCTCTCCTCTCCTACCCTACCTCTTGTCTCCTCCGTAGGCTATGCTCAGCATCTATCCCATAGGTACGCCCAGCTGATTATGAAGCCTGTGCACAGTTGCTGAGACCTGATGTCACTATGGAAATGTGTTATGGGGCAGGTGCATCCCCCATCCCCAACCCATACACGTCTGCACACGCCAAGGTCCATAGCCATGGTGACACTGCTAAGCCTGAGGGTCAACATTTGTCAGGTGCTGACAGCGAAGGAATCCATGTGATGTCTGTGCACCTGACTCTGTGTGTGTGTGTATGTGTGTGTGTGTGTGTGTGTGTGTGCACATGTGTGTGTGCATATGTGTCCAGCTTTCCTGTGAGGTGTCCCAAGGGTCTCACTATGGCAGTCACTGGAGTGATGCAAGCTATTCAGTAGCTGTTCTAAGAAACTTTGGCCCAGGGCTAAGCCTGCTCCTTCCCCTCCACGTTCCCCCTGACATTTCTCCCCTCCCCAAGAGGCACTTTTGGTCAGTGAGGCAACACAAACATCCTTCTCCAGCTGCACCCCACCCCTGAGCCTGATGACCTATGTTATTGGCCAGCATAGAGTCATTTTTTAGTTTAACTCATGTCCGGTTAGACACAAAGATATTTTTAAGCCTACTTTGTGGGGGGTGAGGACAGATGAGGGGTCACTCCAAATTCATTCCAAATTGGAGCCTCAAAGGCCAACCCCACAGAGAGGCAGAAGGAGGAAATGAGTCACTCCCAGGCCTGATGGTCTCTTATAATATACTCAAACTCTTTCTCCTATCGAAGAAGGCCAGGGACTGTGGCTGAGATTCAGCTACTACTTGAAATGCAAGTTCTGCCTCTGAATGTGCCCACTACTCTAACTCCAGAGCAGCCCATGTCCTAATGACACATAGCCATACATTGGGCTGTCCTTATATTATACAAAGATTTGCCCAAAACATTTACCAGCTCCTCACAGTCCTGTGGTGACTCCTTGCAAGATAATGATTGAAATAAGGTGACTTGACAATGTTTTAGGAATCACCCATTTTCCCCTTCTCTCTTTAGATGCATTCTTTTCAAGTCAATCAGTAGAAAAATCTAGCAGTGTATAACTTTGAACATTTGTCCTTTATTGGCCAATATTTACTATATTTATACAGTCCCTCATCTATGCAGCAATCCATCCAGAATGCCCAATCTGCAGGCACATGGGAATCCAGGAACCACTCTGATCGACAGGTGTGATGCGAGAAAGGAGGCAATCTTCTGTCACTGCCGTCTAAGTCTTAGGAACGCTGCATCTGTGTATAGCACAGGTGGTCAGTGCCACCTGCAGGCAGCAGAAAGGCTTCTGAGACCAGACAAGCAGGTGTTTTCAGGCAGAGAAGTGGACAAAGTCGCAAGAGGCAATAAGGTATCGTCAAGCCACAGTATGTTATACATCTTGCCAATAGTATTTTTTCTGCCCCATATTCTCAAACTCAGCATTTAGGAAATTTCTAGCACACAGTTGGAAGCTAATAAATGTACACTGAGGAATTTAGAAACGAATCTGATGAGTAGTTAAAGAAAAGATAGGAGTAAAAATATAAAAACAATAAGTAAAAGAAATCAGTATGATAGTTCATCAAAAATACTAAAAATAGAAACTGTAGCAGACCCAGCTAGATCTCTGATATACTCCAGAAAGAGTTTAAGTCATAACAGGACAGTGGCACATACATGTCCACATGTCTATAGCTGCAAAGTCCACAATAGACAAACTCTAGAAACAGCCTACATGCCTATCCATGGATAAATGGGCAAAAGCATGGGAGATGATAGAGATAGAGATAGAGATAGAGATAGAGAGAGAGAGAGAGAGAGAGAGAGAGAGAGAGAGAGAGAGGAATTTTATTCTGCCATAAGGAAGAATGAACTCATGTCATTTTCAGGGAAATAGATGGATGTTGAGACCTTAATGTAAAAAATATAAGCCAGACACAGAAAATTAAACATTATATGATTTCTCTTATATGAGAAGGTAAAAGTATCAATAATTAAAGATTTATATAAAGGAAGGATGGTAGAAAGCAGGACTTTTGGGAAGTTCGGAAGAAAGTGATCAAAACATATATATATATATATATATATATATATATATATATATATTCCCCAAAATAAATATAAATATTATGCATTACATATATAAGACAATAAAATTTGCAAAAATTATGTCTTTAAATAAAAAATTAAGATCAACTGCAGGTGAGGGCAAGCAATCACTGGGTAGCCTGAAGTCCAGGTCCACGGCAGATGTGATCAAAGCACCACAGGAGCCTTTCCACTTGTGTTACATGGCAAAGGACTCCCAGCCATCCCCAACAGCACGCTGGCTATGTAAGCAAGTGGAACCAGTTTTCCATTTGCATTCATAGATCATCCTTATAAGGAATATGACAATGAAGAACAATAAAAACAAGTTCAGATTTAGACATAAGTGCTTAAAGAATCTTGGAATATACCTGGAGGAAGAATATGAACCAGAACATCTGCTTATGGCCTACATCTTCCATGGTGACAGTGAGAGAAACTGGTATTTTAATTCATTTCAATGTTGATTTCGTTTCTGTTTAGCAAATGATTTTGACTGTCCACAGTGGCAATGCAGCCATTATGAAGTTCCTGGGGCTTAGAGAACAGTGATGATGCAGGGCTCTGGAGATGCAGAATGTGGCCTGTCTTTCCATGTTTTGCTATAGAAAATTATAAAGGATAAACAGTGGGACTTGAAAGAGTGGCTCTTATTTATATGTGCAAGAATTGGTATAGAAAAGACATTTTAGGAAAAATAAGCTGAAAATACGTGGAAACGAAAATGGAGGAAGGAAAAATAATAGGGTGATAAATATATCTGGAATATACAGAATGATCAGTTCTTCCAGGGCTTGAAGTCGCTGAATTCTATCCTAGTGACATGTGGCATCAGACAGAATGAGAATCAGATGATGTGTTCATGCTTCCATACTTTGAGGATTTAAAGAAAATAAGGGACATTTTAATTTTTAAGAAACAAAGACCATAAGAGTCATAGTTCTTTACTTATGGCTATTTGGTCTTGGAAGAACAGCTCAAACCCCTGACTCAGTTCTGAGTTGTCTTCCTACCTCTTGTCAGGAAAGGTACACAGCCAGGCTTCCTGCTTTTAAGAAATGAAACTGAATGAACCCCTTGAAAGAGTTATTTAATTGCTTTGGTCTTCGGTTTTCTCATCTACAAATCGGTAAGGTTCATAGTTTCAGCCTCCAAGAACTATTATAATCACTACATAAAATCTGAGCATCTACCGGGTACACAAGAAGCACTCAGTGTACAAGAATTGTGACTTGGGGATACTAAAATCATGCTGTAATACAGGGCATTCGTCTGGATCACCCAGCCTCCTAAAATACAGGTCTCTGCTCCCCTCCATACCAAGTGTCTGGTTTTGGTTTTGTAGGTCTAAGGAAGACCCGAACGTTGTGTCCTTAGTGCTGTCACTGACACAGCAAGCACTCTGTGAGGACCCCCACCCTGGGCCACATGGCCTTTCTTCACTATCCGTCATCATACCCACTCTGGGCCTTTACTTGCTTTTACTAGGGACCCCTAAAGAACTCAAGACTCAGAGAGACAGAGAGAGACAGAGACAGAGAGAGAGAGAGAGAGAAAGAGAGAGAGAGAGAGAGAGAGAGAGAGAGAGAGCTGATAAACTCGTCTTTCAAAATGTTTTTTATTAATTAAGTTTATTGATACATTTTACATATACTAGATGAACACATCCATTATGGGGCTTGTACCTGTACATAATGTAACTTGATTTTTATTTTTCATTCCCCTACCCTCACTCTTGTGGTTTAGTATGAGATGTCCCCACAAATTCTCATGTGGTTGAAGGTGATTGGTTATACTATGGGGACACTATATTCATCAATTGATTTATCCAACGTGCTGTTTAGAGGTAGGACCTGGTTGGAGGTGAGCCTTTAGGGAATGAACTGGAAGGAGGAATTCTTGCCACAGCAGGTCTCTTTTGCCTCTGCTTCCTGGATGTCATCAGATGAGCAATGGTCCTTTGTCCAGACCCTTCCACCACCCCTCCTGCCTTAGAGCCAACCGGCCATGGACTGAAACTGTGAGCCATAATAAATCTCTTCACTAAGTTGTTGATGGTGGGTATTTTGTTCCAGCAATGGGAAAGTGACAAAGACACCCAATAACTTACTACCTAGTTGTTAATGTAAATTAACTAGTTTATGATGAAGGTAGCATCTATTTTAGGCACTTGGAATATGAAGGGGAAAATATTTCGAGGAAAAAAATTAGTAATAATGCTTTTGAAAGTCATACCTCTTTTATGGTGAGATTTCCTTGGAAGTGTAAGAATTTCCTAAGTAATAAATGCAATCAACATTTCTACCTAATTAAAAGCCTGAGACTTCTGTTCAGCCCATGCATACCACAAAATTCAGTTTCCTTTCTCATACAACCCTTTCTCCTTCCTACTCTAACCCTGTCAACCTTACTAGAATAGGACTATGCTATATGCTTCAGATCAGCTTTGGCCAACATTTCCATCATAGATAAAATGTTATTTGATACCAAGCCTGGGTATACATAAATTGAGACAATATACAGTTTCCAAACTTTGATATTTCCTCTCGATGTCTCCTTTTTGTTTGTTTTTCAATAAGGGAGATTGAAAGCAGAGCCTCTGGACTGAGCCATAAGCCAGCATTTTGTTTATATTTTTATTTACTTGTTTGTTTTCTAATACGGGTATGATCAGTACTCTTGGATTCTTTTTCTGTATGTTCAATGTTAAGGGTGAAGAACAGAAAATTCTAAACCGTGTCTACCACTCAAGGATCTGGACATTGCTGAGTGAGTATTTAGAAAAGAAACTTAACTTTTCTGGCAAAACACTAATTTTCCAACAAAATATACCACAAATGAAAACTTCTGAGATGAGTTGGGAAATATTGGATGTGGAAAGAAATGGTGGTGTATCATCAATATCTGTAAATAATTCTGACCTTCCCTCAGTACCCATCCCTGGTGAATAACAAGAATATGACATCTTTCTCAGAGCAACCTGTGTTACAAGACTGATACCTCCCAGGGAGCCCCATAAAAGTATCAGAAACAGCCTTGAAACATTGCTGGTTTACAGAATGTGGTATGAACCTTATACCAAACCTATAAATAGAGAAGGTCCATAAAGCTTATATTGCTGATCCTTGACAAGGGAGAAAACACCCTCATATAACCTCATTCTCTTTGTAACACAATTGACCCTCACCAATGTCTTTTGAGAAATATGTAAGTGAAGGCAGCCAACATTTACTGAGTGCTTTCTATTTGCTAGATACTATACAAATAATGATATGTTCTTTAATCCTCAGCAGTTTGGTAAGGAAATATACACTATATGTGAATAAATGAGTTAGTGGAGCCAGGCCAGGGGCCACTTGCTTATTGTTAGTACCAAAGCCAGAATTAGAACCTGGGCCTGTTTGAGAAATGACTCCAATTGTTGCTTTCAATAAAAGATTTTTTTTAAGTGACACTAAAATATCCATAAGAAAAATTTCCATCTTAATCATTTTAAATGTGTAATTCAATAGCGTTAAATATATTCACATTGTTGGACAATCAAAAATTTTTTCACCTTGAAGAACTGACACTGTAATTATCAGTTACAGTAACTTCATTTTCCCTTATCCCAGTCCCTGGGGAATCACCACGCTATCTTCTTTTTCTGTAAATTTGGCTGCTCTTCATACCTGTTTAAGTGGGATTTCACAATGTTTGTCTGGTTTTGTCTGGCTTATTTCACTTGGCATATTGTCTTGAAGGTTCATCCCAATTGTACCACATGTCAGATTTGCCTCCTTTTAAAGGGGGCATAATATGTGTACACCACATTTCCCTATTCATCTATAGATATTGCTTCTACATTACAACAGTTGTGACTACAATTGTGGCTATAGTAATTGTGCTACAAATGTGGCTGTACCATTATTTACCTCAGATATTTTCAACTTTTCTGGATATATCCCTGGAAGTAAAGTTTCTCACCCATGTAGCTCTTCTGTTTTTAACTTTTTAAGGAATTGTCACACTGCCTTCCACTGTGGTTTCATCATTTTACGTTCTCACCAGTTTTGATTCTCCATGTTCTCACTGTCACTTGTTATTTCTTATTTTTGCTCTTGTTTTCATAGCAACCATTTTAATGAAGTTTATACTTTTTGTTTGCTGATTTGCTTGATCAATTATGATATTGAATCTTCTTCTTCTTCTTCTTCTTCTTCTTCTTCTTCTTCTTCTTCCTCCTCCTCCTCCTCCTCCTCCTCCTCCTCCTCCTCCCCCTTCTTCTTTTTGTGGCCAGCTCAGCCCACCCGGGGGGTAGGGCTGGTGTGGCATGTGGCGCTGAAGATTGGACAACGGTCCCTGGATTCTTGCCTAAGCTTACCTAAGCCGGTGCTTTAGACCACTGAGCTATCTTGCCAGCCCAATATCGAACCTTCTTTCATAGGCTTTTAAGCATCTACATATCTTCTTTGGAGAATTATCTCTACAAGTTCTTTGCCTACTTATACCATACCTTGAGTTACTTGCTTTTGTTGTTCTTTAGCTCTAAGGGTTCTAAAATATTCTGGACACTAACTCCTTATCACATACATAATTTGCAAATGTATTTCCCACTTCCAGAGTTACATTTCACTTTGCTAAATGTATTCTTTGGTGCATTGAAGTTATAAACAAATTTGATGTAGCTCATCTTATCTGCCTTTTCTTTCCCGTTTTAGTGCCAGAGTTTTGATGTCCTATTCAAGAAATCATGGTCAAAGTCATTGTCCTTAGGTCGCTTCCATGTTTTCTTTTAAGAATTGTATTATTCTTATTGTGGTTATTTTGACATTTTGATTCTTTTTTGCGTTAATGCCTGTAGACTCAGTAATGATTCAACTTCCTTCCTTACAAAGTGGACTCACAGATAGTACATGGGCAATCAATTCCCAGGACCATTTATTGAAAAGATTATCTTTTCCTTATTGAATGGTAGGAAAATCTTAGTATACTTATTAAAATTCAGTTGACCACATATATCAAATCTTATTTTTTAAACTATTTTATGTAATTGGCCTAAAATGCCTGTCTCTATGCCAAGAGACAAAGAGTTCCACACTCTTTTGATTACTGTAACTTTATAATAAGCTATAAAATTAAGAAGTTTTCATACTTTTATTTTCTTTGTTCTTCTTCAACATTGTTTTCACTACCAAAAGACCTATTTAAAAAAAATACTATTCAAGTTGAAAAATAGAATGGAATCCTTAAGCACACAAACTCTATTTGGGTTGACTATAAAAAACCAATAAAGATGGGAGAAACCACAGCATAGGAGAACATCACCTCTACTTCATAAATTAAGTCCACTTAATTTAACATTAGTTCTACTTTGTCTCTCTCTTCCTCCTGCTCTGCACCCAGTCTTTGGGTCATCTGTAAGTGGGAAAGTCTTATTCTATTCACATCCTGGAAGCCAGGAGTCCCAAGGCAGCAGAGTCCAGAGATGAGTGGTGAGCAGAAAGATTTATTGGATACCAGAGATCATTGTGACCATTCAGGAAATGGAATTGCCTGTCTAATTTCAGTGGCAGGAGGTGAGAACCTGACAGAAGAAAAACATCATATTCCACAGGAAGTGCTCTTGTAATGCAAAGCAATGGGACTGGACATAGAAACATTTCTTCATTATTTGCAAAGATACAGAAGCAGCAAAAAAATATGGAAAGAGGCAACGCTGTTAACACAATGGGAGGAGTGGTGAGAGGGTTTCCTGGAAGCTTGGAGACTGAACCCAGCAGCAAAGCCAAGGAAACTTGAGCTAAAAGGCAAGCATACAAGATAGGAGAAGAAAGGACACCCTGTGAGTGCCATGGCCAGTGCAGTTAGGGATGTTCTCAGATCCCAGGGCTACTGTCCCATGTTCCCCACAGGTTTCATGAGGGGCCTGAGGCCAAAGCTGAAAAACAGCAAAATGAATTATCTTCTCCACTTTGCCTCTCTCCCCTTCTTTTCATAACTAGAAACTTCTCCTCAAGTATTCCTTGTCACCACTGTGGTTTCTCCTTCCAGGAAATCCTTACCTTCTGAGTTAACCCTCCTCATCCCAGTCCTATGTCCCTCTACTTCAGCCTCTAGTGTGCTCTAAGGCAGGTACATACATATGCATGCATGCAAGAACCCTAATGCACTCTTTTGCCCACATTTGTTGCATGTCTCATGGAAGAACCTGTTGCCTAGTACCTGGGGTCTCTCACACAGGGAATGCTGAGAAGCTGTATTCCAAGGCAAAACCTTCTTTGTGGGCTTGCCTTGTAGTGTTTTCATGTTGATGGAACAGAGTTGTAGAGGAGTTTGAATTAGAAAAGGGGAGTCTGGTGGAGGCAGAACTGTAGAGAGAGAAGTTAGTACAATGACAGAAAAATATACACGGAAATAAGGCACTGTTACACTTTATGAAGCATATCATATCTGTCAGGCTCTACTTTCCATGAGCTATAAGCACTATTTCACAGGAGCTCTATGCATTACTTCTATTTTCTGCACCTGTGGTACTGGGGATTGAACTACACTGAGTTACACCCTTGTCACTTTTTAGATTTTATTTTGGGACAAGTTCCCACCAAACTGCCAAGTTGTCCAAGTGGGGCTGGAACTTGAATCCTCCTGCTTCAGCCTGTTAGAGTTCTAGGATTATAGGCATAGTCTCCAAAGCCTGGCTTCTCAATTAATTTTTACAAGTATTACCACCTTCAGCTTGCTAGTGATGAAACTGAATAAGGAAGAAGCTCAGTGTGTTCTTTTTTATGGAAACTGTGAGATAGGGTCTGGGGCTGGGAGACAGAGGTTTGGCCTCCTGTGATTAATATGTTCCCCTTCTGTGGCTATGGCCAGCTCACAGGAAATTCAAGTTTACTAGCTAGTTGCACAGCCTCATAATTCTCTGTGGATGAAGGAGGAGGCAAACTTTCTGTTTTCTTTCCAGGGCATAGACTAGTCACAATAGCTTTCGGCATACTAGGCACTTTAGCAGTCAAGGACATAGGACTATTGTTCTGCTTAATGCAGTCCCATATCCGACTTGGGAGGCTTCAGCAGCCTCACTGACCTTCTAAGTCTAGGTGATGTTCGGGAGACTGAGCGTCTTGATTTTCTGCTTGCAGCACTGTGGAGATCAGGCAAGAAAAAGGAGGAATCAACACAGAGAAGGCACTTTCTGGAAGACTCCGGATCAGAAGACTTGAGGGCATTCTCCACGGGGGCCTGTAGAGACCCACCAGTTCTACCCAAGACCAAGAGCAGAAGAAAGAAGGGCAGAGGGACAACCTCAGCCATTTGAGCCCCAAAACAGACATCTGAGCTACCCACTTCCCAAGATCTCACTTTTTCCCATTCCCCTCCATTTTAAAGGATTCTGAGGAGAAAAAATAAGAACCCTTCTCTGACCTAGAGGGTGTGTATGCATTATAAGACAATTATTTTTCTTTCCTGTGTTCTGAGTGACCCAATAACATTCCCTCATAGCAACTGCACTTTTATATGGATTAAGAACCAAATGTTGAAAACACAGCAGAAAAAGGAATCTTATTGCAGTTTCCAACCTCATACCTGCCAAGAACTGAGAGCTTCAGGAAAGTTAAATCAATTACTTAAGAACTTTCCATTTTTTCAGCTTTTCTCAAGAAAAGTTGGAGGGAGGCTCAAATCTACCTTTCAAAAAAAAAAAAAAAAAAAGTACATGCAAGACAGTGAACTGATAACAAAGGCATTTCCGCAGGTTACCTATGAGCTGTGTGATTGCTAGAGATTTTCCAAGAGCATATACAATTAACTCCAGAAGGCTTTCTGAAGTTACATTTGAAATAGCCCTTTAATCAGTGACCATTCCCAGGTTATTTGAGCAATTTGCACTGTTCACTTCCCATTAAGTACAGTTGATCAAAATTCAGTGTTCTGAAGCAAAAAAGAGGCTCTGAGTGTATAGACCTTATTGGCATTTTCCTGAAGCCTATGAATTTATATATTATGTTATTCATTAAACAGCCTAATTGATTACTAGGCCTTGGGAAAAGCACAGGATAAGTAGGAGAAGGAGCAGATTGCTGTACTACATGGGCCCCTCTGATAATGTCACACTGAATCCTTTTGGTAGTGCAATTAATGTATGTGAATAGAAATAAAAATAAATGATTCATTTAAATTAATTCACTTCTGCTTAGGTTTGTTGAATGCCTCATATGGGAATTCAGAATCATACAGAATTTAAGAGTCCAGAATTTAGAGGAAAAGGTGGACACCTAAACAAAAATCCACAGACACATATAACTCTTGCTTCAAGGGAAATAATGTTTATATGGGAAAGTATGATTCTCCTCCAGAGGGGCAGAAAAAACTACCATAGAATGTTGGAGACAAACCTGGCAGGTGACAATCTTTAGAGATGGAGCTTTCCATGTGCTACAAATTTGACATGCCTCACTGTATTCCACTCACAGATACATAGTGAGCTTCATATCTCTCAGGGATAGTCTTTATTAAAAGTGGGGAATTAGAGACAATGGGAGAAAAAGCTACTTGTCCAATGTTACAAAAATAGTAAAACATATTTTGAATGCCAAGACTTAGTTCACATTCTGAGAGCAGGTGAGATAGTTCTTGTTATGGCCTAGATTGATATTGCCCCCAAAGGCCTCATACACTAGTAGGTAGGACTTTGGGAAGGTGACTGAATCTTGGGGTCTTATAGCTGTCTTACTGTTAGGAGGTGGGATCTGGATGGAAGATATGTGTCACTGCGTGTATAACCTGGAAGAGTTTCTCTTCCTGACATATTTTCCCCTTCTCCCTCCTCCCTGGCCACCATGACCCGGGAAATGTTTTTCTGACAGATCTTTCCACAGTGCCTTTCCTGCCTTGAAGCCAGCTAACCATGGACTGAAAACATGAGCAAAACCAAACCTCTTCTTCTTTAAGTTGTAGGTAATAGATATTATGTCCCAGTAATAAGAAAAATGACTAATATGGTCCTGGACAGGTGTGTGTCCAGGAAAGAAGAAGCTGTGGACAGAATCCTAAAGTGAGTGTGGCTGAGATATTAATAAAACACAAGACCATAAAAAAAATCAAGAAGAGACTTTTAAGGAAGAATGGGACCAAAAAAAGCCACAAATGCTGCCAGAATCTTACACAGGACAAGATGAGTTATTATATTTTGGCAATCAGGATATGGTTGGAGTACTTAGAGAGAGAACTTTCAGCAAAATATTGAAATCTAGAAACAAAATAGAACATCTCACCATGTACTAAAGTAAAATCAAAATGGATCAAAGATCTAAATGTTAAAACACCAACACAACCTACTGGAAGAAACATTAGGAAAAAACTCTTAAAGACATAAGCTTAAAGAATAAAAAAGAAAGAAACAGAATAGAGCTTGGTGAGGAAGAAAGTAGAGTTAAGAAAGCAAAAGAATCACATAAGATGTTTATGAGGATAGGTAGAACATAAAGCCATGATCATCCAAGGGTCAGATAGAGATTGATTTGTTTTATTTGTAACCTGACTCAGGATAGAGAGGTGCGTGTGTGTGTGTGTGTGTGTGTGTGTGTGTGTGTGTGTGTTTGCTATTTGTTTGTCTGTTTTTTCCGAGTAGGGGATTGAACTCGGTCCCTTGCGCTTGCCAGAGAAGAGCTTATTCTACTGAGCCATCTCCCCAGCCAGAGAATGGAGAGTTTTTAAGAATGTTTGCCTATGGTATGAGTGAGAAGAGGCTCTGGGATAAGCAGAAGCAGAAGATTTCATCAGGAAGAAAATTCTCCAGAAAGAAAGAAGAAACAAGCCTTGGAGGCAAAAGAAGTGACACAGACATATTTAACAAGCAGAGAGATTAACACAGCACTGCACAATGCCTTTTATTTTATCCAAAAACAGGATCATGCATCTACATGGAGAGTAAAGAATAAAGATAGGTATAGAATAAGTGACTGGAGGGAACTGAAGAAGCTACCAAAAAGATATTTATTTGCAGGAATAAAGAAATGTGGTGTGTCCTGGGTCAGTCGTAAGCAGGTGTGGTAGTGAGAATGTTAGCATCTGGTGACCTGCTATCTCTAAAGGAGATGGATAGAAAAGTACTAAAGTATACAGAATTTGAGGTACTCTACATGCCAGTAGCTGATTCCCCACTACAAGGACTGAATAATTTAGTGCACATCACGTCATGCCCAATATCCTCTATAGATGAAGGAATGAATTTGCATGCTAATAAAAATGTGAAGGAGGTCCGGTGATGTAGCTCAGGGGACTACGCACTTGCTTAGGCAAACGCAGGGACTGGGGCTCAATTCCCAGTACCACATGTCGCTCTGGCCCCGTCCATGGGGCGCACTGAGCCAGTGATGTAGTTCAGGCATGGTGGTGCATGCCTGTAATCCCAGCTTCTGGGGAGGCTGAAAACAGGAGGATCAGTATGAGTCTGAAATGTGTAGTGAGACTCTATATAAAAATAAGTGAAGGGAAGGTAGTTTTAATGTTTTTCTATGTACCAGATACACTATATTATAGTGCAACGTTTA
The DNA here is from genome assembly GCF_000260255.1 of Octodon degus. Lineage (NCBI taxonomy): Eukaryota > Metazoa > Chordata > Mammalia > Rodentia > Octodontidae > Octodon > Octodon degus. The sequence goes on from NW_004524607.1 coordinate 4,446,718, forward strand.
TGTTCAGGTTTGTTTGCTGGGGGTGGGACCTAGAGCTTTCTGCACATTAGGCAGGAGGATTTTCCCACTGTACCACTCCCCAGGCCAGAAGCTCATGGCTTTATATAGAGGTGCACTTTTAATTTTCCCAGAAACATGAATTTTTTGTTATCTCCAGTTTACTGTAGAGAAACTGAATGTTAGGTAAGTAACTTGTCTAAAGCCATCAAACAAGTGGACATCGGAAACAGACTTGGAATCTAGTTTTATTTATATGATAATATTGTATTTTCCTGATATAGAATATTTTCTAACCTGAATTTCTAGAGTCTAGGTAGAAAGATTTTTTAGAGAAGTGTTTGAATTTTATCCCTATCCATGGAAGGCTGGACATGAGAACTTCCCATTCATCTGTTCATACCACACACACATTTTCGTTATTCATTATTTTTCTTTCTTTCTGTCTTTTTTTTTTTTTCACAAGGTTAAGCTAGTAATCAAGGATCCACATGTGAAAGAGACCTGTTTGCTCCCAAGGGGATCTTGAAGTCTCTGAACAAACAGACTTTAACAAAAATGTTCATTTGTCAGGTGAGAAGGATGGGAGATGGCCATGGTGGGGAGAGAGGGCCTCCAAAGGCTGACCCTATCTAAAATCATTCCCAGATTAGGGTTGACCTGATAGCTCAGCAGACTAAAGTGCCTGCTTTGGCAGAGTGCAGAGGCCAGGTATGATCCCCAGTGTGCAGGGCCAGCCCCACCCCAGGGGCGCCCTGAGGTGCAGACTGAGACGCGGTGGCGGTGCGCGCCTATAATCCCAGTGCTTAGGAGGCTGTAAACAGGAGGATCACTATGAGTCCGATCTACGTAGTGAAACCCGTACACCCTGTATCCCCTGTACTAAATACACAAAAATAATTAGTTAATTAATTAAAAATAAATAAAATGTTTCCAGCGGGCACACTAACAGTGAGGCAGAGGAGTACAGCAGGCAGGAAAGCCCTTCCAGATGAGATGAGGTATGGATGATTCGTAGTCCATAGCAACTGCAGCCACAGGAAGTCAGAGTGGATACACCAAGTCCCCAATATCAGAAAGTAGCATTCTTTTGGATTTTTGATGTATCAACCTAACATTTGATAATTATTTAATATTGTATTAAAATCAGTTTAAAATTAATCCAGCTGCCAACTTAAGAATCCACAAAATTGCTTTTTTAAAAAATGTATATTTGCTTTTTCTAAGACATTATTTTTTAAAAAAACATTATCTGTGTATCTAATAAACTACCTGTGACATGTGTGGCAAAAAGTGAACACCGTAGGCGAGAGGTTGGAGGTGAGTGTTTGGCATGGTGAGGCGTAAACAATCAGGGCTGGGGAGTCCTTGAGAGAGTGATGGGGTCTCCCCATGTACCATGTGGGCACATGCAGTTGCTTGTGTTTGGAATTTTGCATGTTACTTCAGAATGGAAGATCCCAAGGGTTCTAAATGAGAGGCCAATTCACTCTGCTCCAGGTTGCGTTATGGGAGGGCTTATTAAAGCACAACAAAAGAAAAGCATATTCATCTGCTGTTTGCCTTCTTTGGATTCCTATAAGCCACACTGGTGCCTTGAATAGGCAGACATATAATTTCACAAACCTTTCATCTTAGCAATAGGCAGACTACACCAGAAGACTCACCTAGAGCTCCAGAAGCTGCAAATTGGCCATGTGTTGTGTGCCACAAATACTTCAGCCCTCTGCCGGCAGAAGGAAGAGACTGAGTAAGTCTCCAGCAGGCAGCTGGAGCAAAGAAGACAACCCCAGAGGGTCAGGTCTTTGCCCCTGGTGCACAGCGCTCCCTCCCCAACCTGTCCACCAGTGCATGTGAAAAGAGGCAGGGAATGTGGCTGGCTGTGCTGGAGAGCTTGGAGGCAGGAGCAGAGACATGCTGTTCAGGTTCTCAGCTCAACTGCTGAGGTTGCAGATCCTGCTAAGTGCTGCCCCTCATCGTGCCTAGAGAGAGCCAGACGACCAGGAATTCCTGTCCTCCACTGGCAGAACAGCTCCACTCAGAGGCCACTCTGCCTTCCTCAAAAGGCAGCCAGAAGGAGGGAAGAAAGAAGCCCAGAGGATGGATAGACCTAAGAAAGAATGTGTGGCTGCCACCTCCAATGGACCTCTGTTTCAGCTCCAAAACCAGTAGCCAAGAGCTTGTGTTAAATGGTGAGCAAATGAAAAGGTCAGTGTGTCCGAGACCCAATTACCCTTGGCCTGGCACACAGGAAGGGCCAATTAGTCCTCATTAGCTGGCTTTGCGGGGCTCTTTAAGAGCAGCTCTGCCCCTCTAGCCTCAGCTAAGCCTGAGTTCCTGGCCCAAACATTCCATTGTGAGCCTGCTTTCTCAAGAATCAGGCTCAGCTATAAATACTTGCTGGCTTGACCCAAGAGGGAAAAAGACTGTGACCCAGAAGTAATGAACTGTTCTTAAACCTTTTATTCTTGTCTACAATCAACATTCTCTTCACCTTAGCGATTGCATGAATCAAGCCATCTTCCCCCATGTCCCCCACACACTCTCAGTCACATGTGCACACACATGCAGTCTTCCACATTCAAATGATCTGTCTCTGGCTGAGAAGCAGGACCATGCTGACACAGTCCCATGTAAATGCTTTAAGCACAATAATAACTGTAACTGAGTCACTCACACCTACTGTTCTGTATTGCTCTAACCATTTCTTAAAATCAGTGTGTAACCATCAACCTGAAGAAAGCAATCCGGTGTTCATATTTCACCCCCGTAGAGCGCAAGGATGGCATGGACAGAATCTGTCCTCTGTCCACGCCACCCTTGTACTCTACGGGGGTGAAGTATGACACGAAACTATATCTTCAGAACCTGCATCCCACATCAACAACCTTCCCTGATCTCACATCAGTTGTCTTTTCTTATATCTGTCACCCACTCGGATCCTCACAATGAACCCATTTCCTTTTCCTCAATATCTTTCTTGTGGCTGGGGACCAGCTCACCCACACACAACCACCTCAGCCTTACCACAGGCCCACATTTCTCCAGAACTGACCCAGGGACAAGCTGCTGCCAAAATACCTGGATACTAGCTGACAATTCAAATTCCTTGGCCCCACCAACCAAAACCAAATTTACAGGAGTAAGAAGTAAAAATAAGCATTCTGAATAAATGTCCCAGGAATCCTTTGCGTAAGCATGTGTATGCACACAGAGAAAAACCACTGAGATAAAGTATTTGGTCTTGCGGGGCCATAAGAGAAATTTGTAAACCACAAAGTCTTAGAGAGATTGCAGGACAATAATCTCAGAGTTAACCTCCACTGGGAGATGTATAAACATGTTTGGATATTAGTGTCCTTACCTTGTGCAACTCCTAAGATCCAATAATTGATGGCCTTCTTTCTCCCTAAAGGCCAACAGGTAAGCAAAGAGGTTCAAGTAGCCACTACTTATAACACAAAGGCTATAAAAATGAGCTTGTGTGGTAGAGTAGTAGTAGAGGGGAGGTGGAAAGGAGAGAGGAGGAGAAAGGTTATACTTGTTGATCTGATTTACTGCAGCTTTGGAACGTGTGCTATTCAGATGTCCCACTGGTTGCAGGACTGGTGTGGCCCAAGCCACAAGTTGAGTGCTGAATGGTTACATGAGCATGCTGCACTGGTTTCCTTTGTCCTGCACACGTTAGGCCCTGTAGAATGGAATATATGAATGCACTCACTTCACAAGCCTCGATGTCATGGGCAACTGAATACTAACACCAGCGGAAACCAACAGTGCGCCTCAATTCTTCCTGTCTTTGATGAAAGATTTTTGACAAGACACAGAGGCCATACTATGCAGTCAAGATAGAGTTTACTGCAAAATGGTCAGTTTGCAGAGTGAGAAAGAGAAACGCTTTCACACATGCGATGGACAAGCACCATCATGGCAGCTGCACCGAATGAGGTTTCAGTTTGTACTTACATGATGAACCAGGTTTTCTAAGAAATACCCGAAACAACCTCTGAGACCATTGCTTTATTATGAGGAAAATGGTTCATGCTGACCTACTAGGTCCTTTCCTACCGTGATGTTTTCCTTTCTGTTTCGGCCCTTGTGGTTTTTCTGACTCCTACCTCATGATCTGGAGATTGCACAGTCCCTGCACCTTAACTTCTCTTGGATTAAAGCCTGAAACTGCAAGCTTGTGTGGATGTTACCTACACATACTAAGTGAAGGACAAAAAAAAAAAAAAATAAGTTATTCTTTGCTTTTCAAGTTGTTCTTAGTAAACTGTCTCCAGCCAGCTAATGTCAAACATTATGCTTAACAGAGAGATGAAGTTCTGTGTCTAAAAGAGATTGAGCTTTGTGTGGGACACAAGTCAGTCTCCTGTATCTTAGTTCATCACTTGCACAGTGATCCATCTGAAGCTGGGCTCCATTATATTTTTATAGCTCAAGGTTCCTTTTGTCTTTGTGATCAGCCTTGCTTAGAAAGAAATCTTTTTTTGTTTTGTTTTGTTTTGTTTTGTTTGGTCATACCAGGAGTCAAACTCAGAACCCTGTGCTTGTCAGGCAAGCATTTTTTCCACCGAGCTATTTCCCCGGCCCCCAAGTAGTTTCATTCTAATAGTACTTCTGCTTTCATCTTGCTTCTGTATTCCAGAACAGCAGAGGGAAAAGAAAGCAGCACAGGGGAAACATTGCTTGCACCAGGGACTCAAAACTTTCCCTTGACTACAGCAATCCCTACCCCACCAATGAAGACATCAGAGTTAGCTACATCTGTTTGTAATGGGGCATGGCAAATGTAGCTTTTGTTTTTTTAAATGTGGGCCATTGTCTTGTCAAAAAAAGGTGAGATGCTATAGGTGCTGAACAGTTAGCTAGCAATGTGTGTCCCTGGCCTAGAGCTGTGTAAGCGCAAACTGAGACCTCATTCCAGGCAACTGCCATTCTGATGCCTGCCCATCAACTGCTTAATCTGGAAAGGACCAACACTAAATTCAGTTTTGCTCTTGTTTTGGTGAAACCAGTAAGTTAGACAAAGATTTTATTTTTCATCCTTATATTGAAGTGCTGCATACCCCCAGCTCCTAGAATTTATGAATCAGAAAACCAAAACATTCTGCTACTTTCCTTACTGATCTGTGATATCTTAAAGGTCTCCATCACAAAGCTATTCATCTGGACATTGCATAAACTGTTGGTGTAGAAGAAACAGAATCCATGATTTAAATAATTCTTGAAACTGAGTAACTACAATGTTTCTTCTTTGTGATGCAGTAGTCTGTCCTCTAGTTCTGAGTAAGGGCTCAGCACTCCTTTCACCAGCTACCACTTTTAAGGAGGTCTAACCTGCATTCTCTCCCCGTTTCTCTTCATCAGTCAACCCCTCAACCCCTCCCATAACTCAGTTGAGCAATCTTATTTCTAGCCAATAAAGATTCATGGTGGGTTTAAGCCAGTTCCTCTTTGCATCATAATTTCAGAAACCAAACAGAAATATCAACACACATTCATAATTTACAAAATGTGCTTCATCAAGAATAGAAATGGGGGTGATATTGAAAGTTTGCAGATAATGTATCTAGATTGTGAGATGTTGTAGAGAAGATGGAAATTCTACTTCTAAGAAGGAAGGGGGGAAAGGGAGAGATTGGAAGAAGAAGAATGCAAGAAAATAGAATGAATACTTTTTGTTGTTATAATGTAACTATCACACCAGTCACTTTCCCATCCCTGGGACAAAACACCCAGTATCCACAATTTATTATTATTATTATTATTATTATTATTATTTTTGTGAAACCGGGGATTGAACTCAGGCCCTTGTGCTTGCCAGGGAAGCACTTATTCTACTGAGCCATCTCCCGGCCCCTGTATCCACATTTAAATGAGGAAAGATTTATTTTGGCTCACATGGGGGTGCTGGGGACTCAGCCTGCAGTTCATTGGCTCCAGGACACAAATAGCCTGGTGGAAGAGCATTGTAGAGGAAAACATTCAAGCCATGGCATCCAGGAATCAGAGAAAAAGGAGTCAGGGAGCAGCCAGGGATAAGAATTCACCCCTCCAGGTCATGACCCAATGACCACCTCCAACCAGGTCCCACTTCCTAACAGAAAATATAGCCATGAACTCACCAATGGACTGAATCACAGAGGAGTATAGCAGCCATGATCCAACCACCTTCCCAAAGCCCCATCTCTGAACATAAGATTGTGTAGGATTTTCTAGATTTGAACTGAAACAATCATCGTTGCACCTATTTTCAAGTTTTTATGTTGCCATCCCTTACAAGATGAGCAAACAGTACTCAGAAATGTTATGAGTAAAGCTTCTAGAAATATTACTATGCATGTTTTTATGTGAAACTTTTATAAAGACTGTTTTCTTTATTAAGATCTTCAGATTGATTCTTGGTCTTCTGGATTTTCTTAGAATGAACCAAAATGGAGTTAATCTTAAAACTTTAGTCATATTAAAGATGGTCTGATTAAATGGGAAGATTGGTTTGCATCCTCTAGAAGACTGAGCTTCATCCTCTAGAAACACGGTGCATGAATACAGTGGAGTACATTCAGCAATAAAAAAGAGCTATCGGGCCGTGCAACAGACCATGATATCAAGTGTAAGAAGTCAATTCAAACAGGCCCCATTCCGGATGATTTCAACTACATGACATCTTGGAAAAGGCAAAGCTATAGACATAAAAAAAGATTAGTGGGTGCAGGGGTTGAAGTCTGAGAGGGAGGAATGAATAGGTAAGGCATAGGGGATGTTTTAGGGCAGTAGAACAACTCTATAGGTTGTTTGTAAAACAACTCAATAGGTGATATCGAAGTGGTGGATAAAAAACATGCATTTGTGAAAATTCATAAAAATGTATAACATAAAGACTGAATCCTAATGTAAACTGCAATGTGGATTTTCATGGATATAGAGTGACAATATTGACACATCAGTTATCACAAATGTAGCAAACCAATACAACACTAATTCTAGGAAAAATTAGAGATGAGAAACACATGAGAACTCTATACCTCCTGAGCAATTTTTCTAAAAACCTAAAACTGCTCTGAAACATAATGTCTAGTGAAAAAAAGAAGTATTTGGCATGAGTTTTTCTTGGGTGGAAGACAAGGGAGCTTTGAGTTCTGCTGGTGGCCCTGTCTCAGAGAAGGACCCCGCATAGCACAAGGGCACTGTCTCATGGACGTTCATCCATGCAGTCGTGCACCTGCCCCCAGCCACGGAGGTGGAGAGGCGGTGACCAAACCCTGCTTACTCAGGAGGTTCCATAACTTATGTGCAAAATCTGGAGGGAGGTTCACCCCTCTGATTTGGGGGTGGTTTGACTAATATGTGACTAAGAATTTTCAAGGAAAGATGATCATATATAGCAGAGGCCTTATTGTCTATGCAAACCAGTAGCACTCACCTTGTAAAGTGTAACATTTAGCGATTTGGGTGACTCATGCTTTCCTCACAGAGTCTGCAGATGACTGGGCTTTCAGGTCATCACAATGCACGTAGGCTGGCTTGCTGAGAAGCCCTCACGAGGGCTCCCACATCCCTGCAGAAGAGAGGGGAGGAAGGCACCAGGAAGAATTGGCTGAGCTAGTCTGTGAGCGCAGTTCTATCTGTTGTGTGAAAGACATGGAGAAATGTGACTGTGCTGCCATCTTTTCTTCTACAACCATTCTGGGAATAACAGAAAAAGAACGCCAGTTAACACTGGTGATGGGTGAACATTCAAAGCTACCACCAGCCCCCACGAGGAAGAAACCACTGATCTTTCCATTTTAGAGATGTAAAGACCTGGGCGTACAGAGATGAGGTAGCATGCCCTGCAGTGCTCAGGCACGGCACACTGTAAGTGGCAGTCTCTGGAGCTGGATAGTTGGTTTCTTTAGATTAATTGCTTTCCATATGCGTTAGTCAGCTTTTCCCTCAAAGGGACAAAATATCCAACTCTTAAAAGTTAAAAAGATAGAAGTCCATTTGGGCCCATGGATCAGTCCACAGTTGGCTGACTCTGGAGCTGGACAGTTGGTTTCTTTAGATTAATTGCTTTCCATATGCATTGATCAGCTTTTCCCTCAAAGGGACAAAATATCCAACTCTTAAAAGTTAAAAAGATAGAAGTCCATTTTGGCCCATGGAACAGTCCACAGTTGGCTGACTCCAAGGCAGAAATAGGGTGGCAGAAGGTACTGGCAGAGGAAAGCTGTTCGACCATGGAAGGTTGGAAGCAGAAAGCAATCAGAGGAGACAAAGACAAGAAAGGCCCTTCCAGGTCATGCCCCTCTGTCCCACCTTCTAACAGTACATTCATCCATGAACTTATCAATAGATTAACTCATTGATCTTCTAATTTTGTAGACGTGGGGAGTGTAACACTTAATCTTAGGTGACTAACCTGTTGATGAGTGCAGCGTCCCCATGATCCAATCACCTTATAAAAGCATGAGACTTTGAGGAACATTTTAGATCTAAAACATAACACCATGTTATTCACTTAGGATGTCTAGTTGGGATTTGTTAGTGTTCTGAAGAAGCAGTAATATTAATGCTTTTAATTTTGAAGTCTTTCCAAGGTCTATTCTACTCCTTTACGTCATGAAGTTTCTCTCAGACATCCAGAATCTCAGGCTCAGAAGAACTGAAGCTTTCCTCTCTTCACTTGTCTTGCAGGTCTCTTCACATAAAGCTTGTCCCTCTCCACTGGTTTTAAAGCCAGCAGATATGGTACAGACACAGAGGTATGGTCTCAATACCTGTCTCCTGGTGTTGATGACTGCTCTGACTACCCACCAAGGGCTTCCAGAGTGTGAGGCACTATGCCAAGCATTTGTCCTATGCAAGCACTCAATCCTCAAAACCTAGTGAGGAAAATCCCAGTATCACCCCGTTTGACAGATATGGAATGTGCAGCTTGGAAGAGTTAAGTTAACCCACACGGAGGCAAAGATTTGGTATTTACTGAGATGACATCTGTAGCATCTCAGACTCTTGAAGTCCCTGCATGTTATAATAATGTGGTGATTACTCAGCTGAAGCAGATCAAAAGGAATCTGCACATCTCCTATCACAGACACTTTGTGGTCTTCAGATGACATTACAGGACTAAATAAGCCCCTGTTGTGTCTGATTTCACCTCTTGTTTCCCCAATGGGAGCTTGAGCCTTCCATACCAGACAAGCAGTTTATATTCCCCAGGAGCCATGCCTGATGGTGTCTTTCCTCTGAATACCTCTGATTCTCTCGTAACCACAAATCGTAGGATGTATAAAATGCATGCACAAACTTCCTGCATAGTTGTTCTTTCCATTCCAGGCATGCTTCCTACCACAGAATGTTCTACATACGCAGGCATTAAGGAATCCTTCATAAAAGGAAATGCTTCATCCCTTCCCCATGTAATGTCAGCTTCAGATCTAGTCAGTGACATGAAAGGAGTACATTCTTTTGTTCCTGGACACCATAGAGCCACTGGGGATGGAGACAGCTAAAGCCCTTGGCTTGTCTTCAGCTCTGAACCAGCCAAGATTTTGCTTCTAGAACTGGTGGTTTCCACTCATGGTGCCCACAACAAATTCTTCTTCTTTGTAACTCTGACCCTGAAATTCCATTAGAGAAATCTATGGAAGGCAAAGAGGCGAGATGAGGCCAGGGGATTTTAGAAGACCAGCCATGAAGGCATCAGGCTGCAATTCTGAACTTTCTCTCCCAGATGGCATCTGATTCCAAAAGTGAACACATGAATTAACATTTCTGTTTGTGTTGTAGAGACAAAAATGTATCTAGCATTGTTTTTCTTTAACATTGCTTTAAGTATCAAAAGTGAAGATCAGATAATCAGCATCTATGAAAGTCTAAATTAAGAATATGCCTTTGGTAAGGACCAGGGCTTCACTAGGCTCTTCACCTAGATGGGTGGCTTTCTGTAATCTAAATACAATCAGACTATATTTACCTAAGTGTAACCTAAATATTCACTTCTGAGATGCCATTACTGTAGCTGCCACTGTACCATGGGATTTACTTTATTGTTGTTAGTTTCAAGGAACACAAATAGAGTTAGTGCTCAGATATCATTACCAAGATGAATGTAATATTTTGCCCTGCACACATAAAGATTCATAGATATGGATGGCTGTATGATGGTTTTTTTCTCCAGAAATCATGGCAAATCTTGTGATAGATCAGGTAAGTCAAAGCTATAAAATAGTGATAGCAAGCAGGTGCCTACAAAGGTCTGGCAAGTCCGGTAAACAGGAGGTTCAGTTTAAGTGTGACCAGATGAGGACAGACAGTATATCCCTCATAACAGGAGCCATTGCCTTCCTTGCAGCTGGCACAGGACCACCTTCTATGCAAGCTGAGTGAAAAATAGAAGGCAATGGTGTAACATCAGATGGAGCCCATGGCCTTTCTGCATCTCTACTTGTCCCTGTCCAGTGAAACCAGCTGTGCCTGGGCCCTGCGGAAAATGGTTTAATAGAAAGCTGTGGTCATATGGCTAGACTCAAGGTGGGGACCTAATATATCTTCTTTTCCCTTCTTCCTACTCTAAAATGGAACATGTCTACCAACCATGTCATTTAACACCTTTAAATTTTTTTATTTAACTTTTTTAAAAAAATTATTTTTTATTTTATTTAAAAATAGCCATATGTTGATTTTACTGTTTGTTTTGTTTTTTGGTGGTACCAGGGATTGAACTCAGGACCTTGCACTTGCCAGGCAAACACTTATTCCACTGAGCTATCTCCCCAGCCTCTGATTTTAGTGTAAACATGCCAAATAGTTAATTTCATCTCAAACACAGTGAAAAATAATACACAGACATCCAAGCATATCTAAACCTACATAAAATACATTTTGGCATTTTGACATATTCTTTTATATTTGTTTGGTTTTTATAGTAAAAAATGCAGATATACTTGAAATGGCTCTCAATTCTCTAGTTCTCCTTTTCTTTCTTTCTTTCTTTCTTTCTTTCTTTCTTTCTTTCTTTCTTTCTTTCTTTCTTGGCAATCTTGAAACTGTTGTAAGAGTCTAACTGATGGCTTTGTGTTTTGGCATGTAAGTAACATAGGGCATTACTTTTTTCCTTGCTAAAATTTGTTAAAATCATGTGGTACATTTGCCATGTTTAAAAGTCCCCTCAATATTTTCAGACTATATCTGTATTGATACATGTAGACCTAGGAATTCATTATAAACTACTATTTATTAAGTCCTGTAGGCATGTAAGATAATTTATCTGTATTTCATATATGAGCCTTTGTATTTTTTTCTGATTATTGGTAAGCTGGGACTAAGATCGTGGTATATGAGTCTTTCCACATATGGACTGCTTGGCAAGCACAAGGTCCCAAGTTCAATCTCTGGTACTGCAAATAGATAGATAGATAGATAGATAGATAGATAGATAGATAGATAGATAGACAGATAGATATTAGGACCAGGGATATAACTCAGTGACATAAGCACCTGCCTTGCATATGGAGCCATTTCTCATGGACATGAACCTGGCTTGTGGTCTGGGTATCCTCATGTTGGGGATAGTCTGACAATATCCATTATTAAGAATGTGAAATGTATACTTCCAGAATCTATTTGAGAGCTCCCTAATTTCACAACTTCTCTCACGCTTATGATGAGATGTTTATCTTTTTCAAAACCAATGAATATAAGGACATATTTTATTGTTGATCTAATGTTTATTACTCTATCACTGGGATTGTGTACTTTTTCATGTTTATTATCTATGGAGGTTTTCTATTATGCTAAACACTTACTTATATCCTTTGTCATTTATGAAAAAGTCATTATTTTTTATGAGGAAGTTTTTATACTTGTCATATTGGTTGAGAACAACAATATCTTCTCTTAGGCTGTGATTTGTTTTTTTACTTGGTTTGGATTGCCTTTTGTTATAAAGAAAATTTTAATTTTAATGTAGTTAAATTTATCAATCTTTGTTTTTGTAGTTTGTGGTCTATGTATCTTGTTTAGAGAAACCTTCTGTATTCCAAGTAAAGACATTATACAGTATATGCTTCTACAACATTTCAAAGTTTTGCTCTTCATAATTGTGACTTTAATTATGCATAAATATAATCTTTTGTAGAGTGCAAGCAGGGCTCCAACTTTCTGATTTTCCAAACACAGCTTGCTCTGGAGTCTTTCTTTGATAGCACATTTGGTCTCCAGTCCCGTGTCATGCTACTTCCATCATGTATCAAGTGTGCACATTGTCATTCACCACCTAAAGACGGGGTGCACCCTGAAAATGTGCCACTCAGCTGTTTTCACCATTGAGAACACATCATAGCATGTATTTACCGTTGATTAAGAACATGATGCTATCACTAGGTAATGTAATCTTAAAGCATTTGTTTGTTTGTTTGTTTGTTTGTTTGTTTGTTTGTTTGTTTTGCAGAACCAGGGATTGAACTCAGGCCCTTGTGCTTGCCAGAGAAGCGCTTATTCCACTGAGCCATCTCCATGGCCCCTGTAATGTAATCTTATGGAACCATCATCACGTATGTGGCCAGTAAATAACCGGGACTTTGTTGTATGGCACATGACTATATAGGTAACTAATCTTGCGTTAGTCTATTTGTCTAGTCATGCACTACTAAAAGACTTTTAATTTTCACAACTTTCTTATTAATAATAAGGAAAGATCACATTTACAGTCATTAAAATGGTTTAGGGTGCAATTAGCATGGTCGTATGAAGTGAATCATATCATAAGTAACTGGAGAAGGAAAATGCCTATATCAGTCAGCTTTCCATTGCTGTGACAAGTACTTGGGTGAACAGGAAAGGTTTATCTTTGTCATGGTTTCAGAGGTTTCAGCTGGTGGTCAGGTGGAAGAGACACTGCTTTTAGGCCTTGGCGAGGCTGAAACATCATGACAGAAGATGTGGTGGAAGAAAGGTGCTCACATGGCAACCAAGAAACAGGGAGAGTGGAAAAGTCAGAGAGGGGAGGCTGGTGACAAGATGTAATCTCCAAGGCCAAGCCAACTGAACTTACCTCTAGGTTTCCATCACCTTTCTGTAGTGCCATCAAAGTATGAATCCATCAATGTATAAAGCCATCAATGAGGTTAGCGTTCTCAGGACTCAGACACCTGCAAAAGTGCCCTACTTCCACCCTCTAAACACCTGAGCCTTTGGGGATAAGTTTAGGTCCAAACCAGAGGGACTGATGCTTCAACCATCACTTCTTTTGAAGTCACTCTCAAAGACAGAAAGAGATGTAGAGGCCAAAAGTCAGTGTTCCTCCTTTTTTTCTCCTCTAATGCAGACTGAATCCAGGCCCTTTGCTCTGAACCCTTTGGCTCCGTATTCTCAGTATCATCTCCCCATCTTTTAAACTTTGCAGCAGGAACTTGTTAAGTCAGCAGCTTGCCTAAGCTGAGCTCAAACATTTGAACCTTCTGCATCAGCCTTCCAGAACACCCGGGTTACGGGCACACAACATGAAACTTGGTTCTTTTATCAGATAACTAAGAATTGTTCCTTCATAGTATTGCTTAGTTTTAGGTGACATTGAAAGCCAAGTATCACTTCCCAGAAAGGAAAATGAAATTGTATGAAGGAGTTTACAATTGTAGATTTGTTGATCTCTACATATAATTCTATTTTGAACTTTCACATTTAATTCCATACATTCTATGATGTTATACATATAAAGCCTCAAAGCTTCTATCTTCCTGGCAGATCATTTCCTTCATTCTTATGAAAGAGTGTATTTTGGATTTTCTTTATTTTTATCAATAATAATTCTTTTCTCTCCTAGAGATTATTCTGCCTAGCATCAGTATGATACACCAGGTATTTAATTTATTTTTTATCTCTTTTTTCTTCTCCCTTTTCTTTCAAAGTGCAGTTCTTTGTATTTTATGTATTTCTTTCACACGTTTCACTGAGGATAGGTTCTGTGTTGTGCTGTAAATGTTCCAGCACATCAACCACTTAAGGCAACAAAGATTTATTTCCCTCTTGAGGCTTATGACTCTCTAAGGTCAGTGAGAGCTCACTCCATTCTGTCCTTACCTTAGGTTCCAGAGCAGCCACTTGCAACACAGCTGGAGGTGTAGCAGATGGAAAGAAAAATTGGTGTTTCATGCGCTGTTACTGTCCCTGCCCCAAAATGGCTCGCCACACTTTCAGCTCACATAAATTGGTCATAACAAGTTATACAGCTGTGACTGACTCCCAGAGTAGAGGCTGGAGAAATCCAAATGATGAGCACAGAATGAAGATAAGAAATATGTAGTGGTCAGTGTTAATAACTGCCGTGACAGATATTCAGATTGCTAAAATAAATTTCAGAGTCTCTGATCATTGGCAATTCATTTATATATTTACTATGATTACTAATATATGGGCTAATTTGTGTTTTTTATTTACCCTGCTTTGTATTTTCATCTGTATTCCTTGAGTATCTTCTGGCAATATGAAACAAATATATATTTTTTTCAAATTCTATTTTAGAGGGCCAGCCAAATAGCTCAGTGGATTGAAACCCCTGCTTAGGCAGATGGAGAGGCTGGGAGTTGGATGCCCTGGCCTGCAGTGCCGGCCCCACCCCTAAGGGTACACTGAGAAGGTCATTAATATTGGGCATGGTGGTGTACACCTGTAATCCTAGCTCTTGGGAGGCTGTAAAGAGGCAGATCACTATGAGTCTGATCTAATAGTGAGACCCTGCACACCCAGTAGACCCTTCCCTAAAATACAAAAAGAAAATCTATTTTAGATGTTTATCTTAAAATATTAATTGGCAAATTTAATGTAACAGATTAACCTTTCTACTTTTGTCAAAATCACTATAAAGAACTCAAAAGACACTAATTCTATGGAATATGTCTCATCTTCCATTATAGTACTTTCTAGCATTTTAGTTCTGCCTTGCTTTGAAATCTCTTCTAAAATATTTTAAAAACATTTTAATAAAGCATTTTTGCTTCATCTGACATTGTAACAATCGTATCTACTCACCACTACTCTTTGTATTCTACTTCTTATCCCAAAGCATTTTTCCAACTAGTTTAATCACACCTTATAGTTCTTTCAACAAGAATCTTTACAGAGTTCCCACTTTTTTAAAAAATGTATTTAGCACAGGTTCCAGAGTCTCACTATACAGATCTGACTTATAGTGATCCTTCCTGTTTTTCAGCCTCCCAAGCTCTGGGATTACAGGTGCATGCCACCACATCCAGTCTCAATCGCTGTCTCAGCATGCCTCTGGGGCAGGGCCGGCACTGGATCCTGGGGATTGAACCGTGGCTGCTACCCTGTGCCTAAGCAGGTGCTTTAATCCGCCTAGCTATCTGGCCAGCCCCCATTTATCTTAAAAACACAAAATGCTTTAGTTTTCTTTTTCTCCTGAGTAGAAGTTCATAGGTTTATAGCTTTATATATTGCTACACTGGCAATTGTTTTCAATCTGAAGTGGTGCAGTACTCTAAAGATGTTATTCCATTGTCTCTAGATGGTTATGTTTTAAAAGATCATTATCACTTTAATTATCTTTTTTTATTCAGAATATCTCCTTTCTTCTACATGTTGCTAAGATCTTCACTGTTTCCTATTTTCATGTTGAAATACCTCAGTAAGGATTTTGTATTAATCTATCTGGTGTAGAATTCATTGAGCTTCCTACATCTTATTATTATTATTTGTATTTTAAGGAAGGGTCTACAGGATGTTCAGGGTCTCACTACTAGATCAGACTCATAGTGATCAACCTGTTTACAGCCTCTCAAGAGCTGGGATTATAGACACACACCACCAGGCCCAGTCTCAATTGCTGTCTCAGTGCATCCCAGGAACTGGGCCAGCAGGGCAGGCCTGGGATCAAACCCCGGCCCCTGTGCCTGCTTGTAGGCACTTTAATCTGCTGAGCTATTTGGCTGGCCCTTGATTATTTCTGAAAAATTATCTGCTGTTATTTTTCTTGTATATTGACTCTTTTTATTCTTTTGTTTTCTTTGTGGAATTTTAATTTTCTAGATTGTAGATTGTAAACTGCCTAAAACTATCCTGCATTCCTTAACCTTCCTCTCAGACTTCAATTCATACTTTATTCCATGCTGTGTTCCAGATTCTTTCTCAGAGTTTATATTTTCTTATTGAATTCTCACCTACTATATTTATTGTATCAGTCTATCCTTAGAATTTTCAATTAATTTTTTTTCTTTGTGGAAAGAAGTTCCATTTGATACTTTTAGTCTGATTTTTGTACATAGCGTCATCCCTTTAATTGTGTTTTCTATTCCTTTAAAACATTGAATAATTTTAGATGTTTTTGACTTATAGTTTCTTTCAGATCTCTCTATTATTTCTAGTCCTTGAGGTGATTGATATTCTTCTGTATTGTCTCTGTTGAGCTTTGATTATGCTCAATAATTTCTCTTACTACTTACAATGTTTTGTTGCAAGCTCCTCTTACTGTTTTCAGGTTGAAATGTGTGATTTTACATGGGTGATAATGCACAGTGTGATGATAGCCGCTCGCAGCCTGCAAACCCGTCTCCAACTGCAAACATGCAAATTTGTTGACAAAAAAACTTCACAAACTCAAAAACATACAGGAAAGGAAAATAAATAAAAAGAATTCTTTATTCTTTGTGTGTTCATTTAACTTGTAATCCTAACTAACTAGATTTTGCAAAGTATCCAGAATCTCACCTGTCTGAGGCCAGATTTCATTTTTATCCAGGAGCTGATGTTCTGAGCCAGCTAGTATGGTCTCTTTGATCATCACTTCTCTGCATATGGAAGGTTACAGTTTCAATTTCTCAAAGAAAATTGCTTCCTTCTCTCCTCTTCCCAGAAGCTTGAGCAGGGAAGTTTCATGCAGCTTGCTGAGTCAGTCAGGATGGTTTTCTATGGAGACCTTTGTTATGGTTTGTGTCTGGTTGTCCCCCCAAAGCCATGCACTCATGGGGCAGGGACTTTTAGAGTTTGAGATTAAGGTATCATCTACGGGGATTATGGGTTTTAGTACTGCTGGGATTATTGGCATGAGAGCTATACCCAGCCTGAGGTGGATAGCCTGAATGCAATTTAAGAGAGAAGACTTCCTCTCTGTTGCCATTGTTGCTGTTACTCCTCCCTTGACACCTCTCTACTCTTTACTGACGCCATGAACTGCTACTCTCTGCCATGGGCCACTCTGACTCAGAGCCAGCTGAGTATGGAATAAAACCTCCAGTAACTGTGAGCAAAATAAACCTTTCCTTCTTTCATTTTGAGTGCCGGGTATTTGTCCCAGCAATGAGAGAAAAATAACTGAGACAACCTTTCACAGAGTGGTGATCTTACCAAGATCATTGTCCTCCATTCAAGCATCATGGCCTCATAGAAGCCAAATTCCACATCTCCTATTTACATGTGAGCATCTGTACTTTGACCATGAACTGTAGGATGTCTATCTAAATTTGAATGTCTCCAACATACCAAGTTACTGCTATATTAGCTCTGCTTTGGTCTGAAGTTTATTCTTCATTTCTAATAGCTGAAGGTTCCATTCATATATTTTTCCCCATTGGATATGTTCTATAAACTGTCAGATTATTATAATTTAGACAGGATTTGTATCTTTTTGACGTAGGTGCATCTGTAATAATTCAATCATATGTTATTACACCTTTACTTCTTTGTGAGAAATCATCATTCAGCAGGGCAGGGGATACATCAATGTATGATCACTTTTAAGGATGCTTATTAAAACAATTAATTTCCCTAATGAATAAAACCCAAATATACATGTATGAATGAGTTCGGAGGACATTTACACATCCAAGTAAGAAAAATAATGTCCTCTGCATCAGTCACTATTTATCTTTTTTGTCTTTGTCCATGGCCCTGTTATTTTTAAAATCTGTGATTTCAATAATGAAACTTTTCAGAATTAACATATGGAACTGCATTTTTGCTAAACTATTTACTTCTCGTTTCTTGTTTCCAGGTTTAGTTTAATATGATCCCTCGCTTTAGCTACCATACTTTGTAGAAAATGCGTTCTCTTGCAGAGCCAAGGAAATGTAAAACAAAAATGACACACACACATGTCCCCAAAGGATCCATCTGTTCATTCACCCTTCTGGAATTTAGGAATTTTTCATATAGTAGTATGGAGACTTTTCCCCTTTAAGGCTCATATATTTGCTATTTTGTGAGAACTGGTAAATCTATAACATAGCATGAGATAAGTTCCAGAGAGTAAGATACCATTTGTTATTTACAATGCTTTGAATCCTCTTGATAATTGAGTGTTATTTTCACTTTCAGAAAAATGGTAAAATGAATGAGAATGAAAATTAAGTGTTTAGAGTTGGCAAAATAGGACCTTTATGTTGGCGAATATTGAACATAGGGAAAATGACTAGTGGGAGCAAATTAGAAATTAGATTTCACAGGAAAGTATCTCTAAGCCAAATATAAATAAGAGGGATTACACTGTTTTAAAGTCTTGTTCTGAAATATTTCTTAATTTTTTAAAGAAAGTTTGTTTTCTTTATCGTGAAATCCACAGAATATGCATAGCACTCCCATACCTGCCACCTTTTAAGATGACAAGGATTACAGTTAACACACCCTCAGATGTGTGTACTAAATCAACCCTAATTACCACTTTGGCTGAGGTAATGAACCAATTGCAGCTTTCTCAGGAGGAGAACATGAGGTTATATTTTGATCCACTGAATGTGTCTTCTCAATTGAAGCAGAATTAATCTATCCAAGATAATTCACACAAATAGTGGTGAGTTTTCAGAGCTATCTTGTAGCAATAAAGACTACAAAAGTAAGCTAAAGATAGCTGCCTATACATGAACAGGATTGGACTTCTGATGTGCACTCGCAAGGCTAGGAACAACAGTGATAGTGCAGTATCACCAGGAGACCTGCACAAGCATGTTGTCTTTTGAGAATTTCCTTTTATGAATCAACCCAAAGAATCAGGGCTGGAGAACCAAGTCACTCCGAGTGGCAGGACTGAAGGTTCTAACATATCAAAGACTAGTGTATAGGGCTGGAGAAATAGCTCAGGGGTCTAAGTGTCTGACTGGCAAGCGCAAGGACCTGGGTTCGATCCCCTGTACCACATGCTGTGACAGCCACAGAACCCTGGATAGGACAAGCCATGCCAACCACTGAAACAGTGAGGTGGCACACACCTATAATCCCAGTGCTGGGTAGGCTGAGACAGGAGGATCACTACCGAGTCAGAGCTGCATAGTGAGACCCTGTACCAAATAAATAAATGAATAAAACATTTAATTTCTTTTAAAAATAAAAATAAAAAAGGTTACTATATACACAGGTTGTATGTAAACTGGTATGAGTTTGGCAATGTGTAGCTCAAATTTTAATTATGGATCTATGCCTGGATATAGCAAACTCACAATTGCCCTAAATACTTAAGTATATATGAGAGTAATATCACTTTTGTTTACGGGGAAACAGAGTAACTGAAGTTCAATTACATTGAAGATTTGTTAATAAACATTTTTAATTGTTGAAAATTATAGAATAACATTATAGAATAATCAGTGGCTTACTGTTTCAAGGGTTCAGTGCATTTCTGGCTGGCTCTAAGGCTGGTGGAAGGGCCTGGTGGAGCAAAGATGCTCCTTCTTTGTAGTTGAGAAGCAGAGAAAGAAAGGAGTAGCCCAAGGTGAGAATCTACCCTTCAGCTCGCACACCCAGTGAACTATCACCCCGGGCTCCACCCCTTATAGCACATTCAGCGAGGAACTTAGCAGGGGATTATTCCACTGATGAATATGGTGTCAAAATGATGAGACTACTGTCACATATTATTTAATGAAGCTCATTCCCCTCTCTCATTTTTACCTAAAATTCATTTAAAATAACCCTATTTTGATGTAACAAAATAATTTTATGTATTTCTTTAGATACACACATATCCAATCAGGACAGTGTCAATTTTGAGGAAGACTGTCTCTTTAGACTTCTTTAGTGCTACTTATTGAATGATACAAAAGTTCATAAATAAAGTCCATTGTTTATGTAAAAATAAATAAATAAATAAATAAGAAATGCTTCTGTGAATCTGGGCTCAAAAAAAAAAAAAGATCAAATCACCTTCCCAAAGCCCCACCTATGAACACATGAGAGTTTTAAGGGCCTTTTAAATATACACCATAAAAGTCTTCCTCCCTGCGGGACTTAATTATGTGTCTCAATGGCACAACTTTGTCATCTATTTCCTCTGATCAATCACTTCCTCTGTAGAACCCACCACACAGAGACTATGTGTCAAGAGGTCTCCTAGAAATCCTCGCAGGCTGGATAGAAGATGGTAGGACCAGCACTTCCTACTATGGGGTTACAGCCAGACACACAGGCAGAGTGTCTCCTTCCCTTACCAGTGGGGATAGTTAAGGCAGCACATCTAACCCTTCTCAGATTTTAGGATTTTCCAAGCAGAAGTCAGACAACAATCTGCTGTGACTCTCCAGCTGTTGACAACACATAATAGATCGATCCTGAGTAGTCCTGGAAGTCTTTCTCTTCAGACTTGATATGAAACGGAAAGTACCTTAGTCTCTTCATCTTTCTGGTTGGAATGGTAATGATTAGAGCAGATTAACAGCTCTAGCAAGTGAGATATTTCTAAAACCTCTCCTAGTTGTTAGTCTTGTCCCTTTTCTATCTTGATGTGAGGGATGGGAGGGACTTAAGAATTGGAAAACAATTTTTCTCTCTTTCTTGTAATTCCTACCATGTGATCTCATGACAACTCTTTTTCTTCCTTGCCACGTATTACATGGAAATTTCATGCATATATAGGAGTGTCAATAGCCCCATTCCTGTGATGCAAGTTTCTTTTGGTAATGTCAGTGTCAAAATTACATTTGAGTATAGAAAGAGAATTTTTGAGGTTAAGTTTTGGAGGCAAAATCTTTAGACATCTGCATTGCTTTGCAAGGAAAAGAGAGCAGGAGAACATGATTTCTGTTCTTGAGAGGAAGACAGAACAGAGAGAATAGCAGGAAAGGAAAAAGTGCCTAACAGAGTAGGATGGCTTAAAGATCAAAGAATTCTGAAGAAGAGGATGCCTAATGTTCAAGTGTAATGGTCTTCACATCCTGAAACATTCAGTTAAGTCGGCTATGCATCAGAAGAATCCTCATATGGATGATTTGTAGCTACAACTGCATCAAGGAACGAACCTGATTCCCACATTTGGGTCTATGGCCAAAGCAAAACAAAAGAACAGCTGTAGCTTGAAGAGTGGGAAGTGGAATTCGAAAGAATCAGGAAGCCAGAGTCACAGGTGAGCTTCAAAATGTGAGTATGGGAAGTTGCCAAAATCTTGAGTACAGTGAGAGGAAAGGCCAAGACATCTTATCTAGACAGTGAGGAGCCAAGAGACCTAATTGACATCTGGCTTATACATATAAATGTACATAATTAAATGCCTGGAAGATGTTAAGTGTAGTTATTGTTGGTTGGTGGGATTTTAAAATAAAATTAAAACTACTTTCTTTAAACTACTATGCTGCTTAAATTTTCTACCATACAGTTAAAATTAAGGAAAATAATCCTCCTTTGACTTTAAAATGAAAGCAAGAGAAAAAAATAAAAACCAGAATCAAGAAAGTCAAGGAATCTGAGTGTGGTGGCCCATGCCTATAATCACAGCAGTCTAGGAAGCTGAGACAGGACAATTACAAAGGAGTTCAGCCTGGGAAAATTAGCAACTAATTAAGACCCTGTCTCAAAGTAAGTAAAATGAGGCTGATATAGCTCAGGGCAAAGGTCCTGGGTTCAGTCCCTAGCAATAAGAGGGCAGTTGGAGGGGATGAATTAGGGAAACAGGAATATCAGATGCAATTAGCTTTCCTATTGCCTGTCTAATTTTTCAATATGAAATAATATATTTCTGTTTTATACCTGTTTGAGTTTCTGAGAGTAAATGTCTACCCTGAAAGCACTTATTAAATAATAAAAACTAAAATTAATAATAAATTTCAAAAGTGTATTTCCCCAAAGAAAAAAGAGAAAAGAAAGCTAAAGAGAAAAACTTAAGCTTAGGTGTCTTCAATGAATAAAATATTCCAGATGGCGAGCCACTTTTTCCAAGGTGCAGTTTTAATGTGTTTTCTGTGGTTGTAATAGAATACCATAGAGGGGATCACTTATAAAGAATAGAGGTCTATTTTGGTTCAGTTCTTGAAGCTGGGAAAACCAAGAGTATGTCCTTCTTGTGAGGGCCAAATAGTGTGTCATAATGTGGCAATAGAGGTTGCTTGATGAGAAAGGAAGTCAGAGGAAGTAGAGGAAGCTAAACTTGTCACAACTCAGCCCCACAAGAACTGATTTCATGGCATGAAATATTCCTGAGAGTGACTCTGCTATGACCCTAAAAACCTCCATGAGGCCCCACTTCCCACAGTCACCACATTGAGAGTTAAGATTCCGAAAGGTGGTCTTTGGGGGACACATTAAACACATAGCGTATACTTCTGTGGTATTTAGAACATGAGAACATTTTGTCACATAAGAAGAGACATACCATAGTGGTGGAGCTTGTTGTCAAGTTCCAACCTTTTAATCACCCTCTGATTTTCCCAGAACTTTCTGCCTGCTCCATCGGACCCCTCCATCATCACTGTACTCTAACAGTGAAGAAACAAGAGCATTGAATCAACACTGTAGTGGCAGCAGTGGAGGCCTTGGTGGGTTCAGGGTCTTCTGGTGACAGAGAACAATTGACAGGCGATGCTGTAGATATGAATGGACTGTTTGCGTGTCAAGTGCTATTTGAAAATATTTCCAGGTTTCCATAGATAGAGACATGAGATGTTTCTTTGGTAAAGGTCTTGTCTGCTGCCTTTGTCAGAAATAGAGGCTCAGGTGGAGACATGCTGGTATCCTGACTCCTCCTGGAGAAAGAGTTGGGACCACAATGTAGACTTTCCCTTACTAGAGGAACCTATCAATCTGAAAGTAGAGGAGGAAGGAAGGATGAGAGAAAAGCAATAGAGACCAATAATGGTTTCAGTCCAAGAGAAAAACAGGTAGTTTCACAGAGATAATGTCTATATGACACGGTGATCTGTGGGTTCTAGAATATGCTTGACTGAATTTCATTCATGGCATTATCATCAACTAACTGCACACAAGTTTCTTAATCATTCTCATTAGTAAAACAAGGTTCACCAGACAGTCTGTCCAGCGGTTACTATCAACATGAAATAAGCTCATGCATGGAGAGTGTTCCCCACAACACCCCAGTGGTCACTACCAGTATTTGACAAAATGAGTTAGCTGTGTTTCAGATAGGATAGCTTATTCAAAGGTACTGAAAGGAAACACCAGCACATCTTTTTTTCCTAAGAGTAGGATTTTTTTTTTTCAAAACAAAGACCAGGAAGAGATCTCTTTTCTATAAATATCTGCAAGAAACCAAAAATTGATTAACTTAGCATTATTGAAAGCTACTTTATGTAAGATGTGTTTGAAGAACCTATAGTTTTGTGAAGAGTGAATGGATAATAGGCAAAAAAGTTTAAAAGAACTCGAAGTCAAAAAAGTTGGAAAGGTGTTGGATTAAACCAAACGAGGCACATTCATTTATTATAGTTGCTCACAGACTGTCCCAAATATCTTGGTAGATCTTTGGAATTGTTTTATAAGATATTTCTAAAACTAATGTAACTATGAGAAAGATATTAGATATGAACTCTTTTTCTTTGTAATGAAAATTCTAAATCTTTAGTGAAAGATCTTCTATTAGCTTGCCATTTGCTAAAATTTTCAAATATAGTTGATGACCATATAAAATATTTTAACTTTTTTTTTCTTTTGGTGGAACCAGGGATTGAACTTACCCCTTGTGCTTGCCAGGCAAGCACTTATTCTACTGAGCTTTCTTACTGGCCCCCAAAATAATTTTAAATGAGAAAAATTCATTTAAATGAGTAAAAGTCTGGGGCCAGGGAGATGGCTCAGTAAATGAGTAAAAGTCTGTTTTTATCAGAAATATAGGTCAAGTAGGGACATGCTGGTAAAATATAATTAAAGTCTTTATACAAGTAACTGATGATAGCTGTAGAGCTTATACTATGTAAAGTCTAAAAATGATGATCCCAGGCAAAATCCAGGTGAGAATATTTCTGGATCTTGGATATGTGTGTATTGGGTGTGTGTGTATGCTTGTACATATGTGTACCTCTGTGTGTGTGTGTGTGTGTGTCTGTTGAAAGTGAAGGTATGTTTTAACACAAGGGCATCATAGATTTTAATTTTATACTTTCCATATCACCTGGATTTGTTTCATGTGAAGCATGTTATTAGAAAGGTTAGAAAAGAATTGCTCTACAAAAATGATTGTTTTGATATAAGAGAAATGGAGTGAATAGATGCAGGAGAGAAATTGATTACAAGAAAAAAACTAAAGTAGTAATTTCCCAGTAGACAAATTCCAGGCTATGGGAGAAGAAATATTAATATCAGGGTTTGCTCCTCATTTACAAACAAACAAAACAATTTTTTATTGATTTTAGGTTTACATAAAGTCACGTAGTTTAAAGTTTGTATGAGCCCCAAGTTTTTTCCATGACTATGCATAATATTACAATGATCATGGTGCATTTATCAAAATTAATGAACCAATTGAAATACATTATCATGAACTATCCTCTATACTATGTTTAAATGTTTGACTTTCTATCTGTTTTGGTCCAATCCAGGATATCACATTTAATTGCCATAAATCTCTTTGGATATGATAGTTTCTCAGGCTTTTCTTGTTTTTGAGGATATTAACAGCCTTGGGAATATTGGCCAGGAATTTTATAGACTATCTTTTTCTTGATATTTGTGAAATGTGTTTCTCAGACTTAGATTGTTGCTTATGAATTTGACACAGGTAAACCACAGAGATATAGTCCCATTTGCAGTATATCATATCTTGAAAGCTGACAAGGGCAATGGTGGAAAAGACACAACTTGTTTCTACGTTTTCTAAACACATAGATCAATTATATTCTTGATCCTCTCTCGATACTAGTGAGGCCATGACACTGAATTCAAGTCTATGCCCAGACTTGATCCATAACAAACTTCGCAAGAGATATTTATAGTATTTTCTTATTTGCCTGCTGGTCTACCGCAAAGATACCAGTGGAGGAATTGGAGACCCTAGCATATAGCCAAATGACCAGAAAGAAAAATCCTGGATCCTTGGATGACCTTGTAGAGCAGACCCCAGATATCCCATAGTATGACATGAGGAGAAAGATCAAAGTTTTGTTATGCTAAACAATGGAGTTTAGGGAAGGAAATTAACCTTCCTTGAATAATACCATGATAATCAGGGTGAAATTCTATACAAGATTGAGAACAATCCCAGTTTTTGTGCAAGCAAACACCTCCCCATGTAGCCAGAGTAATTTCTAAAGAAAGCCAGTTCTCTCAGAACAAGAAGAACAAATTTTCCTAGTACTCACTCTTTTTAACAAGTCTTTCTACACTGACAGAGCTCCCAGAAACATCAGCCCTTTCGAACCATTTGTGAGGCATTGCGCCAACTGGATGCAGGAACTTGGTGGAGTGGCCTGTCGTGATCCCCAGGAGGGCCCCATTCCTACTTGCATATGCACAGATACACAATGCTCACCCCAGAGACATTTTGTGTGCTGTGTGCTTCACATTTAAGGGAGGAAATGTGAAAGATATTTTGGAGTTAAAGTGAATACATATATAAAAAAATAATACTGGAAATGTTTTCCCACATGGTGAAGAGTTTGTACTAAGTCTGTCAGGTCCTACAGAGTTCTTTGCCTGAAGGGTGTCACCAAGAACTTCCATTAAAGCCCCATACCTCTACAGAGTTTAAATCAAATAGATATGAGCCAGTTACTATTGAAGGGTGGGAAACTAAAAACTCATGTATTTCTACCTCCATCTAAAAAGAGGAGTTAAATTAAAAATAATCTGGGTAACACTTAAAGATATGGAATTTAAGTCTGTACTTTCAAATATTTGGGTAAACAAGGTCTAGAGTAAGGCTAGGTAACATACACATTTTAAGTATTACAGGGAGAAATATTTCGCTCCAGCTTGTTTCCATGTTTGAAAATTTTTACACACAACCACTATCAAATTCATTTTGCCCGTTTAATTGCTTAAGCATATCTAACCTCCTCATGAATCACCACCATCATCATTGTCATCATCCAAGGCAAAGTAAAAGCCAAGAAACTCCATTCATCCAACTGTTTATGAATCTCTCTTCTTTCTGAGATGAGAGACACTTTGATCTCCTCCTCTACTGTGTTGCTCCTCTTTCATTCCTGAATCTACCTAAGAGCATTGGACTATAGGGGAGAAAATTTGATCTCGTTGCCCAGTAATTCACATGCGTGTCTCTTTAATACATTTGCAGCTCTGCTTTGATTAAAAAATCCTATCTGTAGGAAAAGTTTGTTGTTGTTTTAAAAAGATCACAACTCTCAGGTCATTAATTTGAAAATGCATGGGTTTCTACGAAATGTCATATGAGAGCTATCCAGAAGCTACCCATGTTCATTTGATGGTTCTCAATTTTTACAACTTTTCTATGCAGATGTTGTAAATGCTTTATCAGCTCCCAAATTAGTCATGTTAGTTGTACCCCTTAAAGCGCCAATTAAATA
The DNA here is from genome assembly GCF_000260255.1 of Octodon degus. Classification (NCBI taxonomy): domain Eukaryota; kingdom Metazoa; phylum Chordata; class Mammalia; order Rodentia; family Octodontidae; genus Octodon; species Octodon degus. The sequence continues at coordinate 4,473,414 of NW_004524607.1, forward strand.
CATTTTAATTATAGCAACATAAAGGGGACCATCTCTAGATCTTCTCATTCAGAAACTATGTTGCTTTGGAATTCTCTCTAGTTTCATTGTTCTTGTTTAAAAATAAGCTCTTTAATAATTTTTTTTCCAGTACTGGAGATTGAACTCAGGACCCTGCACTTGCCAGGCAGGAGCTTTTTCTACTGAGCTATCTCCCCTGCCCAGTTCCCTAACAATTCAAAGTTACTCTCAGCTCATGTCCGGCTGGATATCTCTTCTCTTCTCAGTGACTCCCCAACTCCAGTCAGGTGCTTTCCTCCTCTGTGTCTTCTCAGTTCTCTGGAAATAAACTAGGACATCTGAGAATTGCTAAGAGCAGTTGGGATTCACTTATCACTCTTAAATTCCATTCACCAATATTTATCAAGGTATATCCAGCATAAAAAGTATGTTATTTGGCTGTAAAGAAAATTTCTTACTTGTTAGATTAACTATAACATGGAAAGAGAGTGAATGAATTGATGTTTCTATTTCTTTTTTATCTTTGTGTGTGTGTGTGTATGTGTGTGTGTGTGTGTGCGTGTGTGTGTGTGTGTGTTTAGTACAGGGCATACAGGGTCTCACAATGTAGGTGGGACTCATAGTGATCCTCCAATTTTCAGCTCCCAGGATCTGGGATTACAGGCTCGCACCATCATGCCCAGTCTCAGCCGTGTCTCAGCATGGCCCAAGGGCAAGGCCGGAATGGCTTGTGGTGTGCAAGATCAAGCCCCAGCTCCTGTACTTTGCCTAAGCAGGCACTTTAGTGCACTGAGCTAACTGGCTGGCCTAGATGTTTCTATTTCTATGGAGTAATTGGTTGTATTAGTCACCCCAACCATGATAGGAGCACATTAATTAGCACCCAGGACAAAAAAAAGTTTAAATTGACTGTTTCAGAGGGTTAAGTCCATGGTCAGCTGGATCCAGAGCAGAGAATATGTGGCAGAGGTTGCACTGAAGAAAACCTGCCTAGATCATGCCAGCAGGTAAAACAACGGGGTAACAGTGACAAAAAGGAAGAGTCAAGGGGCCAGACAGAGACC
>NW_004524607.1:4475342-4512349 GCF_000260255.1 Octodon degus
CCCTCAGCTCTTTTTTTTTATTCTGAGATAGGCTCTCCTTTAGGCACTAAATTGCGCAGGCTAGGCTGGAACTTGTGATCCCCTTGCCTCTGCTCCCCAGAATGCTGGGAGTTTAAGTATTTATTAACCCACCTGGCTCTCTCAAGAATCTCATTGGTTGCTTCTATAGCCAAAGTCTATTTCTCAGGAACTAGAACAACTGCAGGACTGAACCAGTGTGAAATCACACTTATCCTTCTTTGTAAATCAAGTTGGTAGGTTGAGTCCAGTTGCTTTTGGTTTGCTTTGAATTGGGTTATAGATTCCAAATTTAAATATTGACAACACTTAATTTCATATGCTATATATTAAATTCTAGTTACCTGTTACTATGTAATGTGTTCTTCAGTGTAGTAACTTAAAATGACAGCAAGTATTTTCTTGTTCCTCTGCAAGGTGAGCCAGGTTGGATAGGGAGTCATTTCCCTCCTCTGAGTCATCCCATTTCATTTTTATGGTTCAAATGTTGAACTCAGTTGAGGTGGGCTAGAGCAGCCTCAGGATGAAGATCCAGAACTGACTGAAAAGTCCCATATCACATGCGTATCCACCACCCAGCTGGGAAGACACAGAGGTGACTCCTAATCACATGCACCTCTGCTGCCACCTGCTCCATTCCAGGATAACTCCACATGTCAGTTTTGGTAAAGATTGACTTCTGCTATGTCATCCCAGGTCCCAAGGACCAGTGTGGGTAAGGCACAGACAGCATGGAGAGAGGGGGAGAAGCTCGTGACCCGGCCTTGGAACTTACAGCCTCACCTCCTTGGTATTGGATTCCATGAAGTGGTCACGGAGGCTTAGGCAACACCAGGTGGAGGGGATTCTAACACCTTTAAATGGAGTGGCAGCAAAGTTTGGAAAGAATTGTGAGACCACAAATATTGCTGTGATTTTTTTTTTTTTTTTTTGTATTTTAGGGAAGGGTCTACAGGGTGTTCAGGGTCTCACTACTAGACTGGACTCTTAGTGATCCACCTATTTACAGACTCCCAAGAGTTGGGATTACAGGAGCGTGTCACCATGCCCAGTCTCAACTGCCATCTCATTGTGCCCTGGGGGAGGGGCCGACACAGCAGGCCCAGGGATCAAAACCCTAGCCCCTGAGCCTACTTACAGGCGCCTTAATCTAATGAGTTACTTGGCTGGCCCTCATATTCAGTTTTTGTGTTGCCCTTTCTGTATTTGTAAATATATATGCCCTTTCCACATACATGCAGGGAAATATTGTAAAGATACACAAATTAGCAAAAAGACTCTAAAGCTGATGCCTCTTTTAGAAAGTGTTAAGTCACAATCAAGACTTTATTAAGTAGATATTTGAAATGCTGTCAGAATATTTGTCTTCTTGTCATTTACTATAGCAATATGCACACATACACAATACCTATACATGAATTCACAATCTACACATACAAGCACATGCATGCATACATACACATATGCACATATATAGATAAAACACACACACATGGAGATTACTTCTTATTTGTATATTTTTATCTCCATCCTTAGCCAAAGCTTCTTCTTGAAAGTCAAAAATGATTCAGTGAATCCCATATCAAGACACAACTGTCCCCTTATTTGGACCCAGACTGGTGGGTTCAGCCAATTTGTGTTTGGTTTGTCTATGAACTTGGTTATGGATCCCAAGAGGAGGAACTGAAATCATCAAACTAATTTCACATGGTGTACAAAGAAGAGCACAGTACTACAATAAAAGAGCTTTGTGATTAGTTTACCAAGCCATCCAGCTCCATGTAAATGACCTGTGATAAATGACTGGTCAGCCAAAGGAACAGAAATTGTGTATTATTTCCGCAGTATGAAGTAAAATGCCATTTGTGTTTATCATGGTTCTAAAAGAACGTGGTAGATTGTGTGGAACAAAACTTTCAGAAAACACATAAGTAGGCTTCTTAGTTACATACACAAACACACACACACACACACACACACACACACACGTAAACGTTTTATCAGGTTCTTGGATTTTCACTGTTGACTTGCAGATGGTAATATTATGCTAGAATCCATGTAATGAACTTACACAGAAATTTATAAGAGCCATGCATCCAGAAATATTTAAACAAGGTGAAGATCTTTTGCTTTCATTCAGAATTTTCTTAGATACTGAGAGTCACAAAATGTAATCAAAGTGTGACCTAACACACATCCTGATTTTGTATTCGGCTTATTTTTAGATTTTCTTTTAGTTTTTCTGGATAAATGGTGAATGTAAATAAATTGGTGAAGGAAAGCATTTTATCTAAAATATTGATGAAGTATATTTCAGCCTTGTCTATAAAAATTGAAGTAATCATAGTGCAAATGAGATATTTAGATAAAATAATGTTTTATAGTCCAAGGTTATCTAAATGAATTTACTATAAAACACCCCTGTTACCTGCTATTCATCATCTTTTAAGTATTTATTGTATGCAGGTAATGAGCTGATCATAATAAGAAACTGTGTTTCTTTGATCATGACAAATGTCTATGCAGCTGGTATTATTGTTTTTATTTTATAAGAAAGTGTCATTTCCTAGAGACTGAGTATCTAAGATCACAGAGTCATAAAGCTGGGCTAAAACCCAGGCCCAGATGACTCTCCATCATTGCTTTTAGCTACTGAGAGCACCGCTCTTCACAGAGGCTAAAAGTACAGAGGAAGGCAGTGAGTTTGAGAGGCTGTGGGAAGAGGCCCAGCGGAGCATGAACTGATCAAGCCTTGAGCCTCATGAGGAGTATAAGTAAAGACTTAAGAGGAGAAAGTTTCACTGCAACTAATGAAGGAGGATCCCTAGGCCCTGGAAAGAAGCTGGTTCTGGGAAATTTCCACACAAGACAAACTGGGGAATCATTATGTTTCCAGATGACTGGCAAACGATTCCAGTTCTAACTGTCTCCACTTGGCTTCCCCAGTCATTGGCTGAGCTGGGGTTGCTCTCAAGAAAGATAGAAGAATAAAATATGAAGTGAGACAGAGAAGGAACATAAAATATCATCGGTAAAGGGAACTGGGTGTAATTCAGGGAAAAGACAGTAGCTCCAAAGACACAGTGTCAAGAAAAAAAACAAGCTGATTCAAACAAGCTGCTGCACGGCTGGAACAGTGCACACTTTCTCCACAGCATATTCCCAGAATTTTTAGTTGTGCACTCAGAGGTACACCTGTGATGAGAGTCTTTGTGGCTGAATATATGTGGCTAGGTTACAGCAGTTCTTATAATCAGATGATGTAGGTTATGTTGGAGGAGGGGGAGGTACTGCTTCTAGTTTTCTGTCCTGTGAGATTACAGTTCTCTAACTTTATTCACCTTGATGTTTCTTCTCTAACTCTACTTTGCTCCAAACTTCCTAAAGGAGTTGCTGTGGCTGGAATTTTGAATATCCCCCAAGGCTTACACAATGAAGATGCGGGCACTGGTCTATGCCACCTTGAGGAGGTGGTGGAACCTTAAAAGGGTGCGACCTGGTTGGAGGAAGTCAGGTCTTAGGGGAGGGGCCTTTAAGAGGGACATGGGGACCCCAGCCCCTTGCCCCTCTCTATTTTCTTCCTGGCTGCCTGGAGGTGAGCATCTTCTCCACAGCACTGTCCTAGTGTGGTTTCCAGTGCTGCCACGGGCCTGAAGGCAGTGGTTCCAAGAACCCATGCACAGAAAACCTTGAAATTATGAACCTGAGTAACTTATCCTTCCTTTAAAGTGAATTTTCCCTGGTATTTTTTTTTAACAGAATGCTACTTCTGAAACTTTAATGTGCTTATGAATCACTTAGAAAATATCACTAAAATGCAGGTTCTTATTTAGTAAGTCTAGGGTGGGAGTCTAAGCTTCTGCATTTTTAACAAGCCCCTTCACAACTTCATCCTGAGTTCACAGATACCGCACTTTTTACCACTGATTGTGTGTGTGTGTGTGTGTGTGTGTGTGTGTGTGTGTACCTCGAATTTCTGGTTATTATCAAACCCAGGACCTCACACATACTAATGTTCCATCACTAAGATAGGTACTCTGCTTTTAAATAGTGGATTTCTAAAAACTAAAATCATCCAAACACATAAGAAGAAAAAAATTATGCTTTTTCAAGAAAAATGGTATTTTTTCCATCTTTCCACTTCCATCTTGTCCTACGGTTCATCTCCATATGTTCTAATCTGTGATTAGGTGGAGGAAGACCCAGATCTGGCAGGTGCCACCCCAGATCTCAGGGCTGTTGGTCTTTCCCTCTTCCAGCGCTTCCTTCCTCTTCGGCCTTCCTCCCTTTGCCTGACCCCATCTGCATGGCTGGGCTTCCTCCCTGTCCAGAGGGAATTCACCAGAAGCAGCTGTTCCTTCTGCTCATCAAGCAGTGTTCTTATACAGTCGTCTGATCTAGAGCTTTGAATGGAGGCATGGGCAGTCAGCTAGTTCAGGCTTCTGCCTGCAGCAAGAGGATGTCCAAGCCCTCCACCCAGAGACAAATGGCCCTTTTCCTCACCTAAACCACCATTATTTATACTTTTCCTAACTGTGCATCTTTTCAGACATCAGCCTTGGGCCTGCTGCAGTTCAGGACTCAGTCATCAAGACCATATTTGGATGCATTTGGTTCCAGGTCAGACATTCCAATTTAACACATTTATCCCATGATTTCCGAATGCTATCAAATGACACATCGTTTTACTTTTTTTTCCTTTGTTTTTCTCTTTCAACTAATTTATTTAATGGGTCCAAAATGGGTGATTAGACCATGAAAACATGTGGTATCCTAATTGGATTTTGAAAATGTGTAAACATGGCCCTCCAGTGGCCTGCTATTACCATCTGGACCAAATATAAACTTCTGACCGTTGCCTTCCCACTGTCTCTTATCTGGCCCCACCCTACTCTACTCTCCTAGGTCTCTCTTACTTCTTACTTACCTACTTCTCTTCCCAAGAATCCCTCTTATTTTTCAGAAACCAATTTCTGCCTCAGGGCTTCTGCCTGAGCCAGTCCTCCTACCTTCTATTTCCTGTCCTTTCTGGAAAAGTTTCCAGATTTCAGCTCATAATCTATATCTCTAAGACACATTTTCAAAATTAACCCTATCTCTGCTTTAGTCTACTGTGATTTCTAGTTCACTTCAGTGTCTTCTGATTATTTTGGCAGTTTGTGTTTTACTCACTTGTATTTATGAATCATTAATAGATACTAAGTGCTTCTTATGTATTAGAGTCTAATCCAGGCATTAAAGATCAAGAAAGCAATGTCTTTCACTTCATAGAGTTCATTTTACATCCACATTTGGGAAGGTGGATAATGAGCTGTGAAATCTAACAAACAATCATCTCAGGTGATAAAAACATACTGTTGAGTAGTAGGAGGCTAAATGGCAGGGGTGTGTTTACTTTTGATCTGAACTCTTCTTTTTAGAATGCACTCTAAAAATATCTTCCACATCCTGAGCAAATACTTGTTGACTCATTTGCTGAAATGTGCATGTTAAAGTTTGTGTGTTAATAAACTAGTTTGCCCATATTTCCAGGGAAGGCTCTTTCCCGAGGCCAGTCATGCCTCAGAAATTGCCACTGACTCATTGATGAGAAGGTACCTTTCTATGATCTTCAGGGTGACCCATAGCATCATCTCAAACTTCCGTCAGGCTCATCTGGGATCCTTGTTAAAAGTCTCTACCCAAAGGAATCCAGTGCAGTTGCCTTTAGGGACACATAATAAACATCGTAGTGTAAATTTCAAATGACAATAGTCAAGATATCAAGAGGAGCAGAGAGATGGATAGGTGCATGCAGGATTGAAGTGAGAGTGGAAGAAGAAGTGGATAGTAAATGGATGCATGGATAGAGCTAATCAGTCTGGGGATTCTGAGTTAGCCAAATTCACAAAAGGATTCTAAGCAAGTAAGCACATGACACAGTATATGCTTTCATGGCTCTAATCTCACCTACCCTGCGGCTCTCTAGATTTGGTTTGGGAAGGCAACTTCAGTTCAGATGCCTTCTTTTGGCCTTCATAAAGAAGCAGTTTATTCTTCATGCTCTAGATACACAAATCATTTTGAAAATGAATAATTAACATTGATTCTGTGAAATACAATCCTTTGTTCATTTCATCATTCATTATATAAGCTGTAGCTTCGTGTGTGTGTGTGTGTGTGTGTGTGTGTGTGTGTGTGTGTAACCAGGGATTGAACTCAGGACATTGCACTTGCCAGGCATTTCTTCCACTGAGCTATCTCACCAGCCCCTAAACTATAGCTTAAATACCATAATTTTCTAAAAAATCACTTTTGAGTAATGTTTACTTGCACTCATGTAATGCCACTGTGAGGAAAAGAAAAGATATCTTCATATCTTAGCAGGCCTATGAAGGACCAGATGAGGACCAGACCCACAGTCTCTCAGGTAACTGAGAGGCAGAAAGAAGTTCACAGCATCATCAAGCTCCAGCCTATCAGAGCTTCCACAGCCTAAGGAAGATGTAGGACACCTGCCCGGTAAGGGTTTGTGAGAACGGCAGTTTGTGTGTCTGTTCTTATCCCTGGGAAAGACAGGAAAAGTACTTCCCCCTTCCAGAAGGGAGGGGACTCCAGAAGAACCATTCTGGGGGTTCCACAATGAAGAGGAAGTAGTGTCCTATTTTCCAAACTGAGGCCTCTGAAACTTCCAAAGCTGGCAGACTCAATATGATCGAACAGAGGACTTCTTAGCAGGGTTCCCAAGGTGCTAAAGGCGTATCCCTGAGGTGTGAAAAAGTCATATAGGAATATGCAAACTGTAGTCAACTTTCAGTCTAGAAATTCCTAAAGCAGGGAGTATAAGAACTTGGGGAAACTGTGGCAGGAATTCCTGGGATGGGAAAGGTGATCCTCAACCCACCCAGCTTTATTCCATGCTTGGAGGCTGTGAAGGAAGACCCCAGCCTTTCCTTGGCTCCTTTTGAAGAAGTACCATTCTTAGTAGAGGGGCTGGAGCCATGGGCTCCTTTAGTTACCACTAACCTGAGAGCTGAGATGCCCCCCCAGGGCAGTGGTGGGCAACATTGCACTGGAGAAGGTAGGGTAGGCTGAAAAGTATCCATATACCCTGTGTGGCAAACACTCACCATAGGTGAGCCAGAAAAAATCAGAATAATGCCACAGAGCCTCCTTTCCATGGGCACATGGCCATTTAGTGAGGGATTTCTCATTTAGCAAGAGTCCTCCAGGCCTCTGCTGACTCGCTGATGGAGATGAGTGTAGAGAAGGGGGAGGATAGATTTGCTCCCGAGCCAGATCTTGCCCCCCACCATCTTTCTAGGGAGCCAGAGTCACAGCTCTAGGTTTAAATTGGATATGCAATTAAGGATTTAAATTAAGCCACACTAAGTTTTAATTACCAAATGTGACCAGGAAGTTATGGAATACACCCAAGATTTTGTTAAGGAAAGAGAAAACAGCGGATTCTACATAGCACAATTGAACACAGTGATTTTTTTTTTTAAAGTACATAAGAGCGTTTTCATTTTTCTTTGGATTTCAACTGTGCTTCCTTTAACACTCCATGAAAGGGGAAGAAGTTGTTCAAAAAGAAAAAGGAACTCAGGTGGGTAAAAGGGGAAAGGACAGTAAGGAAAAGAAAAAAAAACATGCAAGTCAGTTATACTGTTAGTTTCTCTTAGTTCATTAAAAAGGAAAGCTTGTGCTAATATTGCTAGGATAAATTTTTATGCCCTTATCTTGTACCCTGAGCAATAACTTTAAAGGCAAAACCATGTAATGTATGAACTATTGTTATTCTCTAGTGATTTTGTTAGGAAATTTTGTTTTACCTTTTTTTTTTTTTTTTTTTTTTTTTTTTTTAGAAAAAAAGACTCAATTGTCCTAGAAGCCTTTACTTAGAGCAAATTCCAGACTGTCGTGCTCAGATAATTCAAGGATGTTAATTTCCCTTTTTCCTTTTTTTTTTTTTTTCATATTTCAGCAGTTGTGTAATGTCCTTTCACTCATTGATTACTGCACATTAAGTCTTTCACAAGAAGTTCAAAGTCAAGCATTTGGTCATTTGAAAGAGAATCTCTCTGGCATTGATGACTTGTACTCCAGAGTGAGTGAGTTAGATGAAGTGCTAAGGCCTTGCGTCTGGCTCCTGGGTGATATCCTGAGATTTGTACACAGCAAAAGCAACCCTTTGGCCAGACCCAGAGAGGAGTCCAAGTGAACTCACACTCTGAAGCTATTTGTATTTACCTTTGTTTGTATCTCGCCATTCTTGTATAGAAGCAACATTACACTAGATTAAGGGGGTCTTGATGCAAAATGCTTTTGGAAAAGCCTGTTCAATGAAGGCAAGCTTGATCACAAGTACAAGGTCATACAGACTGATTGAGGGGCCAGGGAGATAGCTGAGTGGCATAAGAGCCTGCCTGGCACAACTGGTACAAGCAAGATCCTGAGTTAAATCGCTGGTAAAAAAAAAAAAAAAAAAAAAAAAAACCTGATCAGTAATATATCTCTGAGTCAATTTAGTACACTATTCAACAAACAAGACCTTCTCTTTATTTTCACATAATGACCATCCTGCCAAAACTTTTGTTTTATGGTCAACAAAGTCAAAACAAAACGAACATGAATTTAAAAATAAAATAACATTTGTTTCAGCTCCTTAAGTTTTGAAACTAAATGATGAATTCTTCAGCCTTAAGCTTTTTCATATCAATAAAAAGGAACATTTTTCCAGGAGCCTCCCTGAGGCCCCTCTTTTTTAAATTTTATGCCTGCCATGTGAGTAACTATCAAAGGTATAGGTTATAACACAGAGCCTTTCACTCCAGTGGATAATCGTGCAACTTGCAGGCATCATTTCACAATCCTAAAATATTTATCCTTTAGTCGGCCCACGCAGTCAATCAATAAATGCCACTCTATGTGATCATGGCAATGACTGCCAAGTGATGCAATCTTCAAACGTAGTGGGGGAGAGAGGAGAAGGGAGAGGGGTACTTACCCAGGACAATACCACGTGTTTTATAGCAAGAGGCCCTTCAGGTAGGCTGGCTGACTTCCATCCAAAACTCATTTATATCTGGAAGTCTTTATTGTTGTCTTAAGCCTGGAAATCAATGACCACCGTCCCCTCGAGATCCTGAAACCTGAAGCGAGTGTATTTCTTTAAGCACCTTTGCAAAAGTACTTAATTTTCCCTGAGAACTCACTGTCTTGACCTGGCTTCTGGAATTCAAGGGAATGGGAGAAAATTGAGTCCAATAAATGAATAACTTTCAGGAACTTCAAAGTTCATTATTTCTGATGGCAGCAGACATCCTTTTCCATTGTAAAAAGAAAAAAAAAAGATGAGGTATTTTTGTACTTAAATAGCTCTTTCAAAGTAGAGAATGAGAGTGTGTTGGCCTCTGGGCCCTCATGAGCACCTCAAATTCTGTACCTTGTTGGCTCAGAGCAACTTTGTTTGGAGTCTAGCTCCTAGTTGAGGGTCAGCTAAAGAAAGAATGAGATTCAAATTCTCCAGTCAGTTTAATCTGTGACTCTCAATGGTTGATGATAAAAGAAAAAGGACTCTAGAGTATCAGGTTCTCACACCAAAACTTTGGATGGGACAAGCACTTGAAAATTCAAGGCTTTTGGCAACTCATTGCTCTAGCCTATTTCTAAACTAGGATGTTGGTGACAGAGCTTTAGAGCAAAAGTTTGCCTGTCATCCCCTAATTTGGCTCACAGGTATCAATAAAAATGTCTCTTTCAAATTTGAATACACAGAGAACTGGCATCTTAGAATGATTTCATACAATATTGTACTTCAGGAGCCAATGGGAGGTAAATAAGTTTGCTTGGAAAGGTTGTCAGTGAACATTGCAGTCTGCAGTGGATGTTCTGTGGGATGCTTGGAGGTCTGTCCCTGTGAAATGAGAGCACAGAAGGAGGAAAGGAGCTCAGGGTGAGGCTGAAACTTGCTTGGAAATCAGTACTGGGGAAGGAAAGAGACTCTTCATAGAAGCAGCTTTGCAATGATCTCTCTCCCCACCCTCCAGTTTTACTAAGTTCCATGTGGGTCCTTTTAAGATTGGCCACGTATCCTGATGCAAGAGCAATAAGTTGGAAAATCTGTCACTTCACTGAATTTTAACGGTACCTTCAAAACAAGACTTGTACCCTGGGGGGGGGGGGGAAACCTACAAAGAAGAGGCCACTGCACCTCCCTGGATTAAGGAGCATCTGGAACCCAACTGAGTGGGACCACACCCTCCTTATCCTTGGACAGCCATGGCTCTGTGCCTTCTTTGGAGAATGCACACCCTCCTGGTGGAGAGCAAGGCCTTGTATGGAGGCATCTTCCTCTCCTCTCTGGGTGGAGCAATGGAGGAGAAAGTTCCAGTCTTTACTGGTCTCCAAGTTCACCAAAGTGTGCTTTGGGCAGTCTGACTTTCTCTTACAATCTATGTCAAACTCAGATCAATCTAAGGTTTGTTTTCTAAAGATTTCTAAAGCTGCTTCTTCAAACTTCACTATTGATCACAGATAGAATTATCTCTCTGATGTTTTATAACGCACAATTCCCCAGACCATGCTGGCTCCATATCATGTTTTCCCAAAGGAGAAACTTAAAAGTCAAGGCGGAAAACAAGAGCAAAGAGAGCACACAGAAGTTTGTACTTGCTACACAGCTTTTTTCTGCATGTCCATCAGTATTTGTTGGCACCATAGATGTTGGGTCTTTATGTGATACTTCAGTGTCATGCCCTGACACCATAATCAACATACTACCCTTGAGTTCCCGTAACTGACTGTCATATCTTGAAAGCCTTTTCATCAGCCTTTTGCTTTAACTTGAAAAATATTGAGATATAAGTGATCTCTCAGTGTTAACACACTGCGCATACAATGTGTAGGGCATCTTGCTGTACGTCATCTCTATGTCACGATTTGGCTCTTAACACACCATGCGCAGGTTCCCAAGTGGCAGGGAGGACAGGAATTGCAACTCGCTGATGTCCCTGACAGCCCATCTTCTCCACACTCTGCCCCTGGGCATCTTGTTATATCCATAGCAGTTTCTTTCTGAACGGGATGGGATTTGTGACTTTGCCCACGCTGTCCCACTGCAGATGTCTGCCTATGGGGCTGGCCTTTGGGCTGCAACAATTATCTTCCAGTGTCCCAATTCTGCAACAGTGTTTGAAGTTTTCATGCTGAGTCTTTTAAGTGATTTCTTCTGCCCACCCTGCTTAGGATTTCTTGAAAAAGAAAAAGTTGCAAACAACAACAATAAACCTGCCTTAACTTTGCCAAAAGAAATTGCCTGGGACTTTTCAGAAGCCACATTCAATTTAGGAATAAATGAAATAGATCTTCTCGACCGACCATGACAATAAGCCCTGGCCTACATATTCAGGGCCTAAAAGAAGTTGAGGCAATGGGCCTAATGAGAAGCAGTCAGCGAATCTAATGAGAATCAGACAGAAGGCCTAATGAGACATTTAACATGCGCTGCCTCTCCCTCCTCTTTTGTTCAGTTTTCATGGGAATCTGTGTTTGGGAAGCTCGGTTGCACTGGCTACAAGCAGATACATATGGCCTTCGTGGGGCGATCCAGGAAGCAAGCTAAAGACATAAAGATGCCTGGGGATGAAGAGGGTGGCACTTGGAAAATGTACCTACAGGCCATGAGGTAATGGTGTCTAACCTTTTCCCAGAATACCACTGAGTCATAGAGGTATGGGTGACCGTATAATAAACAGGCAGAGATTTCAATCACGTTACATCACTGTTCCCAGGGCAAGGCAGAAAAGGAAAGCATGCCGTTCTGCTTCTGTTGCTGACCACTACCATACAGAAACACCTGGAATGTAGGTGTTACCCAAGAAAGATACCTGGGATAGTCTCCTGATGAAACAGCACTGCTTGGAACAGTCGGTGTTTTCATTTGTTGGTCTTGGATAGGGTCGGCAGCGGGAGGGAGAGATAGCAATCAAATCATAGGTTGGGCAGGATTGAAGGTGGGGAGTGGCCATCCTGGGTGACACAGCTACATAGCCATTACCTGCACTAGAGGGATGAGAAAGACATACACCAGGTACACACACAGCCCTGGACACACACACACACACACACACACACACACACACACACACTCATGTGCGGACACACAACACACGCACCACTATTCAAAGTTTTGTCTGATCCATGCATTTCACAGTTTTGGAAGATAGCTTGGTTTTGAGAAACTAGGCAAGATTTCTGTTTTATTTAGCTTTCAAGCACACGAAATTTGCATTGGCCTTTCTTGCCTGCCTATCAAATTAACAGTCTCTTTGGATATACATGCTCTTTGTTTTATTTGCTTACCCAAATATATGCTTTAAATGCAACCCTGCCCCTCTCTCTATCCATCTGTTTATTTATTTATGACAACTCTTCTTTTGGTTGTCAAAGTCCGGCTTCTGCTCGCCCACCTGTATCTGAGTTAAATCTGAAGGTAAATGCAACAGACTTGCTCTTTGGTGGCGCCACCTAGTGTCTCCCAGTGGCAACACAGTTGTCTGTAGTAAAAGGATTAAAAACTTCCAGAATCTAATTGCGTTGGTAGAAGGAGGCTAGAACAGAAGCACACCAATATTTATGAAGTTCCGCATTACTGGACTCAGAATTTCACACGTTCCAGGTCTCTTACGCTTTATACAATCCTGCCTTGTGGATAAAATCGTTCACTAAAAAGCAGTGTTACTCATAGCTAACATTCGCTGAATACCTCCCATGAGCAGAGCGCTGTGCTAGCTGCTTTGTGTACCACTGGATCATTCCCCTAGCGATGTTACTAGGGACATGAGACACTTTACCGTTAGTGGTCAGGACCTGTAACATGACGCTCCCAGACTTTGAGCAAATCATATAACCTCTCTGTACCTGTTTACTTACCAACAACAGCTCATGCATCTGAAAGCACTGTAGTACTTAAAAATAAACAGTAATACTTGTAAAATGGTTTCAATATGTGTGAAAGATAGTATTAATTAACTATACACCTGCTAATGTTATTAATAGATTTTTCCCCAGTGAAGCTAAACTTTGCAAGATGAAAACATAAAAACATTTTTTTAAAAAAATCTATATGGACTGGTCTCAGAAATTTCATGTTGGCTAATGTCAAATGGACACTCATGCATTTCCCTGTCACATCCACTATGAGGCTCCCCTACAGTTAAATCAGAAGCCCTCCTCTTCTGCCTTGCCCATCCTACTATCTTCAACTTCAAACTAATGGCTTTGCCTCATCACTGAGAAAATGAACAAGTACCTATTCGCTTTATCATCTCCTGCTTGTCATGGGTCACCCACCTGCCTGCTCTCTGCACTCTGTCCTTTGGAAATAAAGTTCCAATTCCTCCCAAGGGGAGCTGCCCCAGGATGCACCTCGACTGCATGCTACATGCCACTTGTCCTTCCCAAAGCATGGCGTCTGCCTTTGCTAAGTGATCAAATTCATTCATGTTCTCTCTCTCTCTCTCTTTCTCTTTCTCTCTCCTTCTCCCTCTCCCTCTCTCATTCAGATCACCACTGTCCTCTTTTGCACCTGATTGACCCTCTGTCCCCCACATGCATACAATGAGATCTGAATCACCACTGCCATAGTATGCAGAAGTGGGGCCTTAGGGGAATAATGAAACCATGAGGGTGGAGCCCTTATGCATGGGGTCACGGCCCGTGCTGGTCAGTTTCCATTGCTGTCTCAAAATACTTGACCTAAACAGCTTAATAAGACAAGGGCCTTATTTTGGCTCAGCATCTCAGAAGGCTCAGTCCACAGTATCTGGCCCCTTTTCTCTGGGCCTAAGAGGAGGTGTAATGGTGGAAGGGTGTGGCAGAGCAGAGTCAGCAGTAGAAAGGGTGAGAAAGCCAGAGAGGAAAGGGCTAGAGGCCAAATCTAGTTCCCAGGGGCATGCCTATGGGACCCCTTCCTTACTGAAGTTCCATCTTCTAAGTTTCCATCGTTTCCCATAATGCCATAGGATTATGAGCCCATCCATGGACTAAACCCACGAGCCCCATGATCCAATCAACTCCCAAAAGCCCAGCCTCTGAACATATGAATTTTCAGTGCTGTGTTCCCTCCAGTTTACATTTTCTTCTCTGGTCCTTTCTTTCCTAGGAAAATTTTTTTTCACAATCTATTCCAGTAAAGCCTCTATGCCCACTATACATCCAATTCCTCAAGGAACTCTATGCCACCCGACCCACTGTTGACCTCTTACCCTTCATATTTCCACTCAGCAAAACCTGACCCATTTTTATTTGGAATTTCTTCTCCAAGTTTTGATGACAGCACACCGTGCTCCTTTATCCTGTTTGGATTAACCTGTAGTTGTTATAAGAACTACTAAGGGATCCATCTTAACCTTCTCTTTGTTCACTATTAGCATCTTCAACCTAGAAATTCTTTTGGAACTACTAGTTTAAATATCACTATCCATTTAAATAAAAGCTGAAAATTGACATTCTGAGTCCCAGCCCTTACTGAAACACCACCTTGGCCATAGGCTCCCGACGGGTCTGTTTTCCCCAACTGAATGTACCAGAAAAACCTTCAGCTGGCATAATAATGATTTTAATACCATCTCCATAACATGTTTCTTTTTCAACTTTGAACTTTTTTTCAATAAATAGTATCGCTATTCACCTAAACAAATTCTAGGAGCAAAAAATCTAGGTATTGTCTTTGGGTAACTCGTACCTTCTTAATTTTAAAATCATCATTTCCCTCTCACCACTTTTCACCATTGGACATCTCCCACCGGCCGAAGCTCTGCTCTTTGTCTCTTACCTGATCCCTGTAATGAGCCTCCCCACTTATCAACCTGACTGTGCCCTATGTATCTCCATTTTGGTCTCCTTATGAGAATTACAGTCACTATTTCAAAATATAAATCAGATCGCGCTATGTCTGTCCTTTAAATCCATTAGTTACTTCTTTACACATTGCAATTTTATCCAAATTTCTCACCCTTACTTACAAAGCACAATATAGCCTCATTAAGAAAAAAAATACATAATCAGCTTTTCCTTAACTGTGATAGTTATGCAGCATCATTTCACTTAATTCCTTTTTTTTTAAAGTTAGGAATATTCACAGTTGCTTACAATCAAGGAACTGAAATTGCACAGCTTAAGACTAGAATTCATTTAATGCCTGGATCTTTGTAGGAAAACATTTGGGATATGGATAAATTATGGACATATCAGGCAGATTGCAAACTCCTACCATCTAAGACCAATTTAAATGCCTGTGTGTTGGAGTATAATGAGGTATACATACACACACACACACACACACACACACACACACACACACACAAAGATAGCAGTGCTTAATAAGAACTTGTTGATTGCTTGGAATTTGACTTACAATTTCTTTATAAAATCTGACTTCCCCAAAATTTCAAAAACAAAACAAAACAACATAAAACATTTCCATCTTGTTCTGGAGAGAAAAATTGCTGGCAAAATGTAGGCCTTCCAATGGGACTAATGGACAAGCCTAAGAATCCATAACACTTTTAAGAGCCCAGTAAATGTTATACATCCCTTTTAAAATCAGAAGAAAAATAATATAAGCATAATAAATATATGAGTGTGACAATAACGCTAACTTGTATTCATTGATTTTTATACCAAAGCGTCCATAAAATGTAATTTTATTCTTTAATGGAGGGAGGGGACAAGGAAGGCAAAAGTGCTAGCAAAGTGCCCATGAAAATCATATGACTGACCTGTTTATGTAGATTTTGCTCCCCACAGAAAAGTTGGGGGACAGAATCATTGAACTATCTGGTCCCACTCACTGGGGAAAGACCTGTCATCTAGAAGAGATGTGAGGAAGCAGGAATTGCAGTGTTCTATTGTGGTTTCCTTTAACACTTACTTAGGGCCAACTGGGTATGAGACATTATTTTTCTATTTGATTTTCAAACACTGAATCACGGACTCTAAAGTCTTAAGTCATTGTGAGGCATGTCTCAGACACCTAGCTTACTCTCCACGGGCATTTGTACCTCTTCCTCAAGGTGTGTGTTATCCGAGAACTAGAAGAAATTTGAGCACAGAAATACTGCTCTTGTAACTCCAATGTAGCAGGATGAAACAGCTGAAAACAACAGCTTTTAAAGTGTAAACTTTAATCCTGAAAGTGTACCTATCATTTAATCTACTCAATGATGGTTACTCTTGTTTCAGGAACATTAAAAAAAAAAGACTTTAAGAAGAGAGCAAATCTACAAGTAATAAGAGAGTCTGCTTTTGACTCAATGTCTTTCCTGGAAGTTATCCTCTTTGAATTCACACAAGTGATTAATCCGCAGGCCTCCCCACATCAGAGGTAGAGCTTTGAGTGTGTCGCTTCAGCTTATCATGGCTGGTGCATCCGACCTGACATGTTTTACTGAAGTACAGAACATATCTTGAGGTTACACATACACATGTATGTACATTAATGCTTAAATTAACTGTTACTGAAATCTAAATATGATCTTTGTACAGTGTCTATTTTTAGTTTTTCAAAAAAAAAAAAGCTTCTGGTGGGAAAATCGCAAGTAGAGGAACAAGCTAAAGTTGCATGCAAGAGAGATTACCTAAACTTCATAAAATCTACTGTCAGGAATGGAAAATTGAAAAGAGCATACTGTGGCTGCTGGAGGAGGTCAAGAGTGTCAGAAAATTCAACAAGGTATTATGGTTTAGATAGGCAATGTCTCCCAAGAGTTACATGTGTTTGCAGGTGGAGCCTGATTAGAGGTGAGTCCCTGGGTCCCTGGTGGCATGGCCTGGAAAGCGGTCTTTTTGTTTCAAGCTCATTTCTCTGCTCCTTAGCTGCCACGTGGTGATCAGGTTTTCTCTTCTAGGCCCTTCCACCATGGTATTTCTGGCTTGCAGCCAGCTGACCACAGACTGAACCCTCTGAAATTGTGAGTCAATCTAAAACTATCCTTCAAGTTGGGGGCATCTGGTATTGTGTGTAAACAAAGGGGAAGGTGACTGATATGTAGATGGAGTTACCTAGTAGGCCAATCCTTCTCAGTCCTGCATGCTCAAAGCATCCATGGAAGTGAGGAGAGATGGCTTTATAATATCCAAAGGTCTCAATAACCAGGCTGTACTAGGAGCATTTAAATCAGAATCTCTGGAGTTCTTCTTCAGCACTGACTTTTGTAAAAGCCTCCTAGGAAATCCTACTATTCATCCAGAACTCAGAATAAGTACTAACTTAGGACTAGGCAGCAGCGTTTCTGAAATTTCCAAAGAAGACCAAAATTGGTGCCTGTGAAATGTTGCGAGATGCAATATTATTCTGAAATTAAATTCTCATTGAAAAACTTTCTTAAAAATACAGAGAAATAGCTGGGTATGGTGGCACACACCTGTAACCTCTCGATTCTGAGCGCAGAGGCAGGAATGCAATTTTGAGTCCTGCTTGGGAAACTTAGTGAGATCACATCTCAGAAAAAACTTTTGAAGGGGCTAGAGATGCAGCTCTGTAAGACGTTCCTGAGGTTAATCCCCACTGTCATCAAAAAACTAAAACAAAACAATTCAGAGAGGCCACAGAATGCTTAGGGAAGTCAGAAAGCCCAGCTAGATTCCAAGACCACTGCGAGATCTCCTAGTAGTAGCCATCTATATTGGACACTAGAGGAATAGTAAATACCACTGTATTTACTTCCTGAAGGCAGAAAGTAAAACAAATCTAGGGTTCAACACCAACACTGTTTTGAGGGAATGTTAGACTAATCATATCCATTCAACAAACATTTCTTGATTATCTATTGAGTTCCAAGTATTGGTCCAAGCATTGAGGGGTAATCTTACTTTCTAGAATCTGAGAGTTTAGTGAGGACATATTATCAAATAATTTAAAAATTATGTAGGAATTCATGATGATCTAATAAATGCATTATGGGTATTTGGCTTAAAACAATGAATTTGAGGTCCTTTGAGGAGACAGAACCTTATCTATATCTTAAAAAAATGAATGTTATCCAAGTGAAGCAAGTCAAGAATGCACAGAAGTTAACAAAACAAGATCCTAAAGTCATGATTTGGTGGTATATGGGTGCAGGGGATAATGATTGGACCTTAAGCTTTGATCAACCATTAGAATATTAAGCAGAAAAGAACAAGGTCAGTCAGTTGCATGAAGTAGATCCATGGTGACAGCCAAAGTATGGAAAAGGTAAGGAGCAAGCAGGAGGAATAGCATAGCTGCAGGAGAGAAAGAGGGTCCATAAGAGGGCTGGTGGAACTCAAACCAAAGTGCTGGTAGTGTGAATGCAGAAGAATGGATAGAAAGTGGAATCCCCTGGCATGAGAGGCAGAGAGGGAGGGAGAAAGGAAAGAAATAAGGGAGAGGGAGAGGGCTTTAAATATAAAGTGTCAGATTCTTCGTGGTCGGAGAATGTTTTTCTCAAGGGGAGGAAATGAAATGGGTAGAAGCAAGCAGTTTAAGATACAGGCCACAGACTACATAAGGGTTTGGGGCACCAGTTTATCTTGGGCTCAGCCTCACACAGTTCGGCTGCACAGAGCATTTGCAGAAAGTGGAGCAGAAAAATCTCGCCTGTCACCTTCATTTCCATTCTCTATTTGACTCATCCCATTGACAGTACTGATTAGTAT
This sequence comes from Octodon degus, assembly GCF_000260255.1. Taxonomy (NCBI): domain Eukaryota; kingdom Metazoa; phylum Chordata; class Mammalia; order Rodentia; family Octodontidae; genus Octodon; species Octodon degus. The sequence continues at coordinate 4,494,024 of NW_004524607.1, forward strand.
TTTCCTAATTCAATTGTTTTTGTAACCCCTCAATCACCTGGTGATTGATTACCGATGTCTATGAACTCAGAAATGACAGTGAGCACTCTGGCCTCCCCTCTGTCAGTAAACCAGAGACCAGGAAAATCTTGAGACCGCCCTGGGAAACATAATGCACTTCAAATTAGGAGCTGAAGGGAGGTGGAACATTGAAATTAACCTCCAGTGGAAACCCCAGTCCCATTGCAATGGTCGCTCACAGCACACAAATCCTCTTCCTTATATTGGCTAAATGCCAGAAGCACAAAAATGATAAAACTGCAGGACAGAAAGTTGGCACGGTCCTTGTGGCATTGCACACTGTCTCCACTGATCCATCTGCCTAGGAATGCTGTCTAGACTTGGCTTCAAGGAACATTCCTTCAGCCTTCGGTAGGCAGAGGGGTCCAGATCTTGCAATGTGTACATGATTTAGAAAGAACTAACAACAGGCTCTCAACAAACCACTGCCTTCTTTAGGTCAAATCTCACTGCTCCAACTGTGACCAGGAAACACAAATATATTCCAGATCGCTCAGCCCACAGGTGCAGAAGCTGCAAATTTCATACGCAGACTGGCGGGGTCCTTTCTTCAGTCTCCAGATGCACAAGGAATGTTTTATGTACAGGAAGACAGAGGCTGCACAATGACAGCTGGACTTCTCAGGAAAAAAGTATGGACATGTACTTAACTCTACCACAAATCCCCCAAATTCAAGCCACCAACATAGGAGGGAGAAGGGGAGCAGCCAGGGGGATTTTGTCTATGCATTACTTCCAAAAATTCTGAGTGCCTATTATATATCAGACATTTTCCAAAGATATTTCCCCATCTGGGACAAAATTGCTCACACTGAACAGACACATTTCCTGCCTCCTAGAAGTCACTAGGCAATTGAAGTGGTTAGAACACCACTATGCCATTTGCCCTCTGTGTATGAAATCACCAGAAAAGTGAGTTTCATGATTTACCTTTTATTCAACTAACCTAACCCCTTTCATAAATGCTTTGAAGGTAAATATTCTCTGAGAAGTGCATTTTACAATGGCAACAGCTTTACTGAACAAATTTGGCAAGTGTGCCGTTCGGAGTGCAATTACTATCTCATCCTGTGTCTGAAGATATATCTCTGTGAGGTATATATGTCCATGGAAGGCCATTAGTGCTCAAATGTACCATTAACAGAAATAAAAATAATCTGATATTATTATCACAGTGAAAACGATAATGATGACAGTTGGGAAATGATAGTGTGAGGGAAACAATGAAGCGGTGGAAAGAATGAGAGGAAGAGCAAAGAATTGCCAAACTATAAGGAGAGTAAGCGTTCAAGAACACTGAGCAGGACTGGACCTAGGAGACCCTTCATTCAGAAATATTTAATGGGCGTCTACTACTTTCAGCTCATATTAAATGCTGGACATACAACAGAACACAAAGAAATCAAGGTTTTCATGGGACTTTCTTTAAGAGAAAGGAAAGAGATGCAAAAAAGATGTAAGATGTTAAATGATAAGAGCACATGTAGGTGTGTGTTGGAGATCCATGTTAATTTGCCTACTGGGTGTCAAAGGAAGACACACTAATAGTTAGAAGACAACCAGTATTTACTTGGATTCTAATGGCTAAGTAGAAGAGTCATTCTTCAAGCAAACAGTTGGCTTGAATGTATTCACCATTTGTACTCACAGCCCTGGAAAATTAGCTGGTGTATTCCTCATTACTTGTGCAGTTTAGGAGCACACCTGATTATTGGACCACATGGGTGAATTCACAAGTTTCTGGCTGGGGCTTGTTCTGCAGCCTCTGTGGCCACACCTCAGAGCTCTCACGTGGGATACAAGCAGTTCCTGCATCAGTTCAGTTTCTTCCAGTAGGCCAAGAAACTTGTCCATGGCATGTGCTTCAATGTCTTCAGAATTAAGGCATAATACTTGTTCATCCAGACCAAGGAATTAGAAAACTATAGCCAACAGGCATCCAAATTAGGTACAATTCTTTGAGAAAGGAGGAATAGAGATTTTTTTCAGTGTTTTCCTTCAACACATTAGATTCATGGAGTATTTTCACTCTAGTATCAATTACGTTGGAGATATTGGACCCCCTTCTATTGCTCAAATGTGTTATGTTAAACTGAGATTTCTTCAAGCCAAGTTCATATTGCTTACCTTCATGGCCTAGCAGGTCCCCATGTGGGCTTAGACTGTGGGTCACCATGTTCTGGTCTGCATGGTATCACTGGGGTCAGGAGCGGCCACACCATGTGAGTCAGCACAGTGCATGGAGGAGATAAGATTTCATGTGTCACTTGTTAGCTTTCTGTTTGCATTAACCCTTCATAAGTTATACAAGGGAAGATAAAAAGTATGGTGTTTGTTTAAATAGAATACCTCTCCTTGTTTTAAACACACTTATCCACTTGTTAGCAGTTCTGGGAGTGCTCTTCCCTCAGTGTCTTTATGAAGTAGAATCAAGTACAAGGGACTGCTTCTGTGAAGTTCCATTCAGAAGAAACTCAGGGACATAAAACCATAGCATTGTATCCTCATTCACCTTATTTACTGGATCTAACACTCTGAAACTTTTGGATCTTCCTCAAAGTCAAAATGACCATGAGATAGGTGTGGTGACACATACCTATAATCCCCAGCATACCTATAATCTGCTCCTGAGGCAGGAGGAGTGCTATGAGTTCAAGGCTAGCCTGGGCTGCATAGGAGATTTCAAGGTATGGCTGAACTACATTGTAAGACCTTGCCTCAAAAACCTAAAACAAAAAAAAAGAAGGAAAGAAAGAAAGAAAGAAAGAAAGAAAGAAAGAAAGAAAGAAAGAAAGAAAGAAAGAAAGAAAGAGAAAGAGAGAAAGAAGAAAAAGAGAGAGAGAGCGAGAGAAAGAAAGGAAAGAAAGAAGAAAGAAAGAAAGAAAGAAAGAAAGAAAGAAAGAAAGAAAGAAAGAAAGAAAGAAAGAAAGGCCAAGATGGCACAGCGGTGTGGGGTTCGATGTGTAGACCACATGTAGTGCCAGCCCCACCCCTGGGCATGCTGAGTCTGCCCTGCTGGAAAGGCTACAAGTCCAAGCTGCATAATGAGTCCCTGTACCAAATACATAAAAAAGACCATGAGAGGTAAATAGCTTGAATGGATTCAAGACATCAAAGCCGCTATAATAGCTCAACTAAAGACACTCAGGAAAGAGGACGTCGAGAACTATTTCAGAAAGGCAAGATTGTACTTGCTTTGGCAGCATATATATGGAAAGTGGCAATATTAATGAGATAATTGTGTTTAGAGTGATAACAAAGATTCTGAGAGAAATTAATGGCAATGTTTTACAAGAAATTTTGTTAATTCAAAAATTCATTGTATTTTTCTTTTCTTTCTTTCTTCTTCATCCTTTTTTTTTTTTTTCTTTTTTTGATTTTAGGAAAGGGTCTACAGGGTGTTTAGGATCTCAGTACTAGATCGGACTCATAATGATCCACCTGTTTACAGCCTTCCAAGAGCTGGGATTACAGGCATGCCACCATGCCCAGTCTTAATTGCCATCTCAGTGAGCACCAGAGGAGGGACCAGCACAGCAGGCCCAGGGATCAAACCCCCGGCCCCTGCTCCTGCTTGCAGGTGCTTTAATCAGTGGAGCTATTTGGCTGGCCCTTCACTATATTTTTCAATCTTACTTCATAGCTAGGGTCCATGTGATTAGGTTCTAGGAACTCACATAGACTTTTAAACCTGGGAAATTAGGTAGCTAAGCTGCCTGAGAACTCATGTTTCCTATTCCTTCATAGTAGCAAAGTGCTGTTTTATTTTTGTTTTAAACTTCTTTCAAGTATTTTCTCACTTGTCCTCCATAATATAGCTGTTAGACAGCCTGTTCTAAGTGATAATCTGTTTTATAGTTGAAGCATGGAGCCTCAGGGAGGTTGGGTAGCTTTTCCAAAGACCTGATCCTCTCAGCTCAGAGCCCTGAGTGGCCTGGAGCTCTCTGACAGCATCTATCGTTCTTCAGTTACATCTGAGAGGTGCAGAGTCTTGGATTCCAGCCACATGGATAATTGCTGCCAATTAGAAGCAAATCACCTTCTTACCTACCTTCTACCAATGAGTGATTTTCCCTTCCTGGAGAAAATTCATAGAGGAAACTGCATATGAAGCTGTTTCCCGTGTGTTGAGGTGAGAACATCCAACCATGGAGAGAATTGGTAACACCAAGAGCCTTTCATCTGCCGCCTTTCCTCCAGAGAAGCGCTCCACCCAGGCATTGTCCAGGATTCCCCTAGTGCTTCCTGACTTTTAAGCTAAGGCCTGTTTGCAGATGACTCTGGCTAAGCTCACAGGATATGCAGAGGTGACTGGGGCAACCCCTGGACCTCCCATCATTAAGCTCTTTTCCTCCACACAGTGTTCAAACATGTAGCATACAACAGTGAACTTACCCAGGATCATCCTGAATGAGCTTGCTGTTTTAGTGAGCAGTTGGGAGAGGTTCTAGGGAACAAAAATAAAGCTGGTGAGATTTGTGTGTCATCAGAGTATTGCTACCAAGCAGTCCACAGGACAGAAGAGCAGTATCACCAGGAGGTGGGGACTAGTTTGAAAAACAGATACTTGGGCTCATCCAGAAACTAGAGTCTGACTCAGTCTGAATCTGTGTGCTTATAAGATTCCAAGGTGATCCATGCATGCATACATCTTTGAGAGACACATGCCACATAATCGATTTCCCCTGAAGTTGTACAAGGGGATATCTGTGCCATTATTCCTCTTACCCACCCTTGTCCTTCATTCTTGTGCATGTCTATCTGTTTTCTCCCAACACCCAAGTCTCACAGCACTCTTGCTCTTCAATATACTCATTAAAGTATCACAAGAATAGTAGAGTTGGTTTCTTGCCACAAATTTTCCAAATAATGAGTATGACATTCAATGATAAAGTAACTTCCACTGAGTGTGGATGTGCCTGGGATTTGAAGCCAGGTTTGTCTTATTCCAAAACCAAATCTATTCCCATCAGAACCAGAATTTTGTAGAAGGTATGCACTCCCTCTTTCTAGGATCCACACAGCTATAAAGATTTGTATAAAATAAGCTTTGTTGGATATTTTTGTCTTAATAGCTGATGCCATTCTAACAAAGATCAGTTGGAATAAGTCACATCTTCTTTGAGCAAAATGAAATCCAGAACCTGATAGTGCTAGGAGAAGCCATCCACAGAGAGATGTACTGTACCTGACTTTCTTCTGTGGGAGTGACCTGGCTGGTAACACCTCACCCTCATCCTTTAGATTTTCTTGATCTTTCACACTTTTGTACACATTTGAACCAAATTTCTTCATCTAGTTGACTTTGTTCAACTGAATACATTCTGGATTTTTTTTTTGCTAAGACTTTACCAATGACTAAACAATTCTGGAGAATGGTGCATGTCTGTAATCTCAGTGCAGGGGAGGCTGAGACTAAAGGATCACTATGAATCCAAATTGCATAGTGAGACCCTGTATCAAAAACCAAAACAAAGAATTCTAGAAAATGAATAAACCCAAGTCACCATTATTTTGGAGCACCTATTTTTATTTCTTAATCTTGGGAAGTATACTAGGTGGGGATTCCCACAGATGAGTCCTTCTAGAAAGAAAGCCTTCAATTTACTCCCTCAGGGCACCCTGGCCTTCTCCAGATCTCCCTTCCCTGGGGGATTGCAGGGATTTCACAGTGCATCAGTCAATCTTCAGCTATAAGAATGACTTCCGCAAAGGCCCCAGCTCATCAACAATGTAGTTGTTTTATTTCCATTGGCTTCTCTGTGGGGATAATAAATAAAATGTAAAGTCATAGTTCCTGTTGAAAGAAGCTTACTGTTTCTAGTGGGAATATCCAACAAATGCGTGGAATTCGTGTTGGAACACTAAGAAAGAAATGTGTAAAAGCACTTGGTTTCTTCTATTCATCATTCAGCTCATGGTCTAATGGCATCTGTATCCATCACTGCTTCTTCAAATCAGGATTAACTCTTAAAAACCAATTATCAGGGCATCTCTTGGACAAAACAGTCTCTGATCCCTTCCTTCAAAGTTATAGAATTCCTCTTCTTGTGAACTCCTCCCCAGCAGGTAGTGCCTTCCTTTTAGTAATAAGCTCACAATTTAATCCAAGGTCTCTCTCCAGGAGGAAGGAGTCAGGGTGTATGCTCTGAGAAGCTCAGAAGAGAAGTATAAAAAGCAACAAATATCTTTTACCAGAGACATATTAGCTGGACAATATATATACGGCATCTCATTTAATGTTAACACTAGTCTTACTGTCTAAACACTGCATCATATCCAAATATCTCAGTAGAAAGCCTCACATTTAAATCTGTATTACACTTTGTTCCAAAGACACCAGTGCAGTACCTCCTGATCACTTTCACACTTTCTTCCCACCACCTTGGATTTAGGGAACGTCATCATCTCCGTGCACACCTGGCAATCCATGGTACATTCTTGGGGTTGTGAGCAGACAGGTGAATCCTGCTTAGAGACTGAGGAGAAATGACACTGAGGACCCATTGCTGACCCCATGAATATGCCCTATTGTTTCTCCTGAGTTGGTCAACTCTGGAGAGAAGAAACTATCTAGTTTCTATTAGTCATCTGTTTGCCATTTCTTGAAGACACGAAACCATACAACCGAGGATAGTGCCTTGCCCTTGTCATCATTTTAGAGTTTTTAAGCATTTTTTTTAAAATAAAGAAAAACATAGAACAAGCAAATTAAGTAAGTGCAAATAATATAAGGATCAAGTGATAACATCTGTGGTGAATGGGGCTGACATAGGAAGGGTTTCCTGGGGGCGATAACTCTTCTCCTTTCTCCTGGCTAGGACGACTCAGAGTCAATGGAGGCAAAGGCACAAAAAGGGTGGCCTGTCAGAGAGAATTGTATAACCATCTGATAGAAAGCATTTCTCGATATTGATGAGAAATGACGGTGCTGATAGATTTCCTGTGACCGTAGAACAGATGAGTAAGACAGATTAATTCTGGGAATTTCTGTTTTCCATCCCAGGGAGTACTCCATGGGCCAGTATGGCTTCAGTGGTTGAAGGTACTTGCTAAAAATAGGATCCTAATGTTTTCCTTAGAATTATAGCACACGTCAGAAGAGACTAATGACCCAACGCTGTGATATTTTCTTTTCACTTCAATTGGCCTCAAACAAATAAACCTGATAAATATTATCGGAGTCACATATGGTCATTAAGTGTTAGAGTCAGTGGCTGTGTTTGTTTTACTGTGTAACAGATGATGAAACCATGGTGATGAGTGGGGTAAGATGGGATGGTTTCTGTATTTTCCCAGATTACACTGAAGAATTGTTCATTGCTTTCTCACTGACTTGTTTGAGAAATATTGTAGAACAGCTTACTAAAATGTTATTGACTTTGACAATCCTAAAGCAATCTGCATTCACGTCTTCAGATCTAGCTCTGTGATACACGATAGAGTTCAGAGTTGTCCTTGATGACAGCATTGTACATCCAATAAGCATTCTGTGGCTAAAATCTAACATGAACACTTGTAAGAACCATTATTCTTTACCAACTTATTAAGTCACCATCATTGAAAATGAATTTGGTAAACATTTTAAAGACAATAAGAGAAAATATGGTCCATGCAATATAAAGTATACCTTACAAGCTAAAGGCATACTGTAATAGCCTGCTCTTTTTTAGGATTTCAAACTAGTAAAGAAAGAAACAAACACTGTAATTATTTCCCAATAAAATTTTCACACATTTTTAATCTGATCCTTGTGGTTTTCACATTTTTAAAGTGAGTATAAAAATGGTGAGTCTTCTCACTCTTTTACAAATTTTTGCAAAAATAAAAAATTATACTTGTGTTTGGACTATTCATAAGAATTTTTTTTTCCTTTTTGCTAGAATGCATCTTTCTTTCAGAAGAGTGTTCTTTCTAAAACACAAATGTGGACCTGAGACTATCACTGAGTGGTAGAGTGCTTGGCAAGCACATTTGAGGGTCTGGGTTTGATCCCTAGTATTGCAAATGGATGAATGAATGAATGAATGAATGAATGAATGAATGAATTCAAATATCTTCCCCATTCCTCTCCAGTGAAAACTTTCAATTGTTCTACACTCACATAATCCAAATATCACAGCATTATATATACTAATATTCATATTAGGTCTAGCTTAGCTCCTTTCATATTAGGAGACAGTTTAATTCTTCACTGTCTCTTTACCACCATCTGTGTAACTCATAATCATTAGTGTTCAATGTCCCAGAACTTTCAGGGTTTTCTTTTTTGCTGTCTAATATGCTGCTTCTTATCTGCCAAATAAAATTCTTGTAATAATCAAGGCCATGTTAATATAGAACTTCCTGTGAAGGATTTTTGAAATTTCGCCCAAGCTCTTAGTGATTGCTTTCCTTACATGCCTTCTCTTAGCCCACAAGTCCTATTACATCCATCATTGATATTTTCAGTATTTCCTTTCTATCTCTTGCATTGTGCTGAATTGGTCCTTTTCATAACGGAAAGCTCAGTGTGAACACAATCCCTAGCCCCAAGCCAGTACCCCATTTCCAGTGTCACTGAATAAATGACTGACAAGCTGCTCTCCTAGAAACACGCTCAGAACTTTAGGCTTTTAAAGCCCTGATACCAACTGCAATCTCAGTAAGAATTCCAAAGCAAAGCCAGAGGCACAATTCTGCAAAAGCATCCAAGTGGCTTTTGGTTGTGATTTAAAACCACATATACCCCAGAGAATTGAAAGTGTCGACTCGAATAGCCACCCCCTTGTCCACAAGGAAATGGTGAACACACATGCTCTCTTCCTTGCCAATGTCCCCTTGAGTCTCTGAAGAGATATAGTCATTCAGCAGATCAAAGTTTGATCAGCATGTCACCAACCAGACAGCAGGAATTGTATCTCTGGCAGTCACTTCCAGGAGGATCAGGCCTGTGTTTAGTTTTCTAGCAGATTTCAGGGACCTGACTTGGCAGGAGAAATAACAATCTTATGGGGAAGGCTGCATGAAACCAAGGAAAACAGTGTCACACTTGATAGTGATAATGTTTCCACCAACATTGTCCAAACATGCTCTGTAATTACATACTTCATGCCACTCTAAAATGGTAGCCATCAGAATGTGGTTACAGAAATGCACAGTGCCACAGATGGGAAGAGCTTGAGACACCACTTTTTAATTATTATTCAGATGGGTAAGCTACAGATAAGAAACCAGGTTTATTTGTCAAACATATTAGAAATAGAGGAACAACTACAGGAAAAGATAAGCCATATAGGTGGCAACATCTAGAGTGGAGAAGCCACAGTTTCTATCAGATAAATCTAAATTTATCATTTATCATCTGTAGAGTTACAGGCAAATTACTTAAGTTCTTCGAGGCTGGTTTTTTTTTTTTTATTAAAAGACAAATCAATATTTTCTATGGTTTTGTCCTATGACCCCTAAATCTGATGATGTTTGAGTCTCTTATATTAAATGGTGTAGTATTTGCACATTATCTATGCACATCAGCCAATATACTATAAATCATTCCGATCTGACTTATGATATCTAATACAATGTAGAGGATATATAAATGTTTGTTATTCTGTGTGATTTATGGACTAGCACCAAGGAGAAAAAAGTCCATATAAGGTCAGTATAAATGTAGTCATCTTCTTCCAGGTGAAGTTTTGGAGTCAGATGTGCTTTGCACCAGGAGGTCACATCCCAGGTTATGTTTTGATTTGTGGTTGCTTAATCCATAAATGCAAAATCCAAGGACACAGATCCTGGGTGACTGCACTATATTTTTGTTTTAGAGGATTGCTATGAAGATTAGAAATTGTGCACATGCAGCACTTAAAACAATGAACCCTCAATAACTGATGAATACAACCTTATTATTAGAATGGAAAAAGGAGAATGTGAATTATGTTTAGGGTGAATTATGTTTTGTGAATTATGTTTTATTGGTCTACCAGCATCCAAATATTTCTAGTGTTCGGGAGTAAACTTATGAGAGAGGAAGAAGTAGCCCATCTTTTTACTATGTAGGCCTAAATAGGAGGGATGCTGTCATACTGCCACTGGGTGAGGGTCTCTCCATCAGCATTCAACCAGCATGACTGAATATGGGTGCAGAACAGCTCTTCTTGCCCCCTTCCTGCATCTTCTGCAAGGCTCCTACCATTATTTCCTGAGATCTAAGCCTAATTTCTGTTATTTCTACGTAACAGTGAATGTTGGTGGCCAATTTGATTGGATTCAGAGGTTTGCCAATAAGATGCTGGATTGTGAGGGCCTTAATCACATCCAATGCTTAAACCAGTGATGAGTGCATAAGAGTGGAGATCTAGAAGAGTGGAGTAGGCCCCTGGAGCATCACTTTGAAAGACGTATCTTTCCTTGTGCTCATGCACTCTTTACACCTCTGCTTTACCTCGCTCATTCTGCCAGGATGCTTTTCTGCACAATGGCCCATACCAATGGAGCCAGCCAGCTATTGACTGAGAACTCCAAAACCCTGAGCCAAAATAAAACTTTTCTCTTTTTATGAAGTTTTTGTTAGATATTTTGTAACAACAATGGAAATCTGATTAATTGGTTCTGACTGCTATGATAATCACTACAGTTATAATTGTGATAGAGGTGGATCAACCCTTTCCAATCTGTTCCTGCTTGTTTATTGTTAACTTACTTTATATTACAGCACTTCCTCGATGGCTCAAATTTTCATGTTCATGAACAGAATGTAAATGTATAAAATGGAAACCTGTGGCTAAAGCATAAAATTGATATTAAATAATTATATGCACAAACCTAGGCGTTAAAGCTTCTAGATCTGTTCTGGGCTTAAGAAGCTAACTATGCTGAGAAGGTAGAGGCCTAGAAAGAACAGGCTTCATCAGCAAGGGCCAAATACAAAAGTAGCAATCATCTAGTGCAGGCACGACTTGTACTTGGTAGCCAGTTATTTTCCAGTGTTTTTAAGTTGGAGGGAAATATATGACAGATGTGTTGGCTCTAGAAACAATAAAAACAGCTCCTTAAATCACCAAGAAGGGTGGGGGGAAAGTAATACAATACAGGAGAAGTCAGGAGGGAGTCAGCAGGGCTGTCTGTTATGGTTGAGGGTAACAAGGGGGTGATGTGTTCAGTAGCAGTAAACAAGCTTAGGGTGAAGAGGTTTTGGACCACAAGCATCATTCAATTTAAAAATTGCCCTGAGCCCCACCTTAATGGAATATGACATGCAACTTGAGGAAAAGAACAAGGATAAAATACTAACAAAAATTTAAGTGGGCAGCAACATTAAAGCACAGTAGTCTCTGTGTGTTTAATAAAACAAAGGGAAGGACATGATGAATCATTAGTCTGTCCCAAATTTGGTTAAGGCAGTGGTTCTCAATATTTGATGCACCTGAAGAGTACCCTGAGGTGCTTGTTTAAATGACTATCCCTGGGCTTCTCAGCCAAGAAGTGTCCTCATGTTGTGTTTTCTTTGAGGCCTGTGAATACGTATTTTAACAAGCTACAAGGTGCTTTTATTGCAGGAAGTATTACTCACTACATTTCACAAGAGTGCAGCAAGGATTTTAATTTCAGCAGGTAAGAGGTTATATTGTCCTAGGATAATATGTTCAAGACTAAGACACACGACATTGTAGTGCTATGTGTAATCATGGGTAAATAGAACGCATCTTTGAAAACTCTAATTCTCATTCTGAATTTGTATCTGGAGATACACAATCTAATTATAAGAATAGTGGCACCATTCATGAAAGCCAGAATTTCTAAGTGCTTTATATGGATGCAAAGTTTACTCCTCAGATCTACTCTCTAAGGTCAGCTTCATTACCTCAATTTCATAAGTAAAGTATAATAAACAGAGAGAATAAGAATCTTAGATATCACATATGATAACAGTTCATTTTAGGTGCTGACCTGAATGAACCATGGGATAACCTGATAATTGGGCAATATTATTCTGGACATATGAATGGAGGTGTTTCTAAATGAAGTGGACATTTGCACTGATGGACTCAGGAAAGCAGAGTTTTCCATTATTTGGCTAGGTCTCATCCAACCACTTGAAGACCAGGGTGGAGATAAAAACTGAGGAAGAGATGACTGCTTCAGCCTGACATAAGACTTCTGTGTTTGGCAAAGATCTTGCAAAGCTGTTTTGGTCTAGCCCTTCAGATTCAGACAATACATTATGCTATTAGCTCTCATGAGTCTCTGGTTCTCTGACAGCAACACTTAGGACTTCCGAACCCCAGAACCATGATAAAATAAACTCCTGTTATTCAAGTCACTTGGTCTACAGTATTTTCTTGGCATGTCTAAGAAAGCTGATGCAGGTTAACTTATTGAGATTAAATATTTAACAGAGAAGACTTCTCATCACAGCACTGAAGGAGCAACTTGTATCTCCTGACTGCTTATAATAGTGAGGAGGAGAGGAGTGGATATAAAAAAAAATAATTTATCTCAAAGGAACTTGAAGATCTAGGAAATTTTCAGCAATCTATATTACAATTTTTTAAAAAAAAAATAGGATAATTTGTTCTGAACAGAACTGTATGAGAGTGGCTGAACAAGCATTTGATAAGAGATGATGAGTGACACTAACAAACATAATCAGTCACTTCAGTAGAATCCAAAAGTTAAGATGGGATTCTACCATCATAGACAGTGCTAGTATGAAGCAAAAGGGGCACACAAGGCAAGACATAAAGAAATGCTGCCACAATTCTGGATTTTCAGGATGGGAATGAAGAAGCATTTTCTATCTTTCAAGAAATGTGAAGAAGGTCCTCAGGGATGACTCGAACATTATAAGGGTTTCCAGCCCCAACACTATTTCTGAGTGCAGAGCCCAGGAGAGCAAGGATGCTTCCATCAGTGCCAAAGAGAGAAACCAGAGCTCCTCAGAGCCAAATTTGGGCAGAGCTGCCACACAGTCTCACAGAATTGGAACATCCACTGACCTGTGTGGAAGATGCTAAGACCCTACCACACCTGGAGGGAGCCACAGAGAATTATTCTAGAGTTTTACATCTGATTAAATTAGGCCTTTCGAGATTTTGCCTTTCCTTGGACCAGTCATTCCTTTTTCTCTTTCAATATCTCCTTTTTGGAATTGGAATGTCTACCTTTTGACTGTCCCATCATTGTGGGGTTTTTTTTCACATAATTACCTGATTTCACAGGTTCATAGATAACTAGGCATTCTTCCTCAAGGTGAATTGTATCTTGAGCCTGACCCATATCTGACTTATATAATATTTATATGAGAGTAGGCTTTAGATTTTAGAGCTAATATAGATTAAGACTTTTGATACTGTTGAGATAGGATGAATGTATTTATATGATACAAAGATGAGATTTGGGGGACAAGCCCAATATAGAGTGAATACTTTCCCACTCCCACCAAATTTATATCCTAAAGCCTTAATCCCTGACATGATGATATTCACAGATAGCATCTTTGGGAGACAATTAAATTATGTGAAGCAATTTGGGTAGAGCTCTCCTGACAGGGTTAGTACCCTTATGAGAAGAAGTACTATAGAGTTTGTCAATATTTCTTTCTCTTGGCTAAGTGTAGACCCAATAAAAAGGCAGATTGTCTGCACGCTAGGAAGAAAGCCCTCATTGGGCAACAGAATTGGCCAGAAAAATTTTTCTGGAACTTCTCCGCCTCTTGAACTATGGAAACACAGTTTCTATGAAGTTATCCAGTCTGTGGTATTTTATTATGGTCATCAGAGAAGACTCTGCCACATGCCTAGGATGTTGTAGAGGTGGGCTTGAACCTAGAAATCTTTGGTGTATTTTTCCCTTGGTCAGCTATACCACATTCTCCATAGTCTTTTTTTTCCCAAAGAATTTTTTGAGGAAAAACTTTGTATTCTTCCTTAAGGTAATTTTAGTCTTCATATTTCTTTCATACCAGTGAACAAGAAAAAAAAATGTGACTCAAGATTCCAGGTGCTTGGATTTATTCTCTGTTCTTAGGATGGCTCTGACTACTGGGATAGAAATTTCTCTACCCTTTCCCTCTTCAAGCTGTGTAAGAAAGGCCACAAAGGAAAGGAGCAATAGAATCGCTCATTTCTGCATGACTCGGCCCTGTCACCAACACCTGTGTGGAAATGAAGTTTCGCCAGATGCTGTCATGCGTCTGCAGGGCCCACTTAGCCTCAGGCACTCCTAATGGTCCCACCTGTGACGCACGCTGCAGGCAGCTCATCAGACCACCATGCTGCTAATTTTCTGTAGTTCTGTAACTGCTAAAGCTCTGGGAGGAAAACACAGATATGTATTTAGTACCTGTATATAGGTAAAACATTTTCAAGAGCATCTCTGGTATTTAGATTAGCACATAGAATGTGTCAGAGTAACCATGAGGGCCAGGCTTGCATCTTGGAGAGCAGAAGAAGAACAAAAACCATACTTCCTTCACATGAATGGTGAAAGGGTCCCAACCATGTTTGCTTGTGGGCAACTTGGTGCTAGAAAGTACAACGTGGGCTAAGGGGAAACTAAGTCAAGAAAAGCTTTCTCACACATGTGGGGGTCAGTATTTGGTGGAATTATAGCAACATCATGGGCAATGCATGAGGGTAAGCAACTATGAACATGTGGGGTCCACTACTTTGACACTTGCCTGAGCCAGGACATTCATCCTGAAGCTAAGAAAACAGATAAAACATGACAGCCTGAGCTTCCTAACTCCAAAATCAGATCATAGCATTGTCCTGCATCGTGTTTTTTAAATTCTAAGACAGAATTTTTCTAAGTTGCTGATTTTCATAGGCTGGGCTTACACTCACAATCCTCCTGCCTCACGTCTCAAAGTGCTTGGCTTATAGGTAAGCAATACTACATTCAACTGGACCATTTGTTCTCCTCACTTTGGCTTATCCTTAACCTTTTGGTCTCAACACAAATTTCCCATTCTAACTTTCAGTCCCTGCTTTAGTGTTATTTTCTCTCTCAGCCCCTCAATGACAACTTACTTAGCACTCATACTTTATAAACTTACCACATCTCATGACATGATTTTGCCCATCCCTCTCTTAGAATATGAGGATCATGGGCATGGGGAATATGTCTGCCAGTGTCTTTTCATGATATCCCCTTCTAGGTACTTATCACCATGTAACCAGCCCCTTACATGCACATGGCTCTTGGGAGGTATTAAGTAGCAGAATGAATGAATCAAAAAATTAATCAATAATTCAATAAATAAATGAGTAAATTGGAAGCCCCTGAGGCTACAATTGAGTTTTCCATGCTGAGTCATAACACTCACCTAAATACAGGAGCCAAAGTAATCTTGATAACAAATACTGCCTGGCTCACTATAAACTGACTTCCCTGTTACACTTTAGCCAGAGCCAGAGAGAAATAAAGTATCGCCATCCACCAGACTTGGCCCATTTTGTGGTCAACAACAAAGTCAAAGCCTGGGTACATTATAAAGAAAAGAAGTTTATTTTGGTTCAGGGTTCTGGCCCAGGACAGGCAGACAACATGTGGTGACCACAATCTTGTTGGCAGTATCTCAAAGTATCATAGGACACCACACAGCATCACACAGAAGCCCTAGAGGCCAAACCAAATTTGTAATAGTAGCAGATTCACTCTCAAAGTAATCTACTAGCCCACTAATATCCATTAGACACAAGAAGGAGTGAATCTATTCACTAGAATAGAACCAAAATTACCAAGGAAAGGTCCTCTTTGGTCTTATTCATTGCATCACAAGGGGTTTAAATTTTACCAGGAATTCCAGAGAGGACAAACACAATTCAAACCATAGCATGTGTCTATGTGCTGAGTTGGGGCAAGCAGAAGGTAAGGATCACTTTATGTTCCACAGGTCAGACATTGCCCTGGTTCAAGTTGATTCTGTCCACAGAGGGATGCTTTTTCACTTAATCTGCCAAGGGCAGGAAGATTTTGGTAAGTCCCATAAGCAGATAGATGAAGGTACCCAGGATTTTGCTACTAACTCTAGAGAGCTGCAGACTAGTGAGTCAATGGTGACTAGAAAGAATGTCAGTCTCAGCCCCAAGATGGCTTTGGCTAAGGGGTCAAGTGTTAAATCCATAGACTGCAGAGACATGCTTTGGATTCCAGAAGATAACATCCATATCCAGCACCAGGGCCCCAGGCAAGACCAGAAAGTGGTGGCATTTTGACAAGATCTGTGCAAAAAGTATTTACTAATAACTTTACTGCAAGTTGATCCTAATGCAAACATCAGGGAAACCAAAGAAACAAGAAAATTGATGATAATGTTGCCCTATTCCTACTTCCTCTAACTACCTCTTACAGATGTTTATCAAGAATAATTTGTCCATAGGAGGAAGTGGTTTATATTTCTCGTCAAAGATGCAACTTTCTAAGCTTGAGTCTACCACAGACCACCTGCAAATTGTCAATGTAGAACATCTTAAGAAATACTGAAACCTGATTTCTCTATATTCTTTGTCCCATGGAATTCAAAGAAAACTGGATAAAGTGACAAAGCACATAGGAGTTGCTTTCTGAATTCCCAAAGAGTCATGACAGACTTTAGACAATGTACCCTAAAGAGAAAACAACATTTTGAAGATATAAAACCAGGCACTGACATTCATTTTAGTAGAAGTTGCTCTATCCTGTTCCTTTGACCTTGTAGTCAACACACTCTGGAAGTCAGTTCAGCAGCTCCCTTTTGCACATGGTCTACTGCATTTGCTGTTATTGACATTGCAACTTGTTCCTTTTTCTTTCCTCCCCAGCATCAGCTCAGAGTATGGGCCAAATGGCTCCGGATGAGGAGACCTGCTCAAGGCCAGTTGTCTGCGGTTGCATGTGTGTTCAGGCTCCAGCTCACACTCACTCTATCCTGACAAGTGCAGAAGGTGCAAACATCACTAGACAGACTGTTTTCTGAGAGGGATCTGCCTGCTGCTGAAAGATTTATCATCAGGGAACCACAAGGTTTGGAAAGGCCTTTACTTGAACCAAAATTGGTCATTCAGAGTTCATTCTGTAATCTGATCATTTATTTATATTTTATGCATCTCTACCAAAGAGAAGAGGCTGGTTTGAAATGATTACTTCATTAAAAGTTGTGTGAACAAAGGACAATCTCCCAAGACAGCCTGTGAGGGCTTCAGTGTGAAGTTCATTTGAATGTTGCATTAACCCTTTTGGTTCTGCACGGCCTCCAGAGAGAAGGATGAAGCAAGGTTTTGTCCTCTTTATTTATAGCCACTGCTTCAAATAGGACAATGAGATGCAGCCTCTGAAAGATATATTCCTTCATTTCCCAAATATTAATGGAAGAGAGTGAGGGTGCAGAGAGGAGGAAAAAGGTCTGGAAAAATCAAAAGATGGGTTGCCAGAAAGAACATTCTTCTTGTAAATATTGATAGTCTCTGCTTATAAGGCCAAAGTCAGTGACAAAACTCATCAATGATGAGAAAATGAAGTCACAGCTTGGTGTTATTCTGGGATAAAAATTATTATAACACCCTGTGCTTACTTCAGGGTTCAGGCCTATAAAGGTGTGATTGTTCTATTTTATCACACAGGCCAAAGCCATTTATATGGAGTCCAAGGAAAAGCCTGATCCATGTCATGGCACAGTCAGGATGCAAGCCTGCTTTGGGTGGATGCTTAGATAAGAGCTCTTACTCCAATATCTCTAAACCAGGTGAGAACATTTGGGTGCCCCCCTCCATGTGTGAACCATCCAAAACCCTCAGTGGACAAACCTGCTAGCTGTAATTGTTTCACAAAGGTGGGAGAGAGAGCAGATTCTGGATTGTCCACCCAGACTGGAGTTCAGTGATGTAACTCCATGAACTGGGTTTCCATGAAACTTAGTTCAGACAGGGCTGTGTAAAGAATGTCGAAGGCCTTCTTATTGCTGGATCCTTAGGAGATTTGTAAATCTCATTTAGGAGTTTTCAAAATCTTTCTGTTCTTATTTAAGATAGTGAGGAAGGTCCTGGAAGTTGGTTTATTCAACACACATTCTTGAGGAAGTTCATGTTTTGCCTTTCTTTCCCTTCTATTTAAAGATAGCTATGCATGTAGTTTTGAACAAAAAAATATAGAGAACTCCCAAGGCTAGGTTGTAGGCTCCAAAATAGAAAGGCAGAGATGTTCCCTTCCCATTTCTTGCTGACTGGAAAACAGATGTTATGCCTGGAGGGGAAGAAGCCATGTGGAAAACACCCTTTCTAAAAAAAAAAAAAAAAAAAAAAAAAAAA
>NW_004524607.1:4520617-4527329 GCF_000260255.1 Octodon degus
ATATTTTTACACAGAAATTTAGAAATATAACCATATACAGTATTGTCCCATGACAATTTTTTTTCTTGTCTCTATTTTTTATTTATTACCCTTATTTTTAAACAACCATTTACTTGAGAGACAATATGGCAATGATTGGTAGGTCATGACAAGCAGTACATATTTAGAAGACCAAAACGACAGGCATTCCAAGCAGGACCCTTCTATTACACATTGCTATCTTCAGTGCAGTTCCTTAGTTCAGAGGTATCAGCATATATAGTTAGTCAAGGTGAGAATCCTACCAATTAACTGCTAGTTTCAAAAACCTAATAATGTTTCTCAGGATCATTGCCTTATCCATCTTGTGAATATAAATTTATGGCTTTATCCCTGTCATGTTTTAAAATAAATCTTTATTTTGAAAATTAACAAACATTTCCTACTATTTATTTATTTATTATTGTCTCTTTCCTCATGGTAATTGAGGAAAGTAAGATTAAAACGAATGAAAATAAATGGGGGTGTAGATATAACTCAGCAGTACAAGTGCCTGCATGGCAAGCACAAGGTCCTGAGTTCCATTCCCGATTAAAAAAAAAATTGAAACAAATGAATGAATGCAAAATTAAAAGGAACGGGAAGGAGTGATAAATGGATGCAAATACACAGGTCATATGGATCTATATGTTACGCTTGGCTCTGAGCCCCAAGTCAACCAAAGCCAAAAAGGGAAGATATGGTCAGTTGCAAATTTCTATTATTACATGAGAAGAAACCTATTAGAACCTCAAGGGAAGTAAATGTGCTTTTCTTGTTCTAGTTTCTCAAAGAAATCACACTGATGGTGTCTCATAGGTGGGGAAAATGGTGAGTTATGTCATTAGTAATTTACTCACCTAGAGTCCTATAAGACAAGGATCCAATCTCCTTAAAACTTGGGCACAAAGTAGACTTGGTAGTGCAGGCCTATAATGCCAGCAATGTTCAAGGCTGAGGCAAGAGGATCACAAGTTTAAACCCAGCCAGGGAAATGAGATGGCTTAACAACATCTTGTGTCTAAATAAATCAAATCAAATCAAATCAATCAATCAATCAAGGACATTAAATTAAAATAAAAACAATTTGTGACACCTATGAACCCAAGCTTGAAGCTGTCAGTCCATCTTGATTGGAAGCGTGAACAGAGCAATTAACCTTTAGACAGCGCCTGCGAAAGTTGCATGAAGAGTGGCCTAATGTTGCCCTTTCAGTGGGTACATGGAAGGCTCAAAGTGTGAGGCAGCAGCTGGGGGCATATCCACTGTCTTACACCCAAATATCTCAACTGTAGCACTACACAAATTACACATATTGCGATGGGAACAGCTCACATGGCCACGCATCATTCTTCGTGCATGCTGAGGACTGCTTTTCATAAGATCTTTTTTGCAGAAAGCTGTAATTAGCTTCGAGCTGGAAAGAGCCAAGCACCAGTGACATCATTCGAGGCACCAGCTCAGGCTGTGTCCTCCGGGCCCTTCCCCAGAACTTGAGTCTCAGAGGCAGTGCTTTTGTTGACCAGCCAAATCACCCATCAGCCCCTCAGAGATCAGGGGCATTTCTTTTTTGGGGGGGGATACAAATAAAATATGAAAGTTTAAAAAATAAAGTAAATTTTTGAAATAAAAATAATTAAAAATTTAAATTTAAAATAGTAAATTTAAATTTTAGCAAGTTACTTTATGTTTTTACTTTATATATCACTACTTCTTCCTGTATGGGACTTTCTCCTGAAGGAGATTTTCTCAACCAAAATCTACTTATATAAGATCCAAGTTTATTCTCACATGGCAACACAAACCTGTTTCGATTTGTGAATGACTTATGAATGAATGATTTATGAATATAAATTGGGTAGAAAGATCCTTTAGAGAGTGATGATACAATATTACAATATCTTCATAACCATGAGAAATAGTGTTAGGATATGAAAACTTTTCTGAAACATCAAAATTCCACTTGTTCAATTAGCGGGATCTTCTTTAAGGCAAAGGAAAAACAATGACTTTCAACATGTCCAGGATATCCTCCCTGATGAAGGAAACAATCAGGGTTGATGCTGACCCGTGCGAAGGCTCAGTGGAACCCTGCACTGGACATCTTGTCATAGCATCAAAATCTTGAGCCACATAAAGCATTGCTGTTTTCCTTCTCTCATTTTTAACTATTCTGTTGCTTTACAGAAGCTTCTAGATCATCTTTCTGGCTTTTCCCTGCCAGAAAGAAAGAAGAGAAAAAGCACACAGTGATTGTATATAGCCAGAATGTGTTGTGGTAAGTTATAATATATGTAAGTAATACTTCCCCATATTTATCCCATAGAATGCCATTTAGCATTATTAAATTTTGTATGCAAATAAATTTGGAAAGGATTATTTCATTTAATTTAACACAGTTCTCTGAAGAGAAACACAAAAACATTTGTCCCAGTACAAATTGGCTGTAGGTAAGGCACAGAAGCATGTTCTGCTTCAGGTTTCAGGAAAAAAAAAATTGTTTTCATTCCTGAAGAGAGAACATAAATAGAGTTCAAACAACTAGGTGAACTCTAATATCCAAAAAGACATACATTAGTTGCATTGGAAAGAGTCAAGATTTGGAAATATAAAAGTTAATGGACAGCTCTCTCCACTTCATAAGGAAGCTGAATTGGGAGAGTACAAGCTTTCGTTGGGCAGGCCAGAGAGAGTGCTGACAGCCCTCACTCAGGCAACTAACTACCTTTGCATCTGCCAAAACTGTCTCTTGCTTCTGGATACAAAAATTAAAATACTTGAAAATAAAATAAGCATAATACGTGCATGTGGGAACAATTCAAATAATTAATAATTAGGTATGTTTTGAAATGATACAACATGCATGAGAAAACTTATGAAAGCACAGAGCACCATAATGTTTCTTTAGTTACCAGGAATTTACAGAAAAAGTACAATTGATGCTTAGAATATCGTCCCTTCAGTTTGGTCAGCTTCTTGTTGGTCATTATCACGAGGAGAGGAAGCTAGAAATAAGCTCATCTCCACATGATCTTCCTGGAAGCCTTCCTTCAAGAGATATTGAAAATAAACAATCTGGGTGGACTAGGGTTGTTTCCAGGAGCTGATCCATGAGGTTTCTAACAAGAACATTGAACTCAGCTGTGTTCCTTATCAAAGGGCAACTAGCAGCCACTCTGTGGTCAGTCCAGAAAGAGCTAACTCTTCCAAACTTTTCCCACAAATTATATGCTTTTTTCATGATTTTGGTTATTTTTCACTCAGAACTCACTGGTAAGGTAATGAAGATGAGCTGGGTTTTCTGAACCCCTACCCCTTGCATTGAGGGAGGTGGAGTCCACCCTAGCAGAAGCCATGACCAGCAAGACAGGTGATCAGTAACAAAAGATAATGAGACAGGTGGCAATTCTGAAGGTGAGCAAGTGTAAGCTAAGACTCGTGGGGAGGGGGTTCTTGGCTGTATCTTCTTAGCTTTCTGGAAGGCAGGTGGAGTGCTGTGTGAGTTCCTTTGCTTCCAGAGTTTTCCAATGAGAGGGACCATGTGTAGACAAGCTGCTCAGCTTTCAAAGTACAGTTACATTGGATTTGCTGAACTTTACTCCAGTTTGAAACCATACAAAATTCTTCAAGTATTTCTAAATATTTTGAATCCACTAGGTTATTTAAAGTGACCTGATGTCAGGGGCATGTGGGAGGTAGGAAGAGGAAGATTCATACTGTGTTACAGTAAATCATGGTACCATTATTTCCTAATAGTGTACACATGCATGTGTGCATGTGCGTGTGCATGTGCATGTGTGTGTATGTGTGCACGTGCACATGCACGTGCCATGTCTGCACAGGACATTTTCCCCTTGTTAAGAAAGTCCCCATCTCCCCAGTATAAACATTCAATTTCAACAGCCTCTGTGAGAAGCTAATACTTTTCAGATCTTGCTGCTCAGCTGTGTTGCCACACCAGTGATATAAATGTGTGTTGAACTGAAATGCACACATTTCTGGACTGATGCATTAAAGTTCTGAGACAGAAACAATGTGCTGGTATGCTAGTGTTCATTAAAAGAACAATAAATGTTAAGTAATGCTAAAGATTCTGCTAAAATGAAGAAAAATATTTAGTCATGAGAATGATCAGAAAAAAGATAGAAAAAGACATTCCAAACTCCTTCATGTTGATGTGCCATGTATGCGTGCATTTCTTTTAAAACATTTATGTTGTATGCCACGAAAGTGTATGCTTCTCAATTTCCAGTATTTTATATCTGTGGGGTACTTGAAAATATTTACAGTGTCTAAAATACATACGTGTTGTGCAGGAGCTTGGATATTTTCAGATATAAAGTTTGGATGTGGAAGCAAAATACAAAATGCTTCTAACGACACTACTGAGACTATCTTCAGCTCTACTAATGTCATTTATGTACCATAATTAATGCAAAAATACAGTTGTGTGGGAACAAAAGACTACCGTAAGCACAAGATCTATGTATCGCAAGTGCTAACTTCCAAAATAGCTGCAGACCACTGAGAGAAACAACTTCTGGAGTAGCAAGTACAAATGAGGTGCTGTGACCTTTTGTGGGTATTTGTTTGTTCCATTTCACAAAGGTCTCAGAATCCAATGGTCATCACTGGCAATTGAGCAATGAGGCATCAAAGGTTTCTGGGGGAGCAGGGATTCTGCCAGACTTGACACTAAATCTGTTTGTGGGTTTCCTTCCAGTCTAAATGACATGAATCATGGACTGATGGGAAAATGCACCCATTAAAAGTTCTTTTGTGAATCTATCTTGCAA
This sequence comes from Octodon degus, assembly GCF_000260255.1. Taxonomy (NCBI): domain Eukaryota; kingdom Metazoa; phylum Chordata; class Mammalia; order Rodentia; family Octodontidae; genus Octodon; species Octodon degus. The sequence goes on from NW_004524607.1 coordinate 4,525,432, forward strand.
CTAACCTTGGAACATGATCATAGATGCCAATTTCTTTAAAGATATAGCCATGCTGGTATTTTCATGCAGAGAAGGAATGGCACGACAGAGAACTAGACTGTATAAAGTATGCTCTGCGTAACATTCAGTTTCTTGCACAACATCATGGGGCTGAAGGAGAAACTTTAAGACATTTCAGGGAGTCCTTTGAAGAAGCAACTGGGGAGCCGGGGAGATGGCTCAGAGGCATAAGTGCTTCCCTGGCAAGCACAAGGGCCTGAGTTCAATCCCCGATTCTGCCCCCCCCAAAAAAAAAATAATAATAATAATAGAAGCAACTGAGATAGAGATATGTGTGCCAAAGACAGAGAGAAGCATCAATACTTTTCTGTAATTAAAATGGCATTGGCGCCTTCATGGGGTAGTGGAGGAGAGGCTCGCTGGGTGCATACTGGATGAGAATGAAAGCCCAGCCACTTCTGCTTCTCTTCCTTGTAATTTCACCAAGACACTGAGGACTGAAATTGAGGCTCTGCATAAGCAATCAGTGAAGGCTAAAGCAGAATTTTAAGCTGCTGACTGGAGCACAGATGACATCCCAGCACACCCATAGAGCCCCTTGAAAAAGACTGGGAAATGAACATTTAAGGAAATCCCCATCCACTAATTCATGGACTGCTAAGCTTATTAAGTAGGAACTTCCGTGACCACCCATCACAAAGAATACAGACAGCATTAGCTTCCCATTGACTAACAAACACCTGAGAAAATCAACTATAAAGGGAAAAAGTTTATTTTGGCTCATGACACCGGAGGTTGCAGTCCATGACTGATCCACCTGTTGTTTGGGGACCCATCATGAGGCTGCACATCACTGAACAAAGCTGCTCGGATCCTCGCCAGAATGTCAGTGAAAGATGGGAAGACAGAAGCTGGAGTCCCACAGCTTCCTTTAAGAGCATGCAGCTTGCCCAACAGGCCTTGCTTTTCAAGGCCTTGCTGGATTTCAAGAGCTCCAGAAACCAACAACCAAAACTTTAACATGGAGCTTTCCAGATCCTCACTGTAACACTCACTTTATGAAATTTGTTCAATAAAATCATTAAACAAACAGCAACAACAATTAAAGCAGACTGTAATACAGATGTTGGGAAGGTGGTAGAATCCAGTTTCCAGAGTGGCTACCATATATTATTATATATGGCCGGCTCTCAAAACAAAATTAGGAGCCCTACAGAGCAATAGAAAGTGGGTGGCATACACAGCCACAAAATAACCAACAGAACTTGTGCCTAAAGAAGCCCAGACATTGGACTTACTGGGCAAAAAAAGTTTAAATCAAATAATCAAAATATGTATATGTTCAAACAACAAAATGAAACTATTTGAAGGTTTTAAAGCAAACTGTAATGATGCCTCATTGGTGGAGACTATCTGAAGACCAGACTTCAATAAGAGTCAAAAAGATAGAAAAACTGAGCAAGCTACACACAAAGCAAGAAAGAATAATAATACAATGAAGACTAAATCCTAATCTAAGTAAATAAAATGAAACAGAAAAAGTAACAAACAAATCCAACAAAATGAAAGGTACTTATTTGAAAAGACACGTAAATTTAAAAAAACAATTAGCCAAACAAAACAAGAGACAAGACACAAATTATTAAATTGGATTAAAATTACTACTGATCTTTGACATAATAAATAGGATTTTAAGGGGACACTATGAACCATGTCAACAATTTAGGTTACGCTGAAGAAATAGACTCATTTCTAGAAAGATATAAAGTACCAAAACTGAATACAAAAAGTAGTGTGAGGTACTGATATACTAAGGTGAATAAATTAGCAAAAGAGAGAGAGAGAGAGAGAGAGAGAGAGAGAGAGAGAGAGAGAGAGAGAGTCAGAGGGTGAGAGGG
>NW_004524607.1:4527429-4534839 GCF_000260255.1 Octodon degus
TTTTTTTTGCCGAACCAGGGATTGAACTCAGGCCCTTCTGCTTTCCAGATAAGCACTTATTCCACTGAGCCATCTCCCCAGCCCCAAATTTGGGTATTCTGATACTTGCAGACATGAAGTGGCTTCTGAGGCTTACAATGGGTATAATCTTTCTCACTTTCTTGGAGCTGACTTACAAGATTTAAGCGTACACGCTGTGACAAGGGGCCCCAGAAGCGTCTGCACACAGAGCTGCACTGCACATGTAGGAAGATGCTCTCTGAGAGGCCCACTCCTTTCTCTTCTTTCCTTTACAGCTTAGAATTTGGCATGTGTATCCTGGTTAGGCTTCTTCAGGTTATTCGGAAGGTGATGATAGAAAGATTGGAAAACATTGTTGGAAAGATGGAAGAAATGAGGAATGATTTAAAAAATGAACAGACACTGTAGTCACTTCAGAGTCTGTCATTTATTCATTCATTGAACAGGCAACAAACTTTTCTGATACACAGACACCCATGCAGACAAGATTTTTTCTAACTTCAGAAAATGTGAATATAGATTTCAAGGTAGATAATGGGGCAAATATTTCCTAGGAAAGCTGATGAGTATCTGAATAGTTGAGATTGCATACCATTCCAAGAATAATAATTTATCAGCATAACTTAGAGCAACAAATTGAGGTCACATAGTTCCTTTATTCAGCTAACATTTGTATTTTCCCAATAAAATATTTAAGAGGATGTGTTTGAGATAAGGCAGGATGAAATGCTACCTTTGGTGACATTTGGCAATTCATTTCAAAGGTAGCTGGACTCCTTCCTTCCCAATCATGTGTGGGCATTTCTAGAGTTTGTATGTGACTGTCTTAGTCAGTTCAGGCTACCATACAACAGCCTGCTGTAGATATAAAGAGCAATGCTTTATGTTCTCATGGTTCTGGATGCTGGACGTTCTAGATCAAGCTTTGGCAGGATTGGATTTTGATAAAGTTTATTTTAGTGACTTGAAGATATCTGTCTTCTGTGTATGTCATCACATGGTAGAGAAAGCAAGCTTTGGTGTTTCTTCATTTTTTACAGGATAATAATGCTATCAGATTAAATACTATTCTTCTGATATCACTAACCTTACCACTTCCTCTTAGTCTGTTTCCAAAATAATCACATTGGAGGTTGATGGTTGCAACACATAGATTTTGACACAAACTTTTAGATCATAGTAACAAGTGTTTTTTCCTGTTTAGTAAGGCAAATACCACTTAAAGGGAACTCTGTATGAATAGTACAACAAAATCAGGACAAAAAATTGACTCATTCTGAAAAAGGCTCTTTTAGAACTGTAGATGTTTTCTTCCAGTATCTCTGATAGTAGATCAAAATGAAACCATCTTTAGGATATGGTATCACACTCTCCTCCCTGACCCACTCTTAGATAGCCAATAGAATGGATAATCCATTGCAATTTACCTGCTTACAACACCCCAAAGTGCCTAGGTAAGAGGACAGAGAATGACTTCCACGGGAAAAAGTAGTTGAGGGCTCCTGTGAGAATAAAAAATACTGTGTAGGGCAGTACTTGCCCACAGGTATATATGAAAAGCAAGGATTCTTACAGCTGACTCTAATTCACATCAGAGTCAGATATTTGCACTCTCATTTAACAGAAGAAAATTCAAAAGAAGTGAATATTCAAAATTATAGAAAAAAAATCTATGATGAGGACAGAATTTCCCAAGCCCAAACCTACTGGCTTCCAAAGCTTCTAGGACACATGTATCACAGCTCTGTCCTACTCTTGGTTTGTTCCAGAAGGAAAATATTCCCAATTAGCAGTCCGCTGGTTCAGTCTTACTTTGAACAGAACTAGCTACTGCTCTGAGTTCCTTCCCACATAATTTTCTTAAATATTAAAGACAACACACCTGCAAAAGAGTCACTGAAACTTTTAACTTCAAAATTCAGATTGGCATAAGCCAAGAGACCCCAGGGAAGGATAGTAAAAAAGTAAGAATTGCATGTGTCTACATCTGTTTTCAATGAGGCTTATGTCAAATAATTTTATTATTTGACAAAAGCAATCCAAGGAATTACTTTGTGTGCTTTTTTCCAGAATGCCTTGAAATGTCATTAAAATTCACCTACAAGTGCACACACACATAACATAACACCTGTACAGAGTGTTAGCTCACAGGAGAACACAGGGGCCCAGGCCTCATGAGAAGGAAGAGAGTTGGCCTGCTGCAGCAGGGAAGAAGCAATGTTGCTGCTTATCTTAGCATTCCTGTTTCCACCAACCTGGGGGCAAATCATCTATTTTCAGCTTGACACCAATCAGGAAATGGCTCTGTTAAAATAGCTTTCCTGTTAATACAAATGAGATATATCCCAAGTAAATCAGAGAACAGCAAAATGGACCTGATTACTCATAGGAGAGAGGCCATTCCTGGGCTAGCAAAGGAACAATGGGCATTTTATAGAACATAATTGAGAAAGCAAACCCTATAGGAACAAGTTTCTTGAAGGTAAAACAGAGAGTCCATAGCACTAAAACTCTTGGTCCAATAATTTCCTATCTTTAAAATTATCACATGGTTCTTTTGGAAATATATAGGTGAAGATGATTATCACTGAGAGATTGTTATTTCTAGGTTCCGGGACATCTTCAGGGTATTGAAGAACTGCTTTCCTGGGCCATTGTCCAGGACCATGAATGGAGAAAGCAAGCTTGGAAATGATGTAATGTCTCCTGGAATGAAGAGCAAATTCTCTTGATGGTCTGTAGCAGAGGTAGGTTGCAGTGCAAACCCACTGTGTGTACAGAATGCATACAAGCTGTGGAGTCGTAGCAGGGGCTTGAGCCCGTGCACATGCTGATACTCATTCTGCCTCTTGCGCTGTAAGGTATTAGGTTCTTTGTCTCTGACTTGGGAGTCTCGTGTCTTCTATGAGAATCTATGAAAAACATATCCTTCCATTTACCTGGCAAAGAGAATAAAAATGAAATCCTAGACTATTTTTGGAAAAACAATAATGCTTACTTTCATTTTAAAGAGAAATTGATTAACTTTAGTAATATAAACACCAAGTATGGTGTAGTCACTTATAATTTCAGGATATACATAAATTGATCTGGAAATAATATGTTTTGAGTAAGGAAAAAATAGGTGAAAAGATGTGTGTATGAATAGCCCACCTTTACATAAACATTAAGACATTTCACAGGTATACGTGTACACAGTGTCTGGATGGTTCGCTAAAGAAAGATTTTGGATTAATTGAATATTCGTAGTTTCTTTGTTTTCTCATTTGTATGGTCTTCCTTTTTCTTTTGTAAAAATTATTCATTTGTATAATAAAGTAATGTTATAAACTATAAGAGAACTTCTCTGAAAGAAAAAAAAGCCTGTGTGGCAAAATTCATGTAGCTGAAACAAACTATGAAGGATTACTCAGCAGTGATGTAGTGAACTGGAGATAGAAGTAAGGTTCCTGACAGCACACAGCTTTCCATGAGGTACAGGTCACAACCCACTGGGCCAGGAAGAGGAGAAGTTGTGTAGAAACGCACAATGCATGCAATCCTCTTGAAACAACTGAAGATCTCTATCACAGCATCATTTTTTAGAAATGGTGTGCAAAATATGCCTAAGGTTTTATTCATTAGAACATCAAACTCCCACATTTGTGAGTTATACAATTATTCACTCATGACTTCTGAGACATGGCCTTCGATCTTACAGACTCATCTCTACAAGGTCCCATCTGAAATTGCTGGTCCTCTCCTGCCCAGCTCATTTCACTCATTTGCGCTGAACCAAGGTTCTCATTATCCTTTCCCCAGGTATTACCTGATTCTTGAACTGGTCTCTGTCTCTACTTCATACTGTTGCCTTGTCTGTAATTCTGCTTTCACATGATTTTATAAAAACGTAAATAAGAACATGCCATGTATTGGCTTCAATAGCCTCCAAATACCTACAAAAAGATCTGTGCATGGGCCTCCCAAAATTTCTCATTTTCCCCTTTCCCCTTCTTTCCTCATTCACATCCTTCTATTTCCTGGCTGTTCTTTATAAATATCTCAACTTTATCTTTTCAGTAAAATACTGACTTCAAGATTTAGCTTCCCTGGCATGTTTTGTTGTTGTTGTTGTTGTTGTTTTTGTTTTGGTTTGGTTTGGTTTTGGTTTTTTTTCTGCCTCCCTGAATTGCACTGTCCCTTTGGAAAGGAGATCCTCTACAGAGTCATTAGAACTCCTAACCATTCTTTGCTTTTCTTCATTCCACACTTTTACCTCTTACTTGCTAGTAGATATTTGGAGTGCAGAAACTATCTCTCATTCATATCACATTATAAACACATAGTCTTATAGTTCTGCAAAAGAGAATCAGTGTACATGAACCACAAATACAGTTCAAGCCATGAGTCTGAGTTCAAATATCCTCAACCAATCTTAAATCTGAAATGTCCCAAGTTAAAAGCTTCATTGTGATAGACTCCCAATACACTGTCATTAACATTTTGCTACCCAGCAAGGAAACAAAATATGGCTGATTCCTACCTGTAAAGAATGTTGCTTTAGGAGTGTTTGTGTCTGTCACCCACAGTCTTCCTCCACTGCCCCTGGAGGGAAAACACCTTGAGAATGTCAACACCACTGGGACAAAAGCCAACAGGAAAAACTGACATTGCAATAGCATAATATGCCTTATAAGATTATCCTGTGGAACTGAGCATAGTAAGAGATATTTTAATTTATTCAAAAACATTCAAGGACATAAATAAATGCTAATTCAGATGAACCAAAGCAGATGAAGGAAACAAATAAAATCTTTGTTCAGTCATAAGTAATGACCTAATCAGATATGGCTTGCAACTAGACATCAGATTTTTACTTCCCATTTAAAACACATCAGTTAGAACAGGACTCTAAAGCACAATTGACTACAGGTTTGAAGTATTTATTTGTTCAGGTTTCTTTGTTATCTGAAGTAGGTTATAACTTAGCAGCTCCTGACAGATTTTGAAAGGTCAAGAAGCACCATGTGACAGGCTAGCACTTGTTAAGCCATGTCTACAGAGGAATTTTGCCAAGAAAGGTTCTGGAAAAAACAGCTACCATGAAATCTACAGAGCCACCCCCTTAAGTCAAGATCAAGGGTAACATCTTTATCATTGAAGAATATTTTTCTTTCTGACATCACAGTGTCCTGAGCAGCCCAACCTGGCTTGACTAGAGCAGGAGCCAGTTTGTAAGTATCTTAGGTACTTCTAGAAGGAATTCTGAAGGTCATTCAGAATCCACACAGCTATGGAGTTTCCTTGAACACTGGATCCTTCATTCCATAAAGTTTCCTTGAACACTGGATCCTTCATTCCATAAAGGATCATAAGACTTCAACTGTCTTATTAAGTTTATCAGGACCAGGGCATTGCAGAGAGTAAGCACTGGCCATGGGCTGAAGCAGGGACCATGGTACTCCACAGTGGACCTTGATGCTGCAGGCATTGCTTCACAGAATCTTTCTGTGGCCCCTTCTCTGGTGACTCCATTTTAGTTTACTAACCACTAAACATGGATCCTTCCTCCACACTTAAACAGTTAAGCCTCTTGGTCTTGTGATTACCAAGACCTCTTTTATCATGATAGGACATGGAGAACTTTGTTATGTGCTTTGATGTCTCTTCTGACCCCAGGATTTTAACCCTATCTCAAAAGTGGATGCACTAGAAACCAGACAGTAAAAATATATGGCATTAGTTTCACAGCTCCCCAGAGCTAGAATGACTTACCAAGTCATATCATGCATAGAGAGGGCACATCATCAACTGATTATAAGATAAGACTGCTTAAAATAGCTTTCCTTGTAGCTGATGTAATAATTGTAGTTTCACAGTCCCCAGGACTGCCATGCTGGCCCTGCCCCTGGGGCATGCTGAGACAGCAATTGAGACTGAGCCTGGTGGTATGAGCCTATAATACCAACACTTGGGAGGCTGTAAACAGGAGGATCACTACAAGTCTGATCAGTGTAGTGAGACCCTGAAGACCCTGTAGACCCTGTACTAAATTTTTAAAAAATGGAGTTGCACTATTCCAACATGGCCAGGCCATAAGTGAAGTGGATTATTGTTGTTTTTCAAGAGAGTTTGTTTTATATATTTTTTTTCTATCTAGATCACTTCGTCACACTTCATTCTTTTCCAATTTTGCAGAATTGTATACTATATTTGTATTTGAGGATTCCCCTTTCAAGACTCAACCAGGGGAGTCACATGCTATGTAGTTTGGCCTATGAGGATTGCTTCTTCAGTTGCTATTGTCTTTATTCCTCAACAATACAACAACTGTATACACAACATTCAATTTGCATTAGGTATGGTAAGTAATCTAGAAGTGACTTACAAGCTATGAGAGTATGTTCATAGATTATATACAAATACTTTGTCATTTTATATAACAATAGTGAACAACTTTAGATTTTTGACACCTACGGGTAAGGTGAGGGTCCTAGAAACTGCAGATATCAAAGAAAGCCTGTGAATAAGACTCAAATATGAATTCATTCCAAACTCTGAAAAATCCCCCTGTGACTGCTTGAGACGTTGGAGGGACATCTAGGCACAATCCATAACACATGCAATATTAGGAAAGAAATAATCAAGGTTGCTATTCCATGTATTTCTACATGAAAAAAATCAGCATGATTTATTTCCACGAATTCCCATAAATTTGGAGAAGACTTTCAAAGTTACATAGCCAGAATTTATTCAAGTTCATCAGCATCAATTTGATAAAGGGTGGAGGTGTGTGAGATTGGAAAGCAGGGAGGTGGCTATTTTATTTTAATTGCCTGGGTGTGGGAGGATCTGGTTATCAGTTTCCTACTGAATGCACTCTGCTCTGTGAGAGTCAGTGTTTGGCTTTTTAGTCATTAAGCAGGGATTGTGTGATTTTCTGATTACTTACACATCAACTCCGGGACTTGCAATAACACTCCATGATCCAATCTCAACTTGCTTTCTTCCAGCTATGACAAGGATAACATCCCCACCTCTGGGAGTCTGGAAGCTCCTTTTCCTCCTCAATGCAATGGAGCTCTGGCCTCTGCCAAAGAATCAGCTCTAGAGCAACAAAACACTTTGTAATAATGAGAAACAGAGCACAGGTCAGTGCAGTTCTCACCCATCTAAGAAACAGAACAGGTTATCTGAATAATTAATTGTGTTCTACAGATGCTCAATTCATAAGGGTTTGCTGGGAAACATTCAAGATCTTGTCATGTTAAGCATCACATTTTCCAAAGGATCCAGGTGTGGTGCTGTATTTCTATAATCCCAGCACTGAGGATGAGACAGGTAGATCACAAGTTCAGCCTGGGAAACTTAGCAAATTGCAAAATGGTAAAGTCAGTGTAAAGGTCGTGG
>NW_004524607.1:4546778-4549151 GCF_000260255.1 Octodon degus
AGAGAGAGACAGAGAGAGACAGAGAGAGAGATCAAGAAAAACCCCGGCTCAAATGTATTGAGTAGTAATCTTTACCAAACATTAAAGAATTAATAGAACTAATTTACAATTATTTAGAAAAAGTATTCATAATAAATAAGCACATACAAACAACTCTGACAAGTTGAAAATTAAAAGACGAAATAGCACAACTTAAAACTGGGCAAAGCATTTGAGTGGTAGATTCTCAGTAAAAAATACACAGAAAGCTATGAGCACATGAAAAATGATCAACACATTTTTCAGTCAAGAGTAAACTCGAAATCAAAACTCCTGAACACACTACTTGGTCCTGTGACGGTGGTTCTAATAAAAACGACAATATCAAGGGCTATTCCAGATCTTGGAAAAGCATTTTCCACATACACTACTGAAGGGATAATAAATAGTGCAGCCATTTTGGAAAATAATTTCACAGCTACTCAAAAAGTTCCCTCCAGAGCTATCATATGGCCTAGCAGTTCAATTCCTTAAATGCAAAGGAATTGAAAAAATAATTGTGGAAAATCCTATACATGACTAATAATAGGAACATTGTTCAAAATACTAGAACAGTGGGACCAACCACATTTCCATCAAATAATGAATAGATTAGGAGAATATGGCATGCTGATATCCACACATGGAATATTATTCAGCATATATTTATATCTCTATCTATCTATATTTATATCTGTATCTATCTTTTATTCTTTTTTTCTTTTGTTTTTCTGTATCTATCTTAACAACAGTATGCTGAAAGACTCAGAAGCCACTTTTTGTGTGTCTTTGACTGAAATATATAGAACAGACACATGCATAGACATATAACATAAGTTTTGTCAATAACTGAGGCCAGGGCTTGCCAAATAGCTGAGCAGACTAAAGTGCTTGCAAGCAGGCACAGGGGCTAGGGTTCAATCCCCTGGGGCCTGCTGTGCTGGCCCCACCCCCAGGGAACACTAAGACAGCAATTGAGACTGGGTGTGTTAGCGTGCCTGTAATCCCAGCTCTTGGTAGGCTGTAAACAGGTGGATCACTAGAGTCTGATCTAGTGGTGAGACTCTGAACACCCTGTAGACCCTTCCCTAAAATACAAATTAAAAAAAAAAGAAGAACTGAGGCCAGAAGGGGTGACTGCTAATGATGTTAGTTTTCTTTTTGAGGAAATGAAAATGTTCTCAAATTCAGTAACCGTCATGGTAGCATAATAAATTATAAAGGCACCAAGATTGTTATAAGCATATAAAGAAACTTTATAATAAAGCTAATGAACAGAGTCAATACATAGGTACTTTGTTTCTAGTGACATTAGCCAGCCCTTTGCCAGCTATCTTTCACTCAAAGACTTTAAAATGATAATTTACTGTTTCTAAAGAAATAAACATTAGAGCATCTTATACTAACAGTGTGAAATTAGAACTGAGAGAAATAAAATAATACATGAATATAAAAGAAATATTTTAAAATTTTGAAAATGGAAAAATATAACCACTGAAATGAAAAGAAACTTACTAGAATTAGCATTATAATGGGCATAATTAAAGTGAAAATAATTAAACTGAAAGATAATATTTAGGAATGAGACAATAATGAAGAAAAAGAAAAGACAGATTTTTTGAAAAGATAGATTTTTGAAATGAAAGACGAGTAAAGAGAAATATTAACTGGATTTGAAGCAGTAGCATATATTTTCTTAAAGTTCTCATAAAAGAAATGGATGCCTTTGGTTAAGTAAAAGTATAGCATTTGATTAAATTTTTCCTACCTAGACACATTTTTTATAGTGAAAGGCTACTATGAATAAAGGCTATAATGAGTTATGAATAAAATAAGTAGAATTAAGTTTACATCTGAGAGTTTCCAATGGAAAGTGATATAGTCTTAGAATGTAATATAAAGAGATATTATATACCAATGAGCAATTAAACAAATATCAAAGTTTTCAATAGCAGTATAAGTCTCCAGAATAGAATTCAATAAAAAACAAGTAAGCAAGGACTTTTATTGTTATATGTTGCAATACCTAAAACTTACAGTTATTTTAATGTATATATATATATATTTTTTTTTATCCCCTTTCGCATCCTCCCTAACTTCCTTTCTGTTCTTTCCCCTGATCTTCTCCCCCTACTCAAAAAGTTCATCTTTATTTCACTCTCTAATTTATTTATAATTGAATTTCTCATATAAGAGAAACCAGATGATATTTGATATTCTGTATCTCACTTATTTCATTCAACATTATGGTCTTAAGATCTATCAATTTTCCTAGAAATTATTCAAACATATTTTCTTTATGGCTGAACAAAATTCCCCTGTGATTTTCCTTTTCCCTTCCTTCTTTTCTCCTTT
>NW_004524607.1:4549588-4550547 GCF_000260255.1 Octodon degus
CTCTACAAACTTCTTTGTCAAATCTTTTTTGTTCTTGGAAGTAGCTGTAGGTTCTAAATTCAAATGCATATGATAAGCAAACTCTTCTTGCTAATCATGCCCATTTCTCACCGCATACCTTGATGTCTTTTAGACTTGGATCTGTATTCTTTTATTTAACAAAAACAGAAAGAAAGAAAGAAAGAAAGAAAGAAAGAAAGAAAGAAAGAAAGAAAGAAAGAAAGAAAGAAAGAAAGAAACTTTCCTACATAAGAAAGCAGTGAGATGCAAGGACAGTAAGGGAAAATGGGAACGGGGCAACCCATGGCATTTTAAACAAATCTATTGTGCAATATTTCAAGGCAATTTGTTACCATGATTGAACCTTTACAAAGTTTTAAATTTTTCACACAGTGTTCTTTTCCTCATGTATCTGCAAATTAATGAGGTAAAACTCATGGAAGTAATACCTATTTTGCATTCCATTTTAAAAGAAAGAGGGCTGGCAAGATAGCTCAGTGGACTAAAGTGCCTTCTTAGGCAAGTACGGGGACCTTGGTTTGATCCCTGGCACCACGGTTCAATCCCTGACACTACATGCTATGCCAGCCCCACCCCCATGGCAGGCTAAGCAGTCAGAGTCTGGGTTTAGTGAAAAACTCCTGTAATCCCAGCACTGGGGAGGCTGAAAACAGGAGGATCACTAAGAATCCAAGCTGCATAGTAAGATCCTGTACCAGATATGTTAAGGGAAAAAAAAAAGAGTCACACAGAAAACAATATCTAATAGATTTTTATCAGAATTGATTCTTTAGTTTTAGATCTTTTTTTGTTTTATTTGCTTTTCAAATGATCTTGTTGGTCTTTCAAAAGTAAAATAGCCAAATTTCTGAAACTTCAATAGACCTAAATTCAAAATATTTTTAATTTTCACTTGTCTGCTTTAGTGTGCATATATGCTTTAAAAGAAACACCCTGGG
>NW_004524607.1:4557175-4590123 GCF_000260255.1 Octodon degus
TATTGTCAGGCATATTAAAGAAGAAGTCAGGGAACTCATTCAGTTTAAATTAAAATAGGCATGCACAAACCAATCTTTATTATGTATGTTTGTTCTATATATATATATATATATATATATATATATTGCTAATTGGTATTAGTCATTGAAAAGAAAGGCTATGTCTATATTGCTTGACCAATTTTTCATGCCTATGTTTGACCATTTTTTTATGCCCATAGCTTGTAATATGAGCAACTGGTTGAAGAGACAATGTACAGCATGCTAAATATTGTTACTCTCCTACAATCTTAAGATTTTATACCATTGCTTTTATTCTTCTTTTCTTTAAAAACATCCAGTGTGCACACATAATACATTTTTATCCACTTGCTGGTTGAATTTTTAAATGATATTTGAAAATTCTTAATAGCATTGCTTTCTTGTCCCAAAATGTTTCCCACATACATGTGATTTTATATGTGATCTCCTCTTGGTGGCATTTGAACTTTCAGTGACTGCAGGAATCTTCGGGTTTATGAGAACTCTGTCAGCTTAGTTAAGATGAACTTGGAATTGAGCTTGAACTAATATTTGGCCTTGAGAGGAATATGGAAAAATAAATCAGTTGAGTCTAACTGAAGGGCTGTAACAAATGACCATAGGCCAGGCCAGTTCAGCAACAAAAATTCATTTCTCAAATTTGTAGTTGCTGAGAAAGTCAAGACCAAGGTCATTCAGTCCCTGCTTCCCATTTCATAGAGACCCTGGTGTCCTCGTATGGTCCATGCTAACTAGAATTTTATCTGTTTGCTCTTAGAAAGACACGGCCTGTGTTACAAAAGTCCTGCTCTATCTTCTTTAGTTCCAGCACCCTCCGAAGACCACACCTCCAAGTGATGTCGCACTGGAGACTGACTTTAATAGATCAGTTGTGAGGCTAGAAGCATTCAGTTCATCGAATAAAACCAGCTATTTGAATCTAACCACATTATTTCAATTTTTATTTTATTTATTTATTTATTTATTTATTTATTTATTTATTTTGTTTTTTAGCAACCATTTGTCTTCCAGTAACAATTTTAGGAAATTTCCTGCTCTAGTTATCTGTGAATTCAGTGCCATCTCTTCTTTCATAGATGATTTGTCTAACATCAGAATCCAAGACAGTGAATCTTATTCCATTCTTCACAGTTGTTTTATCCACACTGTCCACTATAAACTGGAAAGATAAAAGCTCATGATTCCCATTACTACTAAAATAATGTGTCATATGTTTAGAAATTATAATGCTGTATCAGATCATGTGTATTCATCACCAATAATTAGTTCTCAATTAAGAGTCAACATCGAAGTGGGAAATTTGAAATGATACTTTCAACGTTTTTGGCTAGAAGATTAATTTTAATCATGACTCTGTGGAGACTCCCTGAATTCTGTGCATCACATAAAATACCAAAATTGCATTACAAGCACACTCATTTGGAAGGGAAAGAGAGTCTGTCAAGATTTGTTGTATAGGTTTCTGGTTCAGCTACTTCCTCCTCTTCACTTGGAACTGGGAGTTCTTCAGACTGCTCTAAACCACAAATTCCAAAGAGTTGTTCTTTGTCCACGGGTGCAATTATAGAGCTGTATTTGAAGGATCAGCAGATCAGAGAATGGCACAGCTGAAAGTAAACATGCAAATCTTTCCAAAAAGTTTAAAGTTTCCCCAAAAGTTGCTATTTCTTTCTTCTTTCTTTCTTTCTTTCTTTCTTTCTTTCTTTCTTTCTTTCTTTCTTTCTTTCTTTCTCTTTCTTTCTTTCTTCCTACTTATCTATCTGCAGGAGATGAATATATCATGATTGTATATTGTCAGGCATATTAAAGAAGAAGTCAGGGAACTCATTCAGTTTAAATTAAAATAGGCATGCACAAACCAATCTTTATTATGTATGTTTGTTCCATAAGATGAGAACACATCCTCTGCATGAATGTCAATGTGCTGCTACTGTTAGAAAGTAAAGAAATCTCCAGTAAGAATAGAAAGCGAAGGTTCATTTAAGAAAAGTTAAAAGAGCTAGTCTTATGGATAACTCACTACTATTATGAACTACTGGAATAGATTGGATTATGTTGCTGAATTCACACGCCTACAATATTTCAATGGCAATGAAATACCCATCTCTGACAAAACTAAAAAAAAGGAGGGATACAAAATGAAGGACCATTTTGTATCTGTATATACAAAATAGTTAGGATATATATATATATATATATATATATATATATATATATAACTACTTTCTCTTTATTCATTGAGAAGAAAGATTTGTACTAATAGTGTTTGGACAGGATATCATGTCTGCATCTTGTACTATGAAAAAACACTATGAAGACAATATACACTGTATCAATTATTGAAACTGTCCTACTAATTGGTTTTGAAACTTCTCATTGCTATTTGTTTCTTAATAAAATTAATAAAAAAAGAAAGTTAAATGATTCCAAGGGAAATTCAGGTGCTTGATCTTATAATACACAGGCATCATTAACAAAACTCTGTGAGCTGTGGTATGCTACCAAAAAAAAAAAATTTCTGGGTATCCAAAGTGACTGAAAAATACAGTTAATGTTTAAATATTTTCTTATAAATTATTACAGTAAGAAACACATTACTATTAATCTCCCTTAAACACTGCCTATTGTTATTGCCACTGTCTGAAGCAGTTCTGCAAGTCTTCTTTTGTATCTTTCATTGCACCACTGGCTCTGCCTCCATGCCCTCAATCAACTCAAAGCCTTTCATTTTATAGTCATTTTGACTCTGAAGAACGAATAGAAATCACACAGTGCCAGGTCTGGTGAGTGCCCCTCTGCTTGTAGGGTCCTGCCTTTCCTTTGGATGGCATGTGGCAGCAGCATCTGTCCTATTTTTATCATACTTCTTAATAAGACTCATGAAATAAGACTTCCAGAACTAACTACAAAGTGGAAAGAATGATGGTATCAATGGTTTTGAAGCAGAAGAGAGTATTTTGAGTGAGATAATGACAATGTGAGCTTTATGGTAACGAGTTTTTAAATTTAAATATTCACCAAATGTTACAATCAGACCCCACTATATACACTAAACTTAGAGAACTTACATGTGGTAACCTGGGAGTCCTACATAAGAATCTTCACAGCAGCATAACATCTATGTCTTTAGAGCATAGGTACATTGTGAGAGAATGTTATGTAGCATATAATAACGAATTGAAACAAATATGCAATAATATACATAACCACATGAAATAATTTTAGAATCTATGAGTGAATATGTTCACTTTGATTTTACAGAAAGGACTGACAATGGGAAGTCCATAATGAGCAGAGACTATTTCCTTCTTTTCTTTGTACTAACTAAATTCTAGGGTATGTGGACTACATTTTATGCAATGCCCTTAGCCCCAGAGGTAGTCCATCTCTCTGGTGAGATGTGTCCTTGAATGGATACTTAGGTGAAATGGGTCACTGAGTTCCTCGGACCCACACTAATGACCAATGGACTAATAATCCAGACCAGTCTGAGAGGATCTTTCTGTAGCGTTTATATAGAGAATTGAAATACCTAGATTATCTTGTCTGAAGGCCAAGTCTTAGGATTCTTTTGGGCCTGTTACACACACACACACACACACACACACACACACACACACACACGTCTTAAGCTGGATGAAATATAACAAGAGAAATTTATTTTTCATTGTTCTGGCAGCTAGGAAACCCAAATTCAAGGCACCAGCATATTTGGGTTCTACCAAGATAGATACCACGTTCTGTGAATCCTCACATTCTGGAAAGAGGAAAACTCTCTCAAGCCTCTTTAGTAAGGACAACAGTCTTCATGATCTAAGATGCATGGATGTGGGGATTGGGTATCAATATATGAATTGTTAGGGGCACCAGCATTCAGACCATTGCAGCAAATGAGGAAGTTTATTAGCAGAAGTAAGTTTCCATTCACCATTCAAGATCAAGCTCTGGGACCAACAGAATGACCTAACTGAACCCAAAGGAGTGAAGGTAAGAAGTGACAAGGAATCTCTTAGACAAGCAGAGAGAATAACTTAGAATCCATCTGCTAAACAAAACACTATAGTTTTACTAGGGAGATAGGTTGACAATGGAATAGAGACTTTCTATGTCTAAAGAAGTGTGTGGTCCCAGTCTGTGAGTGGTCCTAATCCACTTTCTGTTATTATAACAAAATACTCAAGTCTTGGAAAGTTAAAATGAAAGAGATTTAGTTCACAGTTCTGAGGATCTTTATTTCCCAAGAGCTTCTAATCCATTCTCAAAAGACCTTACTCAATATCTCTAGAAGGGCATTATTGATTCATAAGGGTGGTACCTCATAATCTAATTGCTTCTGAAAGGTCCCACCTCTTGACCCTGCTACACTGAAGAACCAAACCTCAGTGTTAGATTTTTCCTTGTGTGGTGGTTTAATTTGGTTTGGATTCATTCTGTTTGGTTTCAATACCGAGGGTAGAGCCAGAACCCACACATTGAGCTCTATCTCTTGCTTTTTATATTTTTAATTTTGAGACAGAGTATCACTAAGTCACTAAATTTCCTAGGCTGAACTCCAATTTCCTATTCTCCTGCCTCAGTTTCCTAAAGTTCTGGGAAGTGCTCACCACTGCAGTGTGCTGGGACTGTGTACCACCACACTCAAGTGCAACATATATCTTGGCCAGGACCAACTATATCCAAACTATAGCAGTCTCCAAGGAAACTTCTATCAATTAATACTTATGCCTTGGAGAATATTGCATTTAGGGGGGTCTGGAGATATGTTTCTAAATCCAAAGATAATAATTTCTACTTCTTTGGATGAAAATAAAACAGTCATTTTCATTTTCACCAATGACTATCAAATAGTCATAATTATCTGAGTAAGTGGTTTATGTACTTCAAATGGATGAATGAATTAATTAATGTTGTGAAACAATGGTTAATAATTATGAGTGATCAGACAAAAATCACAAATGAGTTAGAATTCTTGTCAAAACAATTTATTGGCTCTGTTTCTCTGATTTTCAAGAGATATTTTTCAGGACAAGTATCTCCTTCCTTTAATATCTTCCACATAAAGAGGGGAAATCTATGATTTCTTCTGATAGTCTCTGTTACTAAGCACTACAGTGTTTTTTAAACCAACCAGGGTACCAAAGTTCATAACTCTCTTTGTGAAAGCTCCAAGGGTGTATTCCCTGGTTAAAACATTATTTACCTCTTTGTTCTCCTCTTTCTTACTGTCAGGATACAGAGTCTCCCTAAACTCTTCCTATTATACAGGGGCTCCGACCCCTGCATCTTGAAAGTTCAGGCAACAACATCTCCCTCTCCAACTATTCTCAGCTTTCTAATCCTCCCAGCAGTACACATGAAATGGCCCTGACCAAAGGGCTTGTCTGAGACTGCCCAGAAGCTTACACAAGGTCTCTTTTAAGATAGCTTAGGAGGGAATTGTGAAATTAACAATCTCTGTGTTGCCAAAGCCTGTGTATCACAACCAGCGGGGGCACATGGAGGGAGAGAATTGTGTCTCTATTGAGAATCCAACAAAGTTTGTAGCATTTGTTGTACATTAGATTCACTCAGCATTATCATAACATTGCTAACACCATCTTGAAGCAAAGATCAAGGGCACTTTTGTATTTATTAACCCAACCTGGAACAGCTCTTTCATTAAATTCTGCTCTCTTTTGGATGAAATTAAATGTACCAGTGGACTCTTTTGAAAGAGGAGACAATTACAGAAGACTTATGGACACAGTTCAGAGCTTTGTGTTTTTGCTTCACTTTAGCCCTGTGGCTTGGGCTGTGGCTGTAGGCAAGGATTAAGAACCGTCTCTCTAGAGCCAAGCTGCCCTACTGAAGCAGACAGCCTGAAGCAGGTGGCAAGGGCCACCTGATAGAGGTATTCCTCAGAAGTATCCAGGTCTTACAAGCAAGAGTCAAGGTTCTGCAGCTAGGCGGAATGTTGATGTCTCCCTCAGGAAGACCAAGTGTGACATCTCTTCTCCTCCACTCTGGGGTATGTGGCAAACATTTCAGTGAGCATCAAGCACACAGTCCAATTCAGAAAAATGCTACAATTTCACACTAAAGATCCACTTACCTTAGATACTAAACCTTAGAATAAAAAGAAACTTTAGAATAAATAAGAAGCCTTAGAATAAAAACCAAGTATTTTCCCACACAGACATGGAAAATAGGAAACAATGCAAGGGATAACAAGGGTGGAACAATTTCTTTCAACACGTCTTGGAAATACATTGTGTTTCTCCTTTGAATTTACAAGTTGAATGAATCCATTATGATTTGTGATGGCTAAGCTTAGTTATGTCAATTTGATTGGGTATAGGACCCACCTGGGTGATTGAGAAGCACTCATTTAGATATGTCTGGTGCGTCATGATGAAATGAGTTTCTATTTCTTGTCCCTTGCCTTTTCCGCTCTGGCACTGTTTCCCTTCTCTGTTTTATAACAATCATGAAATGAGCAGCTTTGCTCCACACTCCGTTCTGCTGTGATGCTCCTGTCCTGAACCCAGCTCACCATGGACCAAATCACCTGAAAATGTGAGTCAATTAAACATCTGCTCCTTTAAGTTGTGGGTGGTGAGTTTTGCATCTTAGTAATGGAAAATTTTTTGTATATGATTTGTTTCAATACAGTAAATATTCTAGGTTGGATTAAAAAGAGGGCAACATCTGAATTTAATGTTTGAAAAAAAAATGACTGGGCTACCACCACTCTATTGATTGTCTTTTTCTCCATTCCACAGACAGTCCACCCTCTATATGCAAATACATCTTAAAGATGCAGAGACAACTTCAGTTTCCAGCTGGCCTCTCTGAGGGGTAGGAAGATAAAAATGACACTCTGAGAAGTTTTCAGTTTAGGTACTAGAATGTCCTCTGTAGTGAATGACAATGGGGAGATAGAACGGTACCTACTAAGGCTGCTCATACCAACCAGCGCCTTCTTTGGTACTGAGAAATCTGAGGCCATGGCTATGACAGATTTTCAAGGTCAGAGAGCTCCAACTCATGTTAACCCTGGTCTCCTCATTCCAAGTCTGACCTAGTCCAGAATCTTCCCCAGGAGCTGATCAGATCTCCTTCCTGGCCTCAGAATCATCTTAGTACAAGGGTGGAAAGAAACCTTGATTATCTCTGGCTCTGTGGAGATACTATTTAAGAGACCCTTCAATTTTTCTTTTGCTTGGACAAAAAAGAAAAATTTTCTGTCTTCATGCTGACTAATCACAACAACATTGGTATTTAGAAACACAGGTTCTAAAGATCCCTGTCTCCTGTTTGAGAAATATCCTGGTAGTCTATGTACAAACTGAACATAGCACTCTTTGGTGGAAAAAAATTAAAAATTCTTATAAAAACTAAAGGCTTCTATTTTTGTTAATGTATTTTCATCTGTACCTGTGAAGCAGTGGCAAGTACAGAACAGTACAAATATTTGCCACACGGTGTTGGGGATATGGGCATAGAAGTGATACCAAGCTCACCTAGGCAGAAGCAGTTTCTACCATGGTCAATCCCACTGTGTCTATGCCAAATCCAGTAGTCCTGCCACTTTATTGTCATCCAAATTAACATGCCCATAATTTCAAGGTGAAAATACTAAAGAGTTAAGGCTTAAAGCTGCTTATCTTCCATTTACCTTTTAACCACATTCTCTCTTTCTATTTTTCCTTCTTTCTCTTAGAATACCCAAAGACAGGGCATCTTTTCTTCCACCTGGAGATTCAGAGACATCCTGAGTTCAGTGGATTTGCCAATCAGTAACTTGGGTTGCTAACTTATTACAGTGTCAGGCCAAAAAAATTGGGAGAGAAAAAAGGAAAATATACCAATAGCCAGCCAACAACAAGACCACCAAGGCTCTGTTAATTCATGATTATCTGACATAGAGGCACACAAACAGGAAGTCTAGACATCCTCGCTTGGAACAGGCTGAGTCAGTCATTCCTGAAAAAAGCAATCTCTCTCTGTCTCTGTCTCTGTCTCTGTCTCTGTCTCTGTCTCTGCCTCTGTCTCTGTCTTTGTCTCTGTCTTTCTCTGTCTCTATCTCTGTCTTTGTCTCCCTCTTGGTCTCTGTCTGTCTCTCTGTCTGTTTCTATACCTCCGTCTCTCTCTCTGATTATATCTCTCTATCTCTCTCTGTTCCTGTCTCTGTGTCTCTGTCTCTTTCTGTCTCTCTGTGTTGCTCTGTCTGTCTGTCTGTCTGTCTGTCTGTCTGTCTGTCTGTCTGTCATTGTTTCTCTGTCTCTGTCTCTTTCTATATTTCTCCTCACTTTTGGCAATACTAACATGTAAAGGGCAGGTGCTAAGAAATGTCAAACTTTTCAGGGTTTCTGATGATGTTATCTTATGTTCAATCACAATTATTATTTTTCCTACATTTGGAATTCTTTACTCACACAAAAAGTCAAATTAAAGGGAGCAGTATTTTTTCATGTGCACCATATATTCTAGGTCTAGGCACTTAGAAAGCAAGAAGGACCAAGTCTTCTCCTGAAAAAAAAATGACAGTCTAGAAGATAAAAAAAAATGCTTAAATAATCCAACACAAGGTCAAAAATGAGTACTTTAGGGGCAAACAGAGGAATCATTAGCCAAGTAGAGAAAGGAAGAAAATTACCAAAGATATTGCCCCAAAAGAAGATGCTTCTAAGCTGAGTTACAAGGGTCAAGGTCAAGGATGCAGATGCTTGAGAAAAGCTATAAAGTAAGAGAAGCATGAGAAAATATTTAGCAAGATGGTCAGGGCATCTGAGGTGAAGCTAAAACAAGGCTCTAAGAGGTTGCAGGGATGAAGCATAAAGAACCAGCAGAAGCCAAACTGTAGAGGATGTGGCTGCATCCTGGGCATGTGCAACTTAGGGAAGAGTTGTTGAGAGGGAGTAAACCTCACCCATCGCATCTTGGAAAATACATCAGGACACAGGGCAATGGGGAAGAGCAAACAGGGGTCAGTCAAATACTATAATATTTCTGGCCCACAAATCATAGAAACTGAATTTAAAACTTTCAAGGATTGGTTATTTCGGAAGTAAAATTACTTATACTTTTCGAGTGATTAAATAGAAAAAGATGGAGTTGGAGGATATTCACAAAGCTCCTAGCTGCTGGCTGAAAAATTAGGGTTGATGATGCCAGCAAAACCTACCATGAAGAATACACCCAGAAGCTGCTCGTGAGGAAAAAAAGAGTAGAGTGTTAGAGCAATATAGGCTGACCTTCAGGTAATGTGGATGCTCCAGATGGAGGCGTCTGTTTGGCATTGGAAAAACAGGTGTGGACACTGAGGAAAAGTCCGAGCTGTAAAAATAGTGTGTAAGGTGTCTGTAATTACAAGGTGGTTGATGGCATATGATTCAATGAGCTTATTAAACAAGAGCAGTAAAAAGAAAAGAAAGCATGGCAATCACTATTGGATAGGTCTCCATTTCTATGAAATGAACCAGAATGTTCGGTAAGTTTCTACTTATTGGCACTTTTTGTTTCTTTTTTCAGAGCTGGAGATCAAACCCAGTGCTCCATATATCCTAGACAAGTCTCTACCACTGAGCTACATTCCATATCCTTCCCCATCCCCGCTTATCACCACTTTGTTGGTTTTTGGTTGGCTAGTAGGTTGGCTTTTAGACAGGGTCTTTCTATGTAGTTCTGTCTGGTCTTGAGCTCATTAGGTAACCCAGGGGAGCCTTAAATCCCCAGTGATATTTTTGCCTCAGTCTCCCAGGTACGAGAGTTACAGGCACATACCACCACACCCTAGTGATCACCACTTTTGAAAGGATTTTTTTTTATTTGCTCAGAGCACCCTGGGAACTAGATCCTTCCAACAA
This sequence comes from Octodon degus, assembly GCF_000260255.1. Classification (NCBI taxonomy): domain Eukaryota; kingdom Metazoa; phylum Chordata; class Mammalia; order Rodentia; family Octodontidae; genus Octodon; species Octodon degus. The sequence continues at coordinate 4,567,066 of NW_004524607.1, forward strand.
TTCGTAATCACATTTATAGACAGTGATATGAGGGATGAGAAACATCACCCAGAACTCCAGAGTCCAGATTTAAGGGATTCTGACAACTGGATGATCCACCAAAAATGAAATTTCAGGCAAAAACAAAGATGTTTATGACCACAATGGGCACAAAAAAGAACATTACTTTGTTTCTACACCTTTACTTTACCTTTCATTGCAATAATCTTTTTCCAGGATTGGAGGAACAGAGTGCATTCCATTCCATTCCCTCTGGAGAATAACTGAAGGAATTAATAAAGGGAAATGTCTATAAAAATTAGTTATTCCTGTACTGCTTTAGATTTGTTCTTTTAGTTATGGCATTTATAATTTAAGAGACTACTAGAACATTAGTATTCTCTCTTCCCTACTGAAGACCATTTAGAGAGATTAGGGGTACATAGCGAAGATGATCATTTCCCTCTCAGTTTCACTCTTTCCTTGCTATGTTCAAATTTTCACAGCATGCCCAATTTTGTCTTGCAGTGACCAGCTGCTTGGGTTTTATACAGTGGAAAATGCCTCCTACATACCTAGACCTGTGGTACTGTAATAGATAGGTGTTAGAGAATGAGTACTTGAGTATGTGTACATTATCTGGAACACAGTAAATATATAATACTTGTTGAATTAATGAATGGATATACAGTTGAATAGAAGGCAAAGATCTTTTTTCCAGCAGTAAAATGATCTCTGACTCATCATTCCTAGATGTTCCATTCTCTATAGAGAATGGCACCATCCCTTAATGTATTAGTCAGCTACTGCATTGCTTGGACCTTTGGCAGCCAGGAAGCAAAAATATACCCTTGCTGTTCATTCCCCTACTGAGAGCTTCGAGCCAGGCCCATCTCCCAACAGCACATTCAACTACTGATCTTATTACTAAATAAATTCATGGAATAGCGTGGTACCCTTATGATCCAATCACCTTCCGAACACACGAGACTTCTTTGGGGGTGCATGTTAGGTTTAAACTTTAACTTTCCACCCTTGGCACCAACTTCTCTAGTTTTAATACAATCTTCTTAGCCTATTGTCTTTTACAGACATGTCTTAGCATGACATTGTTTAAAGTGCTCCCATTATTAGATTGTTTTGTCTGATGTTGTTGATGACATTTCTCAGCTCCGATGATTTACTTAGAGACTAAACATTTATACACAGTTTCCATAATGAATTGTCTGGATCCTTATTGAGAAATGCTTTAGATATTATCTAGTCCCAAGCACTGAACTCCCATAAGTTGGTATCCAAGGCAATTATCTTGCTGGGTCATGATGCTTGAAATTGGAATTCAGCTTGAGAAGTTCTTTTCTCAGTAATAGGATTAGTGTGCTCTCCATCCCTGAGGTCTTTCTATGAGTGACCTTCGTCTTTGTATGGCTTCAGAGCAACATGAAATGATAATTGAGGAAAGAAAAGTCATCTGGCACCCAGACAGCAAGCTTTGAAATGCAAGTAATCCTCCTCCTTGTCATGGAGCAAACAGTTGTTGCTTCACAGTGATTTGAATATAAGTCTGCTCCATTATCTAATGGTACCTTCGGAGATAGTCTTTACTTTGCTTGTTGGTATTCACTCACTTTTGATTGAGATAGAGAATAAACTTTTCCAGCCTCCAAAGATCTAAAATATTCTAGTCTCAATTTCTTTACTTCACTGGTTCCATATAGAAGAAGAATACTAGGCAACAAAACTGTTCTCTTCTACTATCAGATAAATGAGCTTTAACATACGTTTGTCTTTTTTTCCCATAATTTTATTGAGAAACAAATAGCAATGAGACAGCTTCAAATCAAATTAGTAGGACAGTTCCAACAATTAATGCATTGCATATTGTTTTCTTAGTGGTTATTCATTGTACAGGATGCAGACAAGATTTCCTGTTTACAAATACTTTTAGAACAAATCCTTCTATTCATTGAATTAAGAGAATGTAGCTGTATATCTGTCCTAACTATTTTGACTATACAGATACAAAATGGTCATTCATTTGTATCCCACTTTTTTGTTTAGTTTTGTCATTTAAATATTATAGGTGTGTGAATTCAGCAAGATATTCCAAACTAGTTCAGTAGTCCATAATAGTAGTGGGTTTTCAGTATGACTGGCAATGTCAGAAGTTGTTAACTTGAGCCTTTTATAGCTCAGCATAATAATATGGCTTTACTTTTTATACTTTTCTGCTGGATGGTTAAGACCAAGATAAAGTAAGACCTATGTAACAAGAATTGTAGCTTTTGGATCTGATAAGGTTAGTCATATCCCCTCCTGTACCACAGTTAGTAGATCTTTTGTTAGTGTCAGCCATCTGGATGAGTCACAGACATTGCTTTACCAATTTGCTCTCTGTGAAATCCTGAGAGAATGTTTTCTCTCCATGTGACTCTCCTTAGGTATGTTCTACATCATTGATCACATTCCTCTTTGTCCCCATAATCTCCTTGATCAGAAAATTTGGGACACAACTGAGTTACATGATGTTATAGTACAGGTTCTCCTATGTCCTGAGTGACCTTGGAAGGCTAGGGCCAAAATGTTGACTGTCATTGCGGCCCTCCTTTTTCTCTAATTTTTGGTCTGCAAACTTAGGTTCTTAATCCTCCAGAAGAGAAGCTTATTGTTATTACCCTACAACCTAGGCTGTTGAGCTTAACCTCACTATCTGTCTGACTATCAAACATCTTAGGCACAACATGGAACTGGTATTTTCATCAAGTATTGATATGTTAAACTTTAAGTCCCTACAGAATATGACAAAAAAATAAAAGAGTTAAAATAAATGCTTAAAAAATAGGAATAAACAATTTCATATTTTTACACACAAGTTTAGAAATCTAACCATATACAGCATTGTAGCAAGACAGTCCCCCAACAACCCTTTTCCTGTCTCCTGCCTTCATTCACCACCCCTTTCCTTTTTAAACAAACATATACCAGAGAGACAGCATGGCAGGCACCAGAGTGGCATGGCAAGCAGCACGTACTCAGAAGACATGCTTGTCTAATTCTGATGGAACCTTCATGATTCCTTCTAATAAGCCACAAAAAGTATTTCATGTATTCCAGTGTCCTGAATGTCTTCTATTAAATTCCATCATGAAACACCTATAGCTATCTGGTCTATGCAAGTTCATCTTAATTGTCTTCTGGGATAGATTCAGACATTCCTGGAGAGGTGACTGGGTTATGGGGACTGTATACTCATCAGTGGGTTAATCTACTAACATTCACAGCTGGATGTGCTGCTAAGTGGTGGGGCTCAGTTGGAAGTGGTGGGACACTGTCAGCATGTCTTTGGAAAGTGTATCCCTTGTAAGCCCTTACTTTGTGCTGCTTCCTCATCATCGTGATGTGAGAAGCTCTTTGCTGCCATGCCTTTCTGTTGCATTTCTGTCTTAGAGCCAGCCAGCCATGGACTGAACCCTCTGAAAACATGAGCCTAATTAAACTTCCCCTCTTTTAAACTGTAGATATTGCATATTTGGTACCAGCAACTGGAAAGCTGACCAATACATGTTGTAAGTTCTGAGGCATGCCCATTTAACATACACCTACATTACCAAATAACTTAAATCTACAACATGTAAGAGTTAAATAAGGATTACATGGCCTTTCTTACTCTACTTTCTTAGGTTATCCACTCATTGATTATGGTCTGTTACTTATTGAACTCTATTCTTGATCATTTCTGTGTCAGGGAGGATCCTACTCATGCTTAAATGCATAAAAATGAATTAGCAAGTACAGACATTAACTGATTGGAAGAATAAGTTCCCAGAAGTAGATATATCTTTGTGTATATGCTAAAAAAGAAGGCATTATCAGCTTTCTCTTAAATTGCACTAATCACTATGACAAAATGACTATACCTTTTTTAAAATGTGCCACTTTTAGGACAAGAGCAGAGTTTTATGGACTAAAATACTGTGGGCTGAGAAGGACTAGGAAGAAGTGCTGGGTAAAAACTGGCTGTATAGAAATAGTATTGTCTGTGTTAACTCAAAGTGACCTAAAAGATGATTCAGTGAAAAAACCACTACTTAGATTTTTTTTAGTCTTATTTTCAAACACTATTTTTGTGATAGCTTAGATTATTGTTCAGCAAATATTTTTTTCTCTCTCTTTCATGGAGAGGTGAAGTTTGCCTGCTTTTTTGTTCTTTTTATAGTTTTATGCAAATATTTATCCTTTTTAAATTTTTACTCATTTTAATGAGAAGAAAAGATAGAGCAATGAAACAGTTTCAAAACAGGTTAGTAAGACAGTTACAATAATTAATACATTGTATATTATTGTCTTCCTAGTAGTTACTCAGAGGACAAGATGTAGACATGATATCTTGTCTAAACAATATTGCTACAAAACTTTCTTCTCAGTGAACTAAAAGAAAGAAGCTGTATGTCTATCCTAACTATCTTGTATATACTTCTTGACTGACTGATGTTAACTATCACCATATACATTTCTAATAGCAATGGAATGTGAATTGTGACATAAAGAGGTCTCAGATGAGTTTGTGCATTTTGCTTGCCTCTTGTACTTGGTAGTTTACCACAAGAAGTGATGCTGCAGATGCAGCTGCCCATTTCAGCCTGGGTCCCAAAATGAACACACACGGCAGACCTGAGCCCCACTCAGAGTCCAGAGAAAAACCAAAAAGATGAGTTGATTCTACTTCAGCTGAGGTGCAAGGCAGTCTGCAAATCTGTATGTGACAGAATAAATGCTCGTATAGCATGGTAATGAGCTTTGTTTGATTGGCAGTGCTATTTTGTCAATATCTGACTAAGATATTCTGTTGTAGATTGTCTAGAATTTTTTTCTAAAATTAAAAGTTCATTGGAATATGGAAGGAAGGAAAATATCTTGAAATTTCTTTACATAGCAAGTATATCATTCTAATTTAGATCACTTACTTTGTGTGGGCCAATAGAAATTTGTGGATAAAGTAATGTTGCCAGTTCTAAGATGTACAATTTTTCACATTTTAATATTTCAGAAATCAGGATGTGTCATGCAGTCAATGTGCATGTGACATAATGTCATGGGCAGTGTTTCACCATTTCCTCCTGGCTGTGACCATCAAAAGAGGAATCCATATTTTCTTTCATTCTAGAAATTGAGAAATCAGAAGACTATAAAGATTGACAAGACTGTAATCATCAAGATCAAGACGTGCTCTCTGCCAAGAGAAATTAATATATGAGGAGCCACAATATCAAATATTAATAGAGTATGAGTTAACTGAAAGCAAAGTAATATTATTGTGTTGTAAAAAATGAACTATGAAGTTCACAGTGAATTATGATAAAGCTGGCTTTTTGAGTATGCTTAATTTCCTGAATGCATCTTCTTTCAGAAAAATAGATTACTATATCTTACTGTAACAAAGCAATTATTTTTAATTTGGAAATTGTTCAGAACAAGCCCTACCAATTGATCACCTTGACCATAAAACAGCTATACTCATGGCCCCATTTAGCATGGGAAACTGCACAGGACGCATTAGTAATATGTGGAATTACTTAGGACTTGTCTTGTGAAAGTTGGCAATTATTAACCAAAATAGAATTTTAGTTTTTGTTTATCTTATATCAAGCTGCTCGTTTTGATTATACTTAGTCAACAGTTTCAGCTGAAGTTTTCCCATGAAACAATGTTATAATTGGTTGGATAATTGGGAGTTGTGTTCCTGACCAAGGACTCAGCAGCAAATAAATCATAGATATCACCAACAATATGTCATACAAGCAAGATACAACAACCATAAAACTCTAAAGCCATTTGAGTTAGTAAACTCACAATCCCAGTCCCATAAAGCAGAAAAAACTTAAAAATAAAACTTAAAATACAGGCCTACTGCGTCATAAATTTGGCAGATCTAACATTAATACAAAGCTAGCAGATCTAACACTAATAGAAGGTTAGCTGTAAACACTGAATGATGACTTGTAGGATAACGCATAGAGCCTAGCTCTTCAAGAAAAGTCAAACAAGCTGTCACAATTAAGTTTGACAGATGAATTATTTATCCTTCAATAAATCAATAAATTCCACTGTTGTAAATTTGTCAAATAAAAGCCAAAATAGTTTCTTAAAATATAAGACCTTGGGAAAGAATGTTTAGGACAAAATACCAACAGACCTTAAATTTAAATGTTCAATTTTCCCATACCTATGAATTTATAATTAGCTTATACGTGTGCTTTCACCACACACACACACACACACACACGCACGCACGCGCACACGCACGCGCGCATGCACGTACATACACACACACCCTCCTGCTCCAGTTCATTATCAGTGTAATTCTCTCCATGTCAAAACATAGGGATAGGAAACAACACCAGGAGAACTCCTTTTCATGGTTGTTTTATACCAGTCATCCTTAACTAAACATTAATTATCACAGTGTTTGGCAGTGTCCAAAGATATCCTCCATTGGCCCCATCTGAACTGAGGAGTTGCTGGCACCCAGGAGGTAGGCGCAAGGGCTGCTGCTAAATATCCTACAATACAGTTCTGTGTAGTTCCCATGACAAGGAATGATCTGGCCTCAAATGTTCATTGGCTAAAATTGAGAGACCCCTTTTATTTTATTTTATTTTATTTATTTTTTATTTTTTGGTGGAAATGGGGATTGAACTCAGGCCCTTGCACTTGCCAGGGAAGCACTTATTCCACTAAGCCATCTCCCCAGCCCCCTAGAGAGACCCCTTTTAATATGAAGATAGCTCTTCAAGTTTCTTAAAATATAAGACCTTGGGAAAGAATGTTTAGGACAAAATACCAACAGACCTTAAATTTAAATGTTCAATTTTCCCATACCTATGAATTTATAATTAGCTTATACGTGTGCTTTCACCACACACACACATTAAAATTAAGAAATTTTAATTCCATAAAGGAGTAAGTTAATTGTGATGGTTGATACGCTGAGTCAACTGGAGTATGAGTAACTCAAATAAATTGGTTTAACAATTCCACACTCTAGGATGTGGAAGATCTACCATAGGGTGGCTTGTTGCCTGGATGCTATAAAGGGGAAATGAGGGAGGAAGCTACTCGTTTCTTCAGGGGAGCACCAGTCTTTTCTTTCATACTGGATGTCATTTTCTGGCTTCTGGTGGATACCCATTGGCTTCTTTTTTTTCCTATTGGCTCCTTGATATGGACAAGGGACACTGCAGTAAGTTCTGGGCCTTTGAATGAATCCTTTGGATCTCCTTTTTGCAGACAAACCTCACCTCTCTTCCTCATCAGACTCTGGGAGGCCATTGTAAACCAATCTTTTAAGTTCTCATATATTTTTATTTCTTACATCCTAGTTGTTTCTCTAATAACATTGACTGATACATAGGTGGGAATAGGAAGGAAGAGTAGGAAGGAAAGGAATAAGAGGACAAAGTAATTGAACTGTGCTAGATCCATAGTTTGCTTGGTTTGGTGAATTTACCTTATGGCCTTGCAAGAATCAGTAGGTTAAAGGTTGTGCTAATATTATTGTTTACTAACTATGATTATTAATTGCTTAAAATACGAATGGCTGTGGTTTAGAAACAGATTTTAAAATAACATAACTGACTTTCACCTGCATTCAAAGGTTAGAAAATTATTTTATAAGAGCAAATAACTAGAACTTTACATACATTTTCAGTAACTCTTTTTGTTTACTGTTTTGTTATGTGTTGCTTTGTCTATTTAGCTTCTGTTTTTCTTCTGAGTGCCTGTTCCTTCTGTCCTCCCAGTCCTTAAGAAATATTCTAGAGTCAAAAGTCCCCCTTAGATTCTTTTTATTTTTATTAGTACATGTTTCCGGTACATGATGGTTACATTTCTTGTGGGGAGTTCATACATGTTTTCATGACACATCTCATTTTGTTTTTGTCCTCTTTCCATTGAGAAAGAGTTGTCTGGTTATTTCTTATTATCTGCTTTTATTTTGTTCTCCATTTATAATTTAGGTTTCTCATCAAAGAGAAACCATGCAATATTTAAGCTTGTGTGTCTACTTTATTTTATTTAACATTATGGTCTTGAGGAACATCCTTTTTCCTACAAATGAGTTTATCCTTCTTTATGGCAAACTATTACTCTGTTGTGCATGAATCCCACATATTTTTAATCCATTCACCTGTGAATGTATAGTTCACTTCTAAACTTTTGCTCTTATGAATAGTGATGCTATAAACATGGGTAGGCATGTATCGCTGTTATGGGATGTCTTTAACTCTTTTGGAAGCATAGCTAGAAAAGGAATAATGGGTCCAGTGAAACCTCTAGTTTCAGTTTTTTGAGGATCTGCTGATGCTCATTGTTATTTTGCTAATTTATATTCCCACCAAAATATGTAGAAAGATTCCCCCCAACCTTAGCCTCTCTAGTAGTTCTTATTATTTTATTACTTGATGATAGCCATTCTTTCTGGGGTAAGATGGAATCTCAGTGTTGTTTTAATTTGCATTTCTATAATGGCCAATAATGTTGAACAATTTTTCATGCACTTATTTACCCTTTGTACTTTTTTGTGTGAAGTGATTATTCATTTCACTTGCCCATTTTTTCACTGGGTCCTTTTTTTTTTTTTTTTTTGGTGGAACCAGGGATTGAACTCAGGCCCTTGCACTTGCCAGGCAAGCACTTATTCCACTGAGCCATCTCCCCAGCCCCCCTAACTGGGTCCTTCACTTGGGTGGTCTAATTTTTGGGTTCTTCATATAGAACATTAGAGAACTAGATATTAGTTCTCTCTCTAAAGAATAGCTGGCAAATTTTTTCCAATTGTATATCTTTCTCTGCATGTGGTTGGTTGTTCTTTCATTATACAGGAGCCTTTTGATTTGATTCCATTTGTTGCTTCTTAGTATTATTTCCTGCCCAACCAGTGTGCTGCCCAGAAAGTCCTTGCCTACAGCTATGACTTCAAGAACACAAAATTATTTCTGCTGACAACAGTGGATGGGGAAGGCATGGATAGAGTATGTAAAAACATATTTACAAAGTATATAACATTAGAAAATAAGCACCTATTCATCACTTATTGTAAGATTCTCCTCCTTCTCTGAGCTTCTACTGTTTTCCCTTAAGTCACAATTCACCGCCAGTGTGGTCTTAACTGATGTTAAACATAAATGGGCGCTGTTCCCTCCTATCACTTCCTTCCTAAAGGCCTTTATGCCCACCCCCATGCACATTTCAATACACTTCATAAGCTTAGTATTTCTTTGAAGTTTCTTATCATAAAAATGGTTAATATTTTTTACAGTTAGGTTTTGCACTATCTCTACAGCTCAATCCATGATAAGCTGTTTTTTGCACATGGAAAATGCTAACCTAAGCTTTTAATTTTTGCTACCTTTCATTAAAAGTTGATCTCCTCAGATTAGACATGTGGCCTTCTTTCTTATATTTTGACCCAGGATCTACCATCCTCACTCAATCCTTCTTTCTTCAACTTGATGTACATCTCCGGCTAAGCCTTTGATTATTTTCTCCCTCTGACTCTTCATCTATATTCAATAGACCCTTTATAGAGTGCTCTTTTATTAGGATTTGTAGGCACTGGGAAAGTACTTTTCATTTTGAAAAAGAGCATGGCAGGGCGGGGGGGGGGTCTAAATCCAGTTTAACATAGAAACAGCTGGATTGGATTGCAATTTTCCAACTCTGGATTCTGTCCCTGTTGTCACCAGTTTCCAATGAGGAAATTGAAATGTGAATTAGCCTGTTGAACCCCAAATCAAGGATTCAGTGGGTAACATGAGCATGTCCCTGGAAGCCAACCTTGGGCGGGCCTCTGTCTAACAAACTTGCTGTTTTTAGACACAGATTCTTTGGCTCTAAAAGCTGCTACCCTGTAGGAATTTCATACAGATGAATTCAATCTTCTAAAACCCTTCCTGATAAAGCAACTAGATGAGTCCAAACTACCTCATAACTCTGGAGTCAGCTAGTCTGGAAGGTGCCAGAATAACCTGACAAGTGGCCCAGTTGAAATCTTTCATGAAAAATCTGAAAGCAGGTAATAATGAGAAAACAGAATCCTGGATGAGGTAACACAGGAAACCAAGCCAAGTCCAGACCACCATTAGCTAAGGAATAAGAAGTACTTGATATTTGATGATAGGTTTCCCTGCTGTCCTGTCCTCCTGTGATGTTGCAAAGGAAACCTTTAGGACACATCTCAGTTGCTTTTGGGTCTCATTGTACCTAGTAATCAACCCTGACCATCATAAAACAAAACAAGCCCCCATGACTGAGCACTGGCTCTTCAGCCACCAGCGGGAGCCTGGTCAGCCAGGGATGACATGCTCCACACCACAGAGCAGTAAGTCAGAGAGACAGCTGGAGGCATGCACTGTTTGGAGGAAACCAAACACAGGGTGTCCAGCAGCAGGGCTCCTGGTTCTGCCAGGCCCATGGAATGATCTACAGCCATCCCACCTCAGCCTGGGCTTGGCAGACCTTGGGACCTGGTGACCTGAGAAGGAACTGTTGACTTTGGAAGCAGCCTGGGACTGTATTTCTGCCACAACAGATTGGGTCTCTATTTGCTTCTACTTAATAAAATTTTATGATTATGTTTGCAGTTTGTGTTCATTTAAGAGAAAGCTCACGGGAATAGAGAAACACCATAAGTAACCATCCACAGACAGTCTTGAGGTTGACACAATCTGGAGCATATTCAAGGATATTCCACTCCAAATAGTCTCTTCTGTGATGTAGTCATGTATATTTTTCAAAACTGGAATCATACAATCTCTAGTCTTTTAAAATTTTCCAATATAGCACATGTACAGTAAAGTACACATGTAAATAAGTATACAACCCAGTAAAATACATATTGGTTTTTTAGTTGTTTTTGTTTGTCTGTTTGTTTGTTTTTGAGGAGGGATCTTGCTATGCTGCCCAGGCTGGTCTCAGACTCCTTAGCATTAAGTGATCCTGTAGAAATTTGTAGCTGGGGATATGAGCTTAGGCCATTGTATTTGCCTTAACTTTTTTTTTTTACTAATTGTTTGTGGTTTCCCACAGTTACAAGCATTCTATTGTGTTTTATGTTTTAATGGCCCCATGATATTAGATTATACTATTAATATCTTGATTTTAGATCTTCTCAAGTTTAATATGATTAAGGTCTAATAATACCATGAGACTAAATGCTGCATCTTTTAGTTTATTTAACCAATCCCTTTATTAGATATTTACTTTGAAAACTATTGTAGCTATATATTCTGCTACTACATACTTTTAGGTTTCATTAATTTTATTGTATTATGAATTCATAGAAAGGTAAAAATACTGTATTCTAAGAGATGCAAATTTAAGACTTTTGAGATAATTGGCCAAATAGTTCTCCAAGTGGTTTCCAGCTATGCTTTTTCCTCCAAAATTATGCATTATTCATTTAAAAATATACCCAGTTATCATAATAGAATGGTTTATACTATTTTAATGTTTGTAGATTATTAGGAACATTTTCCATGACTTTATGATCTCGTTTTTCTGTTTCAGTTTGTTTTTAATTGAATTGATGTTATTTGGAGTTCTGTATGCTTCAGTTACCTGGATGTCAGATTGTCTCCCTATATTTGGGAAATTTTCTGCTATTATTTCTAACCATATTCTTTTTATATCATTTGTATTGAGCCCTTCTTTCTCATTGATGCCTATTAGTCTCATGATGTTCATCTTTGCATCATCTTGCAGGTGATGGATTATTTTATCCTGCATCTTAGTTGTTTTTAAGAGATCCTTTCTTACCTTTTCACTAACTACACCAGCATCTTCAAGATCTGAAACGCTATCTTCACTTTCACTTAAACAGTTTTGCAAGCTTGTGATTGAGATTTTAAGTTACTCTATATCTCTTTGACTCTGCTTCATGTGATCTATTTCCTTCCTATGTTGCTCATTCAAGGATGCCATTATTTTTCTAATCACTATTTTTTTTTATCAGTGTCTTCTTGAGAAGCAGTCATAAATTCTTTCATTATAGTTATCCTTTCTTTTTTACTTCAGAGATTATTTCCAATCTGATATCTTCTATATGATTCTGCAGTTGATTCTTTACTTCAGATGCTATTAATTCAGAGATTTCTTTTTTATTTCAGAGGTTATTTCTGATCTGAGTTCCTCTATACCTTTCTGCAGTTGTTTCTTTACTTCACACTCAATTAATTCACACATTTCAGCCGTGTGATTCCCAATGTCTTCTGTGCTAGTGTCTTCTGCATTTGTTCTGGGTGGGTTCGGAGCCTGAGATTACATTTTGCTCCTTCTCTTTGTCATTCTGTATAGCACTGTCCTCTGACCTTTGGTGTAGAGCTTTGGTGCAGTTATAACCTTAGCACCTACTGAAATTCTTACCCAAGAGAGATTATATGATTAAGGCAGTTATGTTTTGTATTTACAGAACTATAATAAGGAACAATAATAAGGGGTAATGATATTTAGCAGTTGACAAACTTTTGTAACTAATGTCTTTGTATTTTAGCCAGTAAAAGCAAACATGTCTGCATAGCTAAGCAGATATTAAATTGGGAGTTTGTATTTAAGTTAGTTCTGCTAAGTTCTGTCTGATTGCCTCCCCTTGATGTGCCTGGTGTTTTCCAAGCAGACTAGTTCAGTCCAGTTACCTTTTGCCCCCTCTCTCAGTCAAGAGAGAAAGAGGGAGGATGCTCTTATAGGTGTGGGTCTAGCAAAGTGTCTCACCTTACCGGGTGCAGATCTACGAAGTTTGAATTCATTCAGTTGTGCCTGGTTTGGGTCTGGCTGCTGTGCTCAGATTCTTCCAGCTGCTGCCCTTGGAAGTGAATCTGCTGTGCCCCTCTGGCAAGATGTTTTGGTCCTGGATTAGCTGGGTGGTTCTGGCCACTCGCCTCTTTGCAGGAACTTCAGCTGCAGAGTTTCACACCAGGCCTGTATGCCAGGCCTGGACTGGTTCTGGAGGGGTCCAAAGAGCAGGACAGAAGGACTGATTCAAAGGGGGGCCTGGGCTGGGTCCAGAGGGATCCAACAGGCAAAGAGGAGCATTGAAGCTTTCCTACACACATTCTGGGCCTGGGCTTGGACTATGTCTGGAGGGGTCTGGAGAGAGTATGGTAGAGATTCTCACTCACAGGACGGGACTGGGCTGGTTCTGGAGGGGTCGGTGGGCACAGGGAGTGCGGAGTCTCTCCCACACATTTGCCGGGCCTGGGCTTGGGCTGAATCTTATGGTCCAGTTTTTATTTTATTTTTTTATTCTTTACTTTTTGTATTTTAGGGAAGGGTCTACAGGGTGTCCAGGGTCTCACTACTATATCAAATTCATAGTGATCTGCCTGTTTACAGCCTCCCAAGAGCTGGGATTACAGGCATGCGCCACCATGCCCAGTCTCAGTTACTGTGTCAGTGTGTCCTGGGGGCAGGGCTGGCATGGGGTCCATGTTTTTAAGTGGCTTTCCCAGTGATACTATTTCCATTTACCTGTTAGGCCAAAATTGCTGTAAGAATTTTTCTTATTGGTTTGTCTACTATAAAATAATTGAGATATTTTCTTTAAACATTTTGATACTATGAAATAATGAAATTAAAATTATATTTATTAATGCTAAGAATCAAAAGCAAATATTGACTCATTTCATAAGATGGAAAAACCTAGCAAACTCTTCTTCTCCCAAAGCTCAGTTCTGGTGAGGATGAAATCAGTTTTCCTAGATTATAGCTGTAAAAGACTATAGTCTAGGGGCAGAGAAAGTGGAATAGCTCAGTGGAATAAGTTCTTGCCTAACTAGTACAAGGTCCTGAGTTCAATCCCTGGTACCACTCCCCCCCAAAAAAACCAATAAATAATATATAAAATACGATAGCCATAAAATGCTGTCTATCATACACAGTGTGAACACTGTTGTGTCATCTTCACAAAATATGGAAATAAAAGTCCCACCCAGAATTAACAGTAGGTAAATGCACAGGTTACCATGTTAAAAGAATCTGAATTCAAGTTTTTTTTTTTTTTTTTTTCCTGTGACTTACCGGCCATGTGACATGAGCCCATATACTTAATCTCAGTTTCAGTTTTTACAGCTGTGAAATGGGCAGAATAAAAACACCTATTTCATAGGCTCTTTTGTGAGCATTAGATGAAGCAATGCATGTAAACCTGGCAATAGTTAAGTTCTAACTACACGTATGCATGGCTTTACAAGCCTAGCACCTGACTGAATAAGATAATTCAGCAAGTGTTCCCTACATTAAGTTAGAACTGTAACGCCTTTTGTTCATGGTCTTTAACAACTAGAATAGTAAATTCAGAATTCTGCAAGGTCGAAGCTAGACTGGCCACCATCCCGTATGTGTTTTTGTCTCAGTTATGCTGACCTCTGCTTGGGAATAAGATACACAGCACAAAAGGAGGAGGGCTCAGCTATTTGACATTTATTTCTGAGCTGAGAAAGCATCCAATTATTCCTGGGCTCAGAAAAGAGTTCAGAATCCAGGAAAGTTCATGATTCTGCATCAAAAACACATGACTCCACTTGCACTCACACTGATACTTAGGTCAAACATTCCCTCAAGTCATAGTCTTTGCTTTGTAGCTTCCTACCCTGAACTCAAGCCCATTCCACTGCAGGGATGAAGAACCATCGAGAGAAGCCCCTGGCTGCTGACAACAGAACCTTCATGAAGAACAAGGAGACTCAACTTGAATCTCTGTGAGGCATCTGCTGCTTAGAACCATCACACTCTCTCTGAGATCTTTTGCTATTTGGTTTGTCAGCTCTACATTAGATCACATACTTCAGGGCTGAGAATGTAACTCCATGATAGAGGGATGGAGAATTTAACTGGCACACATGAGTCTCTGAGTATGATTCTCAGTACTGAAATATATACTCATATATCATTTTTAAAATTTTAAATGACACCTATTTCTCATCTAAAAATCAATATGCTTATTCCACTTCCCCTTCCCTTTTGTCCTAGCTTTTCAAATTATCACAGTACAATATTTTGTCAAAATGGTAAATGTATATTACTCATCCATGGCTGTCTTCATATTTATTTTATTCTAATATGTACAATTATATAAATCCAGGGCTTGCCTGCAGTCCTTTTGTTTTCATTTCCTTGGTAGAGGGGACCAGATCCTGTGCCTTTACACAGGCCAGGTAAATGCTTTACCCCTGAGCCAGACTCCCAGTTCTGTGACTTCTGTCTGCTCCAGTCCTTTGGCCGAAGTCTTCCCGAGGCTCTGTAGCTTAGAGGAAGCCTTGGCAGGCCTGCAGAAAGGCTCTGAGTACAGAACCTGAGGTCTGCAAGTCAGAATCTACTGAAGGATAGCATTGGTGAGCACAGGCCCTGGATCACATCCTCGAGGATCTTGATGACACTCCCCACTGTGGTTCTGCCTTACTGTCGGATTCGGTGCTGGAGATGGATGGTGGTGATGGTTGTGCAAAAGTATAAACACACCTAGTTGCCACTGAAAGGCACACTACAAAGAGATAAAGTGATTTGATTGTGTGTCCTGTACATTGTACTGCAATATTTTTTTCTCAATGCATGTGTTTGATGGCATGAAGTATGCTAGCTCTTGGTGCTAGTGAAGAACAAAGAAGACAAAAGCTTAGGCATCATAGAATTTAAACTCTCCAGGGAAATGTGGAAAATGAAGAGGAGTGATACAGTTCTAACAAGAGGTAGGAAAGAAGGAGTAAAAGCTGGCCTCAGTGGTATACATTTCTATTGTTTTGTAGCAAAAAATGTAAATACAGTTGTATTTGTTAAGTTTGCTTTATTTCCATGGTCCATGTTTTCTCATTAATATGTACTCATCCTTCTGCTATTTTGTGGGAAAATGCGAAATTTTCAAAATTATTTTTGAAAAGCTAAGAATGTTTTGAAGCAGTAAGGAAATCACTTTTCAAGTTTACATAATGCTTTGAATTCTCTCCTCATGTCTGAGGGGTTCTTCCTGCTTAGGAGTAGAAAAAAGTCATATTCTTGAGCCAGGTAATTAAAGAAAAATATTTGACACAAATAGTGTTTGTTGTCGTTGTTTTATGAACACACTTGTTAACATTGTCAAACATTTATTATTGATTCCATCATAGAAAATAGTTGATGATCTTTATCCTATTAGAAGAATAATGATCTTCATGACTGAACTCATGCTCCGAACAATTTTTTTTTTTTTTTAAACACAGGGTATACTATGCAGTTCAGGCTCTCTCTGAACTTACTATGTAGCTCAGTCGGGCCTGAAACTCACAGCAACCCTCCTGCCTCGGCCTCTCACATGCTAGGATTAAAGGCATGAGCCATCTTCCCAGCTAGTCTATGAAAGAACAGATTTTAGTTGAAAGCAATGAAACTATTTTCCATGCTTATAGTACTCTCATTCACTCTTCCTCATTCAAATCCAGCTAATGGAACAAAGTAGGAATATTTCAATCATCTTCTACCAAATCTGGATATTGGCATTATTAAAGAGTAGAGTAAAATGTTACATATAATTTCAAGAAAAGGATTCTTGCTTTGTAATATGTGTAACTGCATAGATAGACACTTCCCTAAATGTTAAATCTCCATCTTCCTTTCACAAGAAATACCATACATTCTCTGTTTCCATGTGAAATTTTATCATGGTAAAATATAAATGAAATTTAACATTTTGATAATTTTGAAAGTGCTGTGCATGATAATTACCACAGCCATACTCAGCAACAGTGAGGTCCCGAGCTCCACCAATGATGAGGACAGCCAAATTTATGTCAGGAAAACTAGTATAACAAGATTCTCCAGGAGAACTAACAGCACCACCTCTTCTTTTCTGGGTCTCCTTTTTATGTTACTGGCAACAATCCACAGGTGGGCCCTCCACATGCAGCACCATACTGGTTCAATTCAGCTGAATGTTACAAGTTGACCACCAGTTGTCAATCCACCATGGACCTGTATACAAAGACCTCATGGTTTGGCAATCAGACCTGAGCTTTGGCCTGATGAGGACCTTCCTTGCCAGGCAGACACAGAGCTCCTTTATTTGCTCTATTTAGATGAACTCTAAACTGGCTCCCTGGTACTCTGGGTCCTGCCTATATATTCTGTGTGTTTCTGATGGTGCAAACTTAGTCGTAAAAATATCTACAGTACTTGCTTTCAAAGTACTCGCTGCCATGTAACTGTAAACAGACTTGTAATTTGGCTGTAAAAACTCATGAGTTGCTGAAAGGGGCTATAATAAAGTCATAATGATTGCTAGTGCAAACACTGCCAGAGAGGCTGGGATGGTTGGCTGGCGGGTAGGGATGGTATGCATGATGCAAGCTGGGCAAAACATGGGCCCTGACCTCCTGGTATAGCCATTAGAGAGGCTCCTCTTTCCTGTGACCTTCAAGTCCCAACCCTATCAAGGGCTGATGGGTTTGTGGGTGTTCCAAAAATTATACAGTGTCAATTTCAACCTTTCTGGAGATACAGGGGCTCATCCAAACCTCTTGAATCTCTTAGACAGCAGTAATCTTCCTTTATGGCAGGAAGATGTGAAACAGCATTTGGAGGCAAGTCTAGAGATGATGGTTGTTTCATACATAAACACTTAAACCCATCCACTGAAAGACAAGTGTGCTGGCCCTAGTCCTGTGTGTGACAGAACTCTCTTGCTTTCTAAAGGAATTTCAATTTAACCAAGTGAACCCCCTAGTAATGAGTTAGCCTCTCCAGGCATGTACAGGGGCGTCCAAAAGGGGCCAAGAAAGACATGGTGCTGCCAACTGTAGTCTGCACAAAAACCATGGCCTTGCCAGGCCTACTGCCATCCATTTCTTTCTGCTGGTCCTGTCCTCTTTGCCCATCTTAACCCAATTACTTTCTGTAATGTCCTCTCTGGACAGAGTGTGGAGGTGGCTTCACTGACCAGGATGGTGCTGGTCCCCCAGGGTCTGTACACTACTGTTTCAGTCCAAGGAAAGTTGCACAGAGGTATGGGATTTGACCAAATGGAAGCTCCCCACCTCCACCTCAGGATTGACCAGTCGTCCAGGCCCCAGGACAATACCAAATATCTTGATTTGGAATGAGAAGGTCTATGCTTGGAGAAAGAGTTTTATTTTGGGGCTTAGGTCCTCCTTTGCAACTTGAAGAGATTAAATTCATTGCCTACAGTACAGTCATTTTTGGCTTTGTTAGCTGTAAGTATTTGGAGGGATGGGGATTGTTTTTGTTTTTTTCAGTACTAGAGATGGGACCCAGAGCTTTCAAAATCTCCAGGTCTTTTTGAATTTGTTATTTTGAGAGAAGGCCTCCCTATGTTCCTAAATTGCCCACTGGGCTTCGATTTGCCATCCTCCTGCTTCAGCCTTCCAGAGTGCTGGGATTACAGGTGTGTATCATCACACCCTGTTAGTTTCAGCTTTTGAGCTACAAGATATCTGACAGACCTACAGTTCCCACGGTGTGTCAGAAAGACCAACCTAGAGATAAATGGACGCAAAATGCTCAATGTACGTTCTCAGTCAGGGACTTTGGCTTAGATTTAAAGATGTAAAGACACGCAGTTACTGGAAGTCAACTTGAAAATACCATTTACACCAGATTTTATCCATCTTAAATTATTCTAAAAGAACTGCAAGGGCATAGTTTCATATAGATCAACAACACATTTCTAAATTAGTTCTCTGTAGTTCCATCCTTTTTGAAAAGAAAATGTATATGAGACATAAACACATATCCTGGCCACAGAAGGTATTTTTATTCATGTAGTCACCAGTTTTTCTGTGATGCTTGAATTCATGGGAGAGCCAGCCTGAACACTCATCTCAGGGCCTCTATTGGAAGGCAAGCACTTGGTATTGCATCTTTGCAGAACGGCTCGCAGAGTTCATGCTGTCTGCCTGTACAACGCGTGAGCACTTCCCTAAATTCTGATGAGGTAAGATAGTGATACTGAATTTTAACTTAAATCCTCTTTACCTCTGCAGTCTCACTGGCTTGATCTATATTATCATGCTCCTTGTTCCTGATGTCACTGTATCAAATGAACAACAGATCCTTATTCTATTATGACATCCATTCTGAAATTCTAGTTCCGAATACCTTATTTCACATGTAGCATTTCTGAAGTTTTTAAAGCATTTTTAAGACTGCAATCCAACATATCCTCACAGGAAACCAGATATTATTTTGCATTTCCTTTGATCTTATTTGTGTGTATTTCTCAATTCTGTTTCTGATTTATTGCTTGGCAGTCTTTGTTTTGATAGCTTTGTGCCAAGAAAACCACAAGGTTAACATGGACATGTAGTATTCTGGGATGCTGTCTTGAAATGAACATAAATCTAGGCAGATTGGAAATCTCATCCAGTGAGGCCTGACCTTCCGCAGTGCCTTGGGGACAACTTCTCCATAGACACCCAGCAAGCAAGCTTCTTACGCTCCAGGGTGATGCTTGCTCAACGCTTAAGTCAAAAAGCTTAAAGGGATTAACAAGTGATCCTCTTAAGAGATAGAGATAGGCACTAGCCTCCTGAGCAATGCCAATAAGTAGAAACACACAGTAAGAACAACTTCTCCTGGCCAAAGTGAGCGAAGGATTTTGGTGAGGGAAAAGCGATTTAGGGCCAGCAATAGGGCAGTCATTTCCTTCATCACTGCTAACCTGAGTCACTGCCTCAGAGGATCACCCTTGCCCATGGTGACCAAAATGCCTGGGTGACTCTTCTAACTCTTTGTAAATAAGTTATGCTGAGAATCCAGGCAAAAGCTATAACTCATGGGGAGCATCTACTTCGTAATGGACTTAAAACTTCCTGAACCCAAATATAGTATGAATCACAAGATGAAAAATCTTGGAGAACTGCCACTGAGCCAGGTAATTTTCCCTCACCCCAACCTCTCCAACACACACACACACACACACACACATACACACACACACACACACACACACACACACTCACTCACTCACCTAAAGTCAGAATCCTTCCAGAGAAAAGCACAGATAGCTAAATAACTTCACAGATTTCCTTGTGAGGGTTTCCCTCTCATTCCATCTCTGCTGCCCTTGCCCTGTTCTGAATTCCTTTAGCTTCCTTGTGGAAACTGAGCTTATTGTAGCAACAGTAGTTCTGAAACTACTGTGCACAAGGACCCCAGATTTCTTCAGCAGTCTGCCGTGTGTTCATCCACATCCTTTCAGCTTAGCTGTGGGCATGGATTGTGTGTCTTCTAATAAGCAATAAATTTTTACTTAGCCACATCTACAGAATTAACTCTGCAGATAGTGTTAGAGGTAGCTTTCTGTCACATCTAACATGACCACAATAGAAGTTTAAATCTTTGTTAAACAAGCAAGTATCTCATGGGACACAATCCACAATCTCATTTAATCAGCACAACTAGTTCATCTTACAGATATGGACATAGAGGCATGAAGAAGTTTAGTAATCTGTCTCAGCTGGTAGAGCATTGTTAAACTCAGGCAATGGACTTCACAATTAGCCTTCTAACTACACATCTGCAGGGAAATAGACAGGGAGAGAAATAAGAAGTTGAAGTGTGTGGGTGGGAGTGTTGAGAGGACAGAGATGGCTTCCAGAAGACCACGGTGTTTGCTCTGGGATTTAAGAATCTTACATCTGTGAGACTCAGAGATAAGCAGCATATCTATGGAAAAACACTAAGTGTCCAATGCTGGACATTTTAGGAAAGTCCTGGTGAACCCATGGCAAACATGCTGTAGTGGACTATTTGTGTATATGAAAGCCCTAAAGCGTTCTGCATTGCTGTTAGGCTATCCATTTCTGGCTCTTTCCACATCCTGGCAGATGATTTAGTGAGGAGGCTTCCCAGCAGCACACTGAAAATAAAGAAACAGGGTCTCCTGTGACCCTGACCTCAAGACGGAGCAAGGCAAGGTCACCCTGTGTCCCAGCCTGCCTCAGCCATCTTGCTGACCTTGAATATTAAGATGAATTTTTACTTCAGAGCCAAGTGACCTAATCCACTGTACCTGGACCATGGCTAGGAAACAGCAGCAGGAAAAAAAGTTCAGTTTCCTGACCTCTCCACTCCTGTACCCCCCTCTGTAATGATAGTTCAACAATGAGAGATTGGGTTCTTTTTTCTCTTTACATTAAATATACAGTAGTTGTGTTGTGCTTAATTTCCTTAAGAAAAAAAGATGTGTTGTGTGGGCAAATTGTTAAAAAAGAAAAAAAACAAGGAAAGAAAGCAAGTAGAAGAAAGACCCGAAAGTTTATAAAAACCACATTGTGAGCTCCATAGACTGGAGTCACCTTTTTGGAGCCTTTTTATTCTCCTGGGAATACTCATAATGCAGTCTTATGAGTTTTGTTTGCTCTTGTACTTTTCTCTTTATTCTTTCTTGCTTTTTTAGCATGTGCATTACCGCCTGAGTCGCTTGTCTTTTTATATGCTTCTCAGAGGTCTTTTGCTGACACAATAGCCTGGAGCCAGGAGGCTTTGGCGCCACTTCTGTTCCATCAGGTAATTACATTCACAGGGTGTATTTATAGCCACGAAGGTGCCAGAGTGGGGGTGGGGAAGAAAAGAAAGGGCCCTGCCTTAGGACAGTGATGCAGGGGGCCACAAGCAGGGGACTCCGCGCATCAGGACTGACCATGAGGTAGAAAAGGTGGATTGACATGCTGGTCCCTGCTCATAAAGGTCAGCAGCTGACCCTTCCCCACAGTGGAGCAAAAAATGAGAGGAAAAGCACCTCTGGGTGCAGGAATCCTCCCTGCTGTGTCAGAAGTTGTGCCCCTGCCCCCACAGAACCCTGAGGGTCCTGGCTGGGAGGAGAGAGGGGCATGTTCCTGAAGGAGGGCAAGGCCTGGCTCGGGGCCCCACCCCTAGCTCCACAGGGACTCACAACACTTGCCCCACTCAACTAATAGTTTCTTCATTTAGCTAAAATGTTTGTCCCTGATCTATAGGAACTCTCCACTGCTATTAAATGGACCACCTACCTCATGGCCTCTTGAGATCTCATTAAATACTGTTTTCAGTCTCACTCTAGTCTCTCTCTCTCTCTCTCTCTCTCTCTCTCTCTCTCTCTCTCTCTCTCTCTCTGCTTCTGGGTGTGACAAAACTCACTTTTCTCAGTCACCAAATGATCACTCGCAAACACAGCTTTGATTCTACCCTTAAACTAGTTGATACAGACACCTAGACACAGAGACAGACACAGGCACACACATACATACCTCCAGGTTTACTGATGTGTGATTAACAAATAAAAACAGTATATGCTTAAGTATATAATATGACATTTTGATATGCATATGAAGTGTTGCATAACCAATTCTCCTAGTCATTTTCTCATTGCCCAGAAAGAATACCCAATACCCACAATTCTAGGGAGAGGTTTATTTTGCCTCAACTTGCAGAGATTTCACTCCTTAGTCACCTGAGTCCAAAGTAAGGCAGCAAGGCAGCATGGGAACAAGGCAGCATAAGAGCAAGGTAGCACGAAAGCAAGGCAGCATGGAATTAAGGCAGCATGGGAGCAAGGCAGCATGGAAGCAAGGCAGCATGAGAGTGAGGCAGCATGGTAGTGAGGCAGCAAGGGAGAGAGGCAGCATGGGAGCAATTTAGCATGAGAACAAGGCAGCATGGTAGTGAGGCAGCAAGGGAGCAAGGCAGCATGGGAACAAGGCAACATGGGAGCAAGGCAACATGGAAGCAAGGCAGTATGGGAGCATGGTAGAAGGGAACAGTAGAGGAGAAACTATTTCTACTGTCATGGCCTGGTAGAAAGAAAAGCACAGAGCAATCAAGGAAAAAGGGAGGGAGAGATCCTTCTGGCCATGGTTCTAGTGCACAACTCTTCTGACTAGCCCTCACATAACTAACCCATTGATAATCACACCCCCATAATTCAGTCCCCTACCAAAAGCCTCAATTATGCTTGCACAAGGCTTTGGAGTAACATTCCAGATACAAGCTGATACATAGTCATCAAGCTAATCAACACATTCATCCCCTCACACAGTGACTCTGTGTGTGTGTGTGTGTGTG
>NW_004524607.1:4590223-4597147 GCF_000260255.1 Octodon degus
GTGTGTGTGTGTGTGTGTGTGTAAGGCATTTAAAATGAACTCTCAAGAGATTTCAATTATACAGTACAGTATTATTATAGGTATATAGGTTAATTCCTTATTTTGGCTGTGGTAAATAGTGTTGCAATGCACACAATCAAGCAGATGTCTCTGTGACTCACTGATGTCCTTCAGATTCTACTTCTACCCAGAAGCAGAATTGCTGGGTGATATGAGTAATATGGCAGTTCTGTTTTTAACTTTTGGTGACATCTCCATGCTGTTTTCCATTGGTCCTACCGATTTACATTTCCACCAAGAGTACATATGCAAGGATTCCCTTTTCTTCACATTCTCACCAACACCTGTCCTTGTCTTTTTAGTAACTGTCATTCTAACCAGAATATGGTGCTATCTCATTGCATTTACCCCATGATTAGTGGTGTTTGACACTGTTTTATATATCTGTAACCATCTGCATATCTTCCTTCAAGGAATGTATATTTGGGTCCTTTGTAATGTATAAAAATATACCCATATGCAGGGTGCAAATATTAACTGTACATGTACCCACACGATAGAATAGTATTCACCCATGGAAAAAAGAAATCCTGTCATTTGAGACAATATGGATGAACAGGGGCCAGGGAGATGGCTCAGTAGAATAAGAGCTTCCCTGGCAAGCACAAGGACCTGAGTTCAATCCCCAGTTCAGCCAACATATATATAAAGCCTTTGTTCATATATATATGAACAAAGATGACATAATGCTAAGTGAAATAACATAGGACAAAAAAACAAATCCTGAATGGTCTCCCTTACATGTAAAATCTAAATGAGTCCATCTCATTGAAACAGAATAGAAAGGCAATTGCCAGGGACTAGGGAGGCAGATAAAATCATGTTGATTTGAGGGCACAATGTTTCAGTTATACAGGGTGAATTAAGTTCATTTATATGGGTTTCATTCAATTCCTTTCATCAATATTTTGTCCTTTTATTGTACAGATCTATCATCTCCTTGTTAAGTTCCTTTTTAAGGTTTTTTTAAAAGCTTTGACATCGTTGTAAATGGCCTTTACAATGTTTTCAAATAGTTTACCATTAGCATTTGGAAACACAACTGATATTTGTATATGGATTTTTAGATCTTGCCTGTTCAATGAAGTTGTTTAACAGTGGTTTGATAGTCTTTAGGTTTTACTATAGATAGGAATGAAGTCTGCAAACAGGAACAATTTTACTTCTTCTATCTCAATCTGGATTCCTTTTCTTTCATTTTTCTTATCTAATTGCTCTGGCCAGGGCTTCCATTTTTATTCAGTACAGGTGGAATAAACAACCACACTTAACTTTTACATCCACAAGAAAAGCTTTGAACTTCTTAACATTGAGAATGATGTTAGTTATAAATTTGTCACATATGGCCTTTATTATGTTGAGGTATGTTCTTCTGATACCCAATTTTTTAAATGTTTTTATTGCAAAATGATGTTAAATTTCGTCTGATACGTTTTAGATGTTTATTCAGATGAGCAATAGTTTCATCGTTCATTCTATTAATATGATGTATGCAACACTTTCACTGATTTGCATATGTCTAACCATCTTTGAATCTAGCAGAAATGGTGTATGATCCATTTAATTTGTAATTGAATTCAATTGACTAGATCTCACTGAGGATTTTTTGCATGCACATTCATAGAGGGTTGCAAGCCTGCAATTTTCTCATCTTGCTGTGTTTGTATCAGGATTTGGTAGGAGGGCAGAGTTGGCCTTCTAAGCTAAGTTTAGAAGTATTTTCTCTTCTTGAGTTTTTTTAAGAGCTTGAAAAGGATTGCCTCTAATTCCCTGTAAGTGTTTAGTAAAATTTACCAGTGACATCATCCGGTCAGGTTTCTCTGTTTGTGAAACTTTTCATTGTTCCTGCCAGGTCTTTCCTCCTTACTGAGCTCTTTAAGTTTTCTGTTCCGTCATGATTCATTCTTAGCAGGTTATATTTTTCTAGGAATTTTTCCATTGCTTCCAGGTTGCCAAATTTATTGGCATATCATTGTTTGTGGTGAGTTTAAATGATTTCTTTTCTTTCTAGGATATCATTTGTTGTCATTTTAATTTAGAGCTTTATTTCTTATTTTCTTTAGAGTCGTTTTTCTTAGACTAGCTAAAAGTTTGTCATGTTTGTTTATTTTTTTTAAATGCACCCCTTAGTTTGGTGCACCCTTCTGTTGTTTCTCTAGTGTCTATTCCATTAATTGTGGCTCCAATACTTATTATTTATTTCCCATTGCTAACTTAGTTTAATTTTAATTTGCTCTTCTTATAGCTTCCTAAAATACAAAATGAAGTTATTGAGCTAGTTATCTTTTTCTTAATGTAGGGATGTATTGTGATAAACTTGCCTCAGCATTATTTTTGCTGCATACTATAATTTTGATCTATTGTGTCTCCATTTTTACTTATCTGAAGATATTTTTTCTCTTTTAACTTTTTGACCCATGATTTTTCAGAAGTGTGTTGCTTAATTACATATTCATGAATTTTTCAGGTGTCTTTTTATTATTTTATGGCTTCATACCTTCAGACCATAATGTTAGGTGAAAGAAATCTGACACCCATGCTTAAATATTTGCATGGTTTCTTCTCTATGAGAAACCCAAAATACAAAGACCAAAATCTAAAATATGTTTAGAGAATAGGGAGACAGGAAGATGCCCTCCAAATGGGAAAGAATCAGGAGAATCAGGGGAGGGAGCAGGAGGAGGGAAAGGAGGAGGATGAAACAATTAAAATGCACATGCATGGAGCTGGGGAGATAGCTCAGGAGAATAAGCACTTGCCCGGCAAGTGTGGGGTCCTGAGTCTAATACCCAGTACAACCAAAAAAAAAATTTTTAAAAAAAGGTGTACATGCACCAACTCCCTAAAAGAAATGCAATCATTATTTACTGCAAACATATACAATACAATTTTTTAAAAAATTGACTTAATCATAAAGGAAAAAATTACAGTCAGAAAAGTTACTTGAGAGGATATCAAACTTTTTAAATTTTTTAAAATTTCATTTATTTGTTTATTTATTTATTTATTTGGTACAAGGTCTCACTATGCAGCTTGAACTCTAGTGGTCCTCCTGTCTCAGCCTCCCCAGTGCCGGGATTACAGGTTTGTACCACCAAACACAGTTTCAGTAGCTGGCAGGTTGTGCCCAGCACAGCTTGCAGTACTGGGGATAGAATCCAGGTCCCTAAGCTTGCCAGGCAGGCGCTTAGATTACTGAGCTATTTACCTTGCAACTTCTTGAATTTTATTTATTTATTTATTTATTTATTTATTTATTTATTTATTTATTTTGGCGGAACCAGGGATTGAACTCAGACCCTCGCACTTGCCAGGGAAGCGCTTATCCTACTGAGCCACCACCCGGCCCCTTGCTTCTTGAATTTTAAAGACTATTTGGTAGCATCACATTTGATTTATCCCAAGGAGTGCACTTGAAAACACAGTCTATTCTGCTGTTTGGATAGTGTTCACTGTGTATGTTTGGGCCAATTGAACTGTTTTGTTCTTCACTTTGCTTTTTCCTTCCTGATTTTCTCTCTTGATATTCTATCATCGTTGAAAGTATAGTCCCCTCTACTAAACAACAATATTATTACTTTACTGTCCACTTCTCTTATTCTATTAATATCAGCTCTATATATTTAGGTGGTTGGATGTTGTGTGCATGTAATAAAATGCGATATCCTCCTTATGAATGGAACTTGTTATGATTATATAACGATATTCTTAATTTGGGTGATAGTTTTGACATAAATCTTATTTTGTCTAACTGAAGTATTTCTACTCCTGGTCTGCTTTGTTGATCTTTTTCTTGGAATATCTTTCTCCTTCCCTTCTCTTTCTGTTTATATATATCTTATAGCTAAACTGAGGCCGGTTTTTTTTTTTTTTTTTCTTTTTACTTTTTTGCGGAACTGGGGATTGAACTCAGGCCTTTGCGCTTGCCAGAGAAGCGCTTATTCTGCTGTGCGATCTCCCCGGCCCCTAAAGTGAGCCTGTTATAGTCAGTAAGAGGGTTGTTTTCTCTCATTCAGACACTGTGTGTCTTTCGATTGAATAATTTAAGCCATTTATGAGAAATTACTGATAAGTTAGGACTTTATGGTGGTACTTGGTTCATCATTTTCTGTTTTGTAGTCTCTTTGTTCTTTTGTTTCTCTATTATTGTCTTCAGTTTTGAGTTCTTCTATTTTTTGTAATGGAATGCTTTTGTTCCTATCTATTTATGTTTTGTGTACCTAACACAGACTTGTTTTATTGTGGTTACTGCGAGGCTCATGCTAACCATCTTGCAGAACACAGCCAAGCCTGGAGCCTGAGTCCACAGGGTCTGGCCTTCAGCCAGGGTCCTCTGGAGTGAGCAGGGTGACTGGGCCCACATGGGCAGGCTTGAGGCCTGGGAACACAGAGTGAGCATCGAAGCTCGAGCACACCTGGAGTCCAGGTTCACAGGGGTGAAACCCCAAATAGAACGCCACAGTAGTCAGCAGTTTGCTTACTCTTCTTTTTACTTCTCTAACTACTCCACTATCTCCTCCTCATGCCATATGTCAACCATATGAACTCATTATTCACTCAATAATTGAATAAGTACTTATGGAACAAGTATATATGCCAGGCAGCTGTCAATGCCACATGAGAGATACAAAGGGACTGCTCTCAGAAGGCCTGCATTCTGCAGGAGAAAGGGGGGTGAGAAACATCAATACATAAATAATACAATTGGCAGGTAGCCTGCAAAAACAAGGGAGAGGGAGAGGAGAGATCTTGAAGCACAAGGCTATTTCATGTAATATATAAGGCTAAGACTCTTGGGGCCAGTAATCTGAGAAGAAATTTCGAATAGGTTGGCATTTCAAGAAGAGCAGAGAGGTAGGAGTGGAGATAAGGCAGGGATTAGAACAGGAGGAGGCTGAGGACTTAACCAAATTGTGACAGGAAGCTATTGGAGGGCTGGAGGCAATGGAGGATGTGGCCTCATTTCCATTTTTAAAGAGGTCTCCAGGTGCTGTGGTGTGCAGAATGGATTTCAGGGGATGTGGGTAGGGGGCAGTCAGGTTACACATCCATCATACTTTGCATTTCCACAGAGGGGAAGTAGTGAGATGTGCAGAGGAGGAAAAAGCTGGGAAGAAGGCTCTATAGCCCTTTTTTTTTTTCTCCTCCTTCTCTGGTGATGTCATGTAAAAAGAGCTTCATTTCCCAGATAAGTGGCAAATAAGAAAGAAGGATAGTCCTCTCCCAGAGTTTTTCTAACAAAAACCCAGTGAAATAAGTCTTTTACTAGTACACAATAACATAGCTAAAAAGAGAGGGTGCTTATTACTGCTTGGCTGTGAGAGGTAATGATTATGGGGAATTTTTTCTGTGTGTGTGGGATTCCAAGGGTTAGGATATTTTTCTGTGAGGACAAGAATTCACTCAGGCCCTTGAAGAATGGTCAGGACCTGACTATGTGCTCTGTTTCTGATGCTGGACTCAAGCTAAGGCCTGGGGTCAAATAGTGAAATGGCTGCTCCAAGAACAACCCTGGATGGGACCCAGGTGCTCAGAGATAAATCACAAGCATCCCTACACCCTCCCTCAAGCTTCTATTCCAAGTCAGCATTGATCCGAGATGCTTTCCACTGGGGTGGCTCCCCAGAGCACACAGGTGCCAGCAGCAGAGCTTCTAAGGAGTCCTGTGGGCCACATGCTGCAAGACCAGCTAGGCCAGCTACCAGCCGCACATGTCCCCTGCTTTCCAGATGGGCCTCCAGTCTTGGTGGCCAGCTGGCTATCCCACCCGCCAGAGTCCAGGTTCTCGCCAGTTGTGATGTGCCACTGTGGGCCCAGCCCAACAACTGGCCTCCGGCACAGCTTAACTCCTGAATTCCCCTCTTCATCCCTGCGGTCAAGCTCCAGTGCGTTTGCATTTTCCTGTTGCATTTGTGCCAAAATAAAATCAGTCAAATAACACACAATCACACGGCATCAGGCCACAGGCTGTTTGTTTCAGCCTAACTGACTCTGACAGCTCAGGGAAGACAGCAGCAGAGCCAGCCCAGTCATGAAGCAACAGTCATGGTTCAGGCTCCAGCCACAGAAGTGGACCCTGCCATGCCCCTGCTGCATCTGAGATGCTCCTGTGTGATTCAGGAAAAAGTGACTTCCCCTGGGCACCTCCCTGTCACCTGAACTTTGGTGCCAGCTGAGTGTGTGAGCAGTGGATGTCCCTGGTCTGTCTCCCTAGTCCCCACAGAGGTCTTGGGTCTGTGCACTGAATCCCATTCTTGAGGTCATGCCTGGAACTCCTGGCTCCTGTGCCCAAGATATAGCCTGCCTTTTCTGTAACATAATTATCAAAAATAAAGACAAAAAAAGCAACAAAACAATTCAAACCGTGAGGGTGCTTCAAATAAGACCATGAATGCTATTTGTTGTTTCCTTTTAATTCTCTAAAACACTGCTGCAAGCATGCTGTCTGTATGTTCTATGGTTCAGTCTTCATAAGAACTTTGTAATATAAGACCAGAGTCTCTCAAGCCTCTGTTTGGGGAAGAGTAAGAGAGGGAGCCTGCTGATGTAGCAAATAGGGAACAAAAGTTCATAGGACCCCCATTGTGACTCCCTCTCTATCCTTTTTTTTTTTCTTGTGGAACCAGGGACTGAACTCAGGCCCTTGCGCTTGTCAGGGAAGTGCTCATTCCACTGAGCCATCTCTCTGGTCTCCCTCTCTACCTATAGGGCTACCTTATCCTCTGATGCTCGATTCTTTACCAAAATGTGGATGGCTGCCCAAGAACAGTGTAGTAAGAAAAGGCTTTATTTCTTACCCCAGATATGCCTCTTCAGAAATCAAGTATGTCTCTGTCTGTCTCTGTCTTTCTCTCTGTCTCTCTC
>NW_004524607.1:4597312-4620315 GCF_000260255.1 Octodon degus
AAAAAAAAAAGGAAAGAAATCAAGTAAGATGCAACATGCAGAAGGCTTGGTGCTGCACCTGCTTGTCAGTGGCCCTCACCTTGCAGAGGCCTAGTTTGTTTGAACAGCCTCCCCACCCCCCAGTTCTGGATGGACACTCCCCTACTTTTATCCATATTCACTGGCCACCTCTTTCAGTTCTTTGATGACAGGACCAATTCTTCCCCCCAAACATAAAATTGCATATGTGCTAGGGGTCTGTCCCAGAGCCTTTGCTTTTCCTCTCCTTTGAGATCAGTCTTCCCACTTTCATCTCTCTAATCTTCACCACTCCTGAAACACCAAAAGGTTTTAGAAAAACAAAAACTTACTACTTAAGGCCCTATTATATTTCTCAAAATCTGGGCTCTCAAATCTCCCAGGCAAAGTGGTTCTTCATACTGGTATTTTCATCTCAGCCAATAACACCACTTTTAGGCAGATTGCTAAAGCCGGGAACTTTATGGGAGTTCTTGATTCTACCTTCTCTGTCTTCATTACTTTTCTAATCCATTTTTGAGGTCTGTGTTTCTACTTCAAAATAAGTTGTATCTCTTAACTGTTTCCATTAACGCTTCCACTACTGTTGAGGCATTGGAGGTGATTATCACTACAGGTCCTGACTACTGCAACAGCTTCCTGACTTTCCAATCCCAGACTAACTTCTACCAAGACCTTCTCCAAAACAAGAGTGGATTTTGCAACTCAAGGGTCAGATCACATAACACAGATGCTGACATCCTCTCTAGGAACTTTCCATTTTACTCAGCAAGGAATTCAAACTATTCTGCAGCACCTACAATGCTCTTTATTATCTGATGTGTTCCTAGATCTTCAAGTTTATCTTATGAAACTTTATCATAGATTATGCCACATTATAGTAGGCCTCTTTCTAGACTCATGATTCTTGCAGGTACTATTCCATTGGGTTAGAGCTTTCTGCTATTTCCTGCTTACAGGAAAATTGTATTTTACCTACATTATGGCTCACAAATTGGTACAAGGGAAACCTGGGTTGACCAATCCATTGTGAAACATAGTGAAGCTTTTACAAGATGCCATGGATTTAGAATTGGTCCATTCTCTCAAGTTGATGACTTGGACCAAGAGTGAAGTTCTTGGAATGATTACTTTCCCTGAGGGCACAACAGTTCTTCATATAAATAGATGTTTTCTGGTCCTGACCTTCCAACAGTTCAGAACTGTTGATGGGTCTGAAATCCAATAATGAAAGTAAATCAAGGCGTATGATGCACTGCCATCTATCTTCCTACCAATATGGATAACCCAAAAAACTTTTGCCAATTGGAGTTAGCAATTCTGGAAATTGGCTAGCTACATGGTTTGGCAAAATGGACCATTATGGACACATCCCATGCTTGAAGAATTTCTTAGTATGTTTGTCAAACTCTCCAGCATTTTAATCCAGATCATTTGTTTTACATTCATTACTTTTTCCACATTTATGCATTTTGTACCACTAAGTGACTCATTGTTTAATGAATTTACCTTTCACAACACTGTGTTCATTTTGTATCTGTGATGTTTTCACAGCCACTGTAGAAACCATCTTTGTCTTCAGGGCCTAGATTGAATGATGTCTCACAACACCCTGTCCCTCTAGAGCCTCCTTCTAACAGTAGCTAAATCTTCTCTCCTCAGATTTTCAAGGTATGATGTTTTTCTCCCTCCTGGGGTCTTTATTATGCCTTGCCATGGATTGGTAGACCCAGACCATCAGCTCTGTACCAGGCACACTGTTAACCACTTTATAAGCCCTTCTGAGCATCACACTTAGAAGAAGATACCATCAATGTCTCCACTTAATCCAAGGAATCTAAGGTTTAGAAAATAAATAGCCACTGCTGTCACCACTCAAGCCCATCTCTAACCTAGTCAATAAAACATCATCTTAGTGATTGAACTGTTTTTCTTCATTTCCTTAGAAGAGTAACCATTTCCCTATGTTCCTTGGGACTATCTTCTTATGGTGTAGGGCTCCACAGTGTATGAAATGCTGGTATTTTTTCAATTCTGCTTCTTTAAAGTGTTTTAAGAGGAAATATAAAGGTAAGATCCTTCCACAATAGTGTTAACATTCTATCCTAATGAGGAAAATTTAGAAAATTGATATCTAAGTTCCCAACACCAACATAAGTTTAATGTCTCATCCACACCCTGGGCTTAAGAGGGCCACGCCAAAACAAGTCAGCTTTCCATTTGCAGTCCATTCATTACAGAAGGGAAGGGAAGTGTTTATGTGGCCTCAGCTCAGGGATGATATAATGATTGCCTTTCCGCCCAGCAGGTCTCACCCCATCTCAGGAAGACGTCAGGGGTCAGAACAGGGACACAATCTGATTTGATGAGTCAGTATGAGGGAAGGCCAATCACAGCATGGAGGTTGGCTCCAGGGGATTGGCAAAAGGAAATAGTACCTTTCCCTCTGAGGACTGAGTACCATTTCCTTTTGCCAATCTAATCTCAGTCTGATGGCATGGAAAAACCACCTGGTCTGTCTGGCAAGGGATCCAGAAAAGGAACCATAAGGTTCCTCAAAAAGGAAGACTCACAGGCTAATCTCCAACAAGTCCCTCCAAAAAATTTCCCCTGCCAAGTTCCTGAGAAGCCCAGGTGGAGCAGGTGCAAAATGGAGAAGCCTGTCTATTTTTTTTCCATTTGTAAGTTTGATTTCTTTAAAAGAAGGCATGAGTGGTAGGAAAATATACTTTTAAGGAGTCAGTAAAGGGATGAAGTCAACAAGCTTTGATTTCTCTTCATCCCAGGTCCTCTGCTATAGCCTCTTGATTGGCCACTGATTCAGATGGTACAAAGTGAGTGTACATATCTTATTGTCCCCTCTTTTTCCACCTGTATAATCATTGTCACCATCTTCAGCCTCACCACTTCCATCGATATCACCATCACTACTGCCATCACTGTTGCTACCATGACTGCATGGTAAATATCAGTTTTTATAGACTGATGATCATTTTTCACTTAACTTATATAGCAGGAACTATTCTCTAGTGAGGAAAAAACGGTTTAAATAAGTCAGGCAACCCAACTAAGGTGTGTATATTGTAAGCAGCAGTCTTTCCCAAAGCAGGTCTAACAATGAAGTTAAGGTGTCACTTTTCCAGGTGGAAGATTAACTTAGGGCAGGAAAGAAGAGTTCAGATTAGCAAATAAACTACAAAGCAAATATCAATTCTATTCCACATCTCTCATGCCCTCAGTTATTTCTCCCCTCTGCTTCTTAGTGAAGCCAGTAACTCTAGTTCACTGCCTATTTCTACCGGGCAAGAAGCAGTTGCTCCTGTTCTTATTTCTGTTTTGAATTGCTATGGCTAATTCTTATATTCTGAGCAGGTCACTATCACATCTATTTGAAAATTTCAGGCAAAATACAATCATTCTTCTCATAATAAGCTCACCAACTCCCACTATACACTACAGAGGGAATAGTGGGCCAAATAACACTAGCATTAAACCAACTGAATGGGCATTCACTGTCTTTGTCATCATAGCACCCAAGATCCTAAGACAGGGAACCTAATCTTGGAGCATAGTCATGAGGGGATGCCTGTCTCCCCAGGAATTCCAAAGGAGGTTATGAGTAGGGAAAGACAGAGGAGCCTGGAGGCTTAGAACATAATTTTCAGTCATGGACTAGAAAGAGTTAATGTTGATGTGAGACCTGATAGGAGACAGTCTGTTGAAGGTTGCTCAAGACTTTTTTTTTCTGATGCCAGAAGCTGAGAAGAGGAATGGCCAGGTAGCTGTCTCCTATTGCTGGCTTGAAAATTTTTCCAAAGTGCTCTTCAAGTATAAACACCTTGGAATTGGCCTGATCCTAGTAAGTGTATCAAATGTCAGGAAAGCTAAACATAAATCTTGAACAGGGTGGAGATTCCTTAACAGTCAGATTTATTTTTCACTTGGGTTGCAAGAAAATGTTAGAGTCCAGTCTTATGTTATAAGCAATGATGGTAGTGCTTCCCTGACTGGAACAAACTTGTCATTGTAGAGTATTTCTGCCACTTGAACTGTTGGCACTTGAATTGACATATTCTTCTATCAATAGGATCCTACCTTGACCATCTCCAAAACTATTCTGCACAGTAGAAGCCAGTGTCAACTTCCACTGACAGGAAGTCACTGTCATTAAGATCTGGGAAAGAGCTTCTGGGAAATCTCTCAGTATGCTGCTTTTCTTGGCCCACAACTATCATACTAAGAAAGCACCAAGCAATGTCTTTTTGTAGCAAGGCACAGAGCCACTTGTACCTCACAGCCCATGCACCAGAAGGAGCAACTGAGGTGCAATAATGCAGCTGCAATTTAGACAACTCGTCCTTGCAAGTCTCACAAGTGTGTGCCTGAATCTTACAAGAGGACACAGTGAGTTCAGCTTGAAAGAGAGGCTTCACTAAAATCTCTTTAAATCATTTTGTGCCCAAGAGGATTGCATTTCTACTCATGTAATGAAATTAAATACAAATATGAAGGAAAGGAATTCTTCCCACTTCAAAGGGAACAAGAGCAGCTTTAGCACATCAGGGAATGTAGCAAACATAGCAGAGCTGTGTTCCACAGACGTGGCAGGTAATGGCTTCAAGGCAGCCGAGGCTTTGAGTGATGGGTTAATGATGCTTAACTCTGTATTTCTGAGAACATGGGGAAACAGGTTGCTATCTACAAGAACATGGCGATGGTTTCAGGTAATTTAAAGTTAAATGTCTCAGTATCGGATGAAAAATGGAGAGGAAAAGGGAAGAGATTTATTGTTTTATACTTTAGCATATCAGTCTACAATGGTTTGAGGTACACATGTTTGAATAATTTATCCTTATTGTCATTCTCCATAGCTTCTAAATACCACATGCTTTAGGGTCATTCCCTGATCTTACAGAAGAACTCATGCCCAAGGGATTCTCTATGGTTTCATAATAGTTCATTGGGACCAGAGAGAGTCTACCTGTCTGCTTCTGTGTCTTAAAAAAAAAAACAAACAAAAAACAAAAACAACAACAACAACAACAAAAAACTTCATCTATTAGCTCTACTTATTTGTCCTGTCATGAAACATTGTATCTTGTAGGTCCCTAACTCATCAATTATTTGAGCTGGAAGATACACATGAGATTTCCTAAACCAGTGGTCTTTAATAAACTCTTTCATAAATAAAGTTTACTCAGATCTAAAAATATAACATAAATGAAATACTCACCACAGAAATTTGATCATGACATTTTATTGATCTTACTTAGCAAACGAAGATAGATGAAAGAAAAAAAATATAATTCTGCAGTTCCTAATGAAACAATAACTATAGGTCAGTGAGGGAAAACCTTTTAGAGATGAGGGCCCAAATTACAACCCCAAGCTCACTTATTTATTGGAAGATGCCAACACTACAATTAAACCTGAATGTTGATGTTTCAGTTTAGGAAAAACAGCACATACACTAACATCTTTTGTCTTAAAAGTAAAACAAATAACAAATAACCTATGTATCATAGCTTCGCCATCTTTATTCTAGACAGTAATCACTAGATGCTGTAAGGGTAAAGTGTAAAGTTGTTGGGGAACACTATAGTGGAGGGATGGAGGTTACCCATTGGCCCTACTGTTCACTCTTAGCATTGGTACAAGGTGAACGCCAGATCTTCTGAGTCTTGAGAGGAGACATAGCAGGGACCTCATAGCATGATGTGGAGAATCCTTGCCAAGAAAACAATATTAAGTTCAAACCTTTATACCTAAATGTAAGTTGCTGGGCAATATGAAACACAAAAGAAAAAAATTGAATAATACCATGAGGAAACAATCAGACCAATTCAGAATGTGGAATAATCTACTGAGCAAATGTCCTGGTTTTCTCTAACTGATCAAAGGCATGTGTAGTGGATTGTGTTATTACCCAACTATTTACCCTCTCTTCTTGTAAGAAGATCCCATGCTTTTTTATTTGTTTATTTATTTAGTTATTTATTTTTTTTGCATTTTTAGGTAAGGGTCTACAGGTGCTCAGGGTCTCACTACTATATTGGACTGTCTCTTAGTAATTCTCCTGTTTACAGCCTCCAAAGTGCTAGGATTACAGGCACAAGCCATAATGCCCAGTCTCAATCACCTCAGCAAGCACCAGGGGCAGGGCTGGCATGGCAGCCCTGGGCTTGAATCCCTGGCCCCTGCGCCTGCTTGCAGGTGCTTTAATCTGCTGAGCTATTTGGCCGGCCAGAGATCCCACACTTATGCCTGCTTCCCCCTGGCTGTCTGTACCTCGTGGATAGGATACAATGCAACTCCTTTCATGTTGGCTGCCCCTGACAACTTGCTTTCACCATTGCTAGGTGAGATTAGGAGACTATGTCATGTAAGCATGATGCATTTTCATCTATTTTATCACCAGCCTTCTTGACCTTTTACTTTTCCCAGCAGATGTACTCATTGATGGTTTGAGTTTCAAAGGAAGAGGACAAAGGAAGTGGCTGAGCCGTTGCTAAATATAGACAAACTATGATGTGATCCAGAAATAGAAAGTTCTACCCATTCTGGTAATAACTGTTGAGGTTTGGACCTCCTGGGTACCAAAACAAATCAAAGCAAGAGAATTTATTTTTTTAAATTGATTTTATTGAGCATCAAATAGCAATGAGACAGTTTCAAAACTGATTAGTAGGACACTTTCAATAATTAATACATTGCATATTGTTGTCTTTAGTGGTTATTCATAATACAAGATGCAGACATGACATCCTGTCCAAATGCTGTTAGTACAAATCTTTCTTCTCATTCAATTAAGAGAAAGTAGCTGTATATCTATCCTATTTTGTATATACAGATACAAAATGGTCCTTCATTTATATCCCCTTTTCTTGTGTAGTTTTGTCAGAGATGAGTATTCCATTGCTATTTAAATATTGTAGGTGTGTGAATTCAACAAAATAATCCAATCTAGTCCAGTAGTCCATAATAGTAGTCGGTTTTCCATACGACTGGTGATGTCAGAAGTTGTTGGCTTGAGCTTTTTACAATTCAGCATATTAATATGGGTTTACTTTTTATACCACTTTTTTATACTTTTTTGCTGGATGGTTAAGACCAAGATAGAGCAAGACCTATAAACAAGAAATGTAACTTTTGTATCTGACAAGGTCAGTCAAATCCCAGCAAGATTTACCCTGAAACCCTGTATCGCAGTTTGTAGATCCTTTGTCAGTGTCAGCCATGTGGATGAGTCACGGCCATTGCTTGACCAATTTGCTCTCTGTGAAAGCCAGAGAGAATGTTTTCTCTCCATGTGACTATCCTTAGGCACACTCTACATTATCGATCACTTTCCTCTGTGGCCCCATAATCTCCTTGGATCAGAAAATTTGGAACATCACTGAGTTACAGGATGTTACAGTACAGGTTCTCCTATGTCCTGAGTCCTTACTGACCTTGAAAGGCTAGGGCCAAAATGTTGGCTGTCCTTGCAGCACTTCTATTTCTCTAATTTTTGGTCTGCAAACTTAAGTTGTTAACTCTCCAAAAGAGAAGCTTAATGATATTATTTCCCTATAACAGGCAGTTGAGCTTAATCTCTCCATCTGTCTGAATATCAAACATCTTAGACATAACATGGAACAGGTATTTTCCATCAAGTATTGACAGCAAGTGAATTTAATATAGAGGAAAATGCCTATAAAGAACTGATACAGAATAAAAGAAATACAAAGATGTCAACCACTTGAAGGCATTTTGTGGATCATGATGGGACCTCAAATCAAACTATAAAATGTCATTTTTGAGACAAATGAAACAGTTTGAATAATTTTTGTAAAGTGTCTAATGTTGAGTTAATATTCATGGATGTGAGAGTGCTCACATAGGCATATTATTTCTGAGTTATAGATGTACACTGAGGTTTTTATAGCGCAACTGAAATAGTCTCTGGATTTGCTTGTGACTGTTTTAAGCAAAAAGCAAAAGGATTGCTAAATTGTTCACAAAATATTGATAATTTTTTAAAGCTAAATGAGAAATGAATGGAACTTAAATATGCAATGTTATCTCCAATTTTGTGTAGGTTTTATTTATTTATTTATATTTTATTTTGTATTTTAGGGAAGGGTCTACAAGGTGTTCAGGGTCTCACTACTAGATCAGACTCATAGTGTTCCACCTGTTTACAGCCTCTCAAGAGCTGGGATTCCAGGTGCACGCCACCATGTCCAGTCTCATTCGCCATCTCAGCGCACCCCAGGGGCAGGGCCAGCACAGCAGCCCCCGGAGATCAAACTTCCGGCCCCTTTGCCTGCTTGCAGGCACTTTAATCCACTGATATATTTGGCTGGCCCTTGTGTAGGTTTTAAAGTTTTGTTGAAGTAGTAGTTTTAAAATCATAGGAAGTAAATTAAAAGATATTTTTTAAATGGCAGAAAGATAGGATTTGCTATTAGCAGATGTAAAAATTGTGACATTCCTGGAAGATCCAAAGTTGTTGAGTGAGTGGTAATTTAGAAAACAAGCTTTCACTCTGAAATAATGGACAGCAGAAGGAGGTTGTCCTTGAAACAGTGTGGCCTGCTCTGGACAGCACTGCATGACACTCACAATGGGGAAATAGCTAAAGCTCTATACAACCACAGTTGACAGTACCATGTCCCACCACCCGTGAACATGAACAAAGTGGTTCCAGCATATCATTTACCTTCCTTGTGACAAATACCAGACATTCTTTCTCTTTAAACAAATGAAACGAACAAACAAAACATGCCTTCAAAATTGAGGACTGTTGATATAGGCACTGGTGTTTAAGAGGAAAGCATTTTAGAACAGACTAGCTAGAGCTTTATACTGTAATTTAAGTCACTTCCTCTGAGGCAGCCCCTAAAGTGACTTCTACCAGCCCAGAGAGTGAGTCCAGAAACATCATCATCACTCCATTTTTATTGGAATAATGGTGACCACCAGAGAACTGTGGCAGTGGGGACCCAAAGCCTGTGAGAGGTAAATAAACAAACCAGAAATAATTAGGAAACAGAGGATCAGAATATATATACATTTGTATTTAGTACAGGGTCTACAGTGTCTCACTACATAGATCAAACTTGTAGTGATTCTCCTATTTTATCCTCCCAAGTGTTGGGATTACAGGCACATGCCACCACATCCAGTCTCAAACACTCCCTTGGGGTGGGGCCGGCTCCGCACACTGGGGATTGAACCCCAGCCTCTGCACTCTGCCTAAGCAGGTGCTTTAGTCTGCTGAACTATCTGGCCAGCCCCAGATCATATATTTTAAAAGGAAAAAGATTTGAAATGATAATGCTCATAAAATAAAAATAGGATTCTGTGAAAAAGTAAACCTCAGAATTAAGAAAAGACTATTAGAAATCAGCATGCAGGCCCAATCTCCACATTATCGCATTTAGAGAGGAAATCGGGGTGGATAAGAGGAGAACAAGGCCGAGAAGGACTACAAAAAGGTAGAACATAGTTCCCACCAGAAATGAAAGGGAAATAGAACACTTCACACGACGGAAGATGAAGGGAATATTGGGGACATACAGAGTGGTAAAAAACAATTAAGAGCAAGGTAGAAAAACCATCCCTCTAAGGAGCTTAGATGTGCTGTGCTTTTACCATTCTGGTTTTGTCACCATGTGTACTAAGAATGTGTGGTGGGCACATGGGCACATACAATTCAGTGTGAGGAGTATCTTCCAGCAGTGTAAAACTAAAGAAGACTCAGAATCTTATGAAGTAGATCTTCAAATATCTAACAACTTAGCCAGCATTTTATGTTGCTGGATCCAAAAAAAACCACTTGATATCTATTATCTACATTATTTGTCTGTTCATGGTACACAGAAGTTCAGATTCAATAAATAATAATAACAGTAAAAGCAGAAAGGACACCTAAGTTTCTCTGACAGTGAAGTAAATTTCCCACATAAGTGTCTGTCAGGTTAAGCTTTGAAACTTCGGATGATGTAGTTTTTTAATGAAGGCGATGTTTGAACATTTTCATAAAAAGAAAAGGTTTACTTACTGAGAACAACTTTACCAACACATACATCCCACCCACTAACTACATATTCATACCCTGCAGTACATTATTAAAAACGATGTGAATGTTACTCTAACATTGACTAGGTTAAAAACATACTTATCAAAGTGCTTCAAACCCATTTGGTAATGATGGGGGGGAAGGACTATCCAAAGATGAGCCTTGAAATCCCACATGATTTCCAGTAAACACACACAAACACAAACATTTGGGTATGACATGAAAGATATTTTTGGGAAGCTATTTCTAAATTGTTTATTACATTTATCTAAAGATCACTTAATGTTTTGATTACAGGCCATATTTCAAAAGAAGCTGTTCATTTGAGCATATCCTTGGGCTAAAGAAAGCTTTACATGGGGTTAAAGTGATAATACATAAAAGGAAGGTAGTCCTTCAAAAAGCCATGCAGAGCCTCAGCTTTAAATGTTCTGAACCTTGTCCAGGCTATAATGAAAAAAAAGACCAAAAAAATTCATGTGAAGATTGAAGAAGAGAAAAGCTTTTATGAATTCTAGGGAATGGTATTGTCAAAAGGGAGCTGCTCGCAGGGGAAATGAGAGGCTGGACACTGTGAGCGGTGGATGGCTTCAGGGTTTGCAAGTGCTCCCAGGGGGAGTGAGAACATGGATGGGGGACAGTGGTACAGCAGCCCTTGTCAAGTGTGGCCACCCTAGAAAGGACAAACCACAACACACACACACACACACACACACACACACACACACACACATCTGGCACTGTGATTTGCTAACCCACCTGCCAACTCCACCTTCCATGAAACTGAGACAACCATGCAGAATTTGGAAAGAAATCTATGGCTTCTAGTAGTAAAACTTTCCTTTCTTCTCAAGCAGAGCCTCACACAGTTAGCAGGGAAGAAGTAGAATTAGACAGGTTTTCTACATAGAATTTAAGTCATAGATGGCATTAGCATCTGAGTTATTATCTTCAACTTAGTAAAATAAACATATACTCTCCCTTTTTTAATGTATGACTTTTTTAATTGAAACTTTGGCATGTCCAGCCTGTGTATCTCTTAGTATAATCTTTCTGTTCTTTGCATGAAATAAATTGACAGATGGCATCCAGAGTGTGGATTTAAGAATAGTGTTTGAGTATAGTAGGGTCCAGCTCCCCAAGAACAAATGACAATGCTCCAGCACTCATGCCCTCTATGAGTGTAAGGAAGTTGCTTACACGATCTAACTCTCAATGTGCCAACTTGAGACGTGAGGAAAAGACCATGGCAGTTGTACAGTTTCATGAGGAGTAATTGAGATGATATTTGTAAAGTTAAGATATACTCTTGCACAGAACTACTATGACTGTAAGGAGCAACAATTAATAGACAACTCAAATTGGCTAGAACAGCAACTAAATGTGTTCTTTCATGTAAGTTGGAACACTCGAGAAGAGCCACATTCCAGAATGAAATGGTTTGCAATTTAGTAGCTTGTCAGAGACTCAGTTATTTTCTCTGTTCAGCATCGGCTCTCATTCCAGAGCTGCTTCTTCTCTGGGCCACATTAAGGCCATCCACGGACAATATTACAGCCACACATGGCCTTAATTCTTGTTCATATTCAGAAAGAAAGGGTAAAAGAATCTTTTCCAGAAGCTTTCTAGAGACTTCCCTCTTCATTTGGACCACAACTAGGTCAAATGACCATTCTAAATTCATCACTCCAAGAGAAATATGACTACCAGGCCATGGCCCAGACTCATCTTTTGAGAAGAAATGGATAAAGGATAAGATCATTCAAGTACCCCATCAAGGTTAACCATTATTATGTACACTATAGTGTCTATCTGGTCTTAAGGAAGTTTTTGCAATTATGCAACTGGTTGTTACCTCAAAGGTCTTGAAATGGCAAAGGAATCTTATTGGTGTCACTTTGGATTTCTTTCTACTGGGTATCTAAAATGCTTAAAGAGAAATTGGGGCTTCATGTGTGTTGGTGAGAGAAATATAAAGTGAAAGGTTATAGGAATTGACCTAAGGTAAAGGAGATGGCTTTATCAATGGTACAGCTGGAAATGAACACAATGGTACTGTGTCTTTTCTATTTTTTATTAATTTCTGCCACTTTTTAAATTTTAGGCAACATGGAGATACTTCTTGTGAGTCCTCAGGACTTTCAGACTAAACCCAGAAGTTCATCATTACCAATAAAGACACAAATTTGCAAGAATAAATAATCTTCCATATTTCCAATAAAAAGAATTTTACTGACAGTCCAATTCAGCAATTATTTACTTAATGCGAAATTATTTACTTAACAATAACTTTCTACTTGGTTCCCGAAGCTAAGCAGAATAAAAAGAAATATAAGACATAATTTTACCCTTATTTCTGATCTGTCTCTGAAAATAAAATGTGGAACAGCAAAGCGTTAAATAGAAGAACAAGACAATCTAGAATTCAGATTCTAAGGAAATTGCTACAGCCACTTTAATTGGCCGTGACTAAACTGACCAGGGAGAATCCTGTAATTAACTGCAGGGCTGTTTTGCGGATTGACATATGGGCTCAGCCTAAATCTGTAATAGAGACTGATACTTTCCATGGACCAGGCAGACAGATGGCCTGGTTTTTCAGACTGAGCGTCAATTTCTCCCATGTGCTAACTATAACCACTACCGTGACCTTGTATAAATACATAGTCTTCCAGAGAAGGATGGACCTTCAAGCCTGCTGAGGTGATAAGTTCCTAGATCTCTAAAAATGTGGCAGTGGCTTTGAAGACTTCTGCTCCATTTCCCAACAAAACTCTTAGGATCCATAGCTTGAGCATGATCGATCAGATCTAAATAACTGCACTCTAGGTCCTAAAGAATATAGTGCACGGAGAATGCACTCTGTATCCTAAATTCTTACATGACCATTTCCATGCTCTATATTTAAAACTCATTTTGAAGCAGCGAGAGGCATGATGAAAATTTTAGAATGATGTTAAGAAGTTACTTGCCAACTTAATCTTAAGTGCTGTGAAGAGGGGCATGTTGTGAAAACAGGAAAAGACTAGCCTTACAAGGCATATGCAGTCTAGTTAAACTAATACAACATAGATGCACAGAACAAAATTTAGAAAGCAATAAACAAAGGTCTTGCTTCTGATCTAGTCAGACAGCAAGCTACCTCCTTTGGCTCTGGTCCTTCATCATCACTGCCTCGTAAACACAACTCCCAAGACCATTCTCCCGAGCATGACACAGGAGTGTCCCTTCTTTGGTGGAAAACCTGCATTAAAAACAAAATGCCTACAGGAAAGTGTCTCACTTAACTCCTGTAGTCCCCAACCACTCTATGAAATCTGCCTCTACCCCATCTTCCACTCTATTGCTAACACAGAGCTCCCTCAGCACTACTCCAATGATCTCTTTAACTGACTTTGTTGACTTAAGATCTTCACTTTCAAATATCCCAGTGGCTGTCCTGCTTCCACTGTTTGATCATCTCTGCATGTAACACTCTTCCTGCCTTTATTATCATGTATCTTTTTTCTCTGAATGTAATGGTACATTTCCTACATAACTG
The DNA here is from genome assembly GCF_000260255.1 of Octodon degus. Lineage (NCBI taxonomy): Eukaryota > Metazoa > Chordata > Mammalia > Rodentia > Octodontidae > Octodon > Octodon degus. The sequence continues at coordinate 4,610,938 of NW_004524607.1, forward strand.
TTTTCCTAAACAAACCAGACTACAGAGTTGCTCCTACCATGGATTTTACTGGCATTCCTCATACAGTAGCATCAAGTATTATGCAACAAGTTTACTTGAAGGTCTTGCTCCTCCAGCATGGTTTAAAGCTCCTTGCCACAGTCTTCTCAGTAGATCTGGAGCCCAATAAACACAGGATCTTTGACCCTGTTCATGGTGGCAAAATCAGGCCAAACATAGGTATTGAAAAGAGCTAATAAATAACCACTTATAGAGCCAGGAGTAGTGGTGCACACCTGTAATCCCAGCACTTGGAGGCTGAGACAGGATTGCCATGAGGTGAAGGCCACTCTGGGGTACATAGTGAGTTCAAAGGCCAGCTTGGAATACATGGGGAAGTCTTGTCAAAAAAAAGAGTTTTTTAAATCATTTATAATCACAATGAACTGGAATTAGTTCTAAAGAGGCTTACATTTGGAGTGGTACTTCAGAAGAAAACACAAGAATGAAAGACTGGAAATAAGGAGAGCAATCAAGAAGTGCACGGGTTAAAATGGTGGCTGGAATGGAAAAGAATGTGGACATGGATGGGTGGACCTCGGAGTCTGGCCATGTCCTGATAATGGAGCAAAATCAACAAACCAGTGCAGGAGTCTGGCTCCCAGATGCCCTTCCTGCTGCATATCTTCTAGGTGTAACTTGCTGTGGTCTATAGAGTTGACCCTTAAAGCCAAAAAAAAGTCATCATCTAGACTTAAATTCTATCTATGACCTTTAAATATTCTTTTTCCATTCAACTCTATTGAAACATCATTTCCTTTGGTGGGGTAATTTTTTCCAATGGGGATTTTTTTCTTGGTGAGTTTTTTGGACCTCACTTTAACCTTGTCTGGTTGGACAGAATTGAAAGTGCTGAATAGTGCTTTGCACATGTATTTATCCTCTTATTCCTGTCCTCATGTTCCCCTCAAAAGCTTCCTATTATAGAGAAGATCTTATGACTTCCAAATCTGCATATTTTAATGGAGTAGGGTACATTAATCAAAGGGCCAGCTAAGTTCTACTCCAGTAACTGACTCTGACCCAAAGCCCTCCTCATGTTGAATCTCAATTCTTCATAGCAAACATCTACAGAGTGTATACATTCGAGGTAGACAGATATGCCAAGTTATGTGTGGCTTATCCTACTCTGTACTTATTAACTTTGCAAACACTCTGGTTCTCTGCAATTCTGGGTTACTAGATACTCAGAAATATTGGTGATCATCCAATGAAGGTGTCCTTCTCTTTTAAATGTCACTGTGGATAATTGTTCCTCAGTTTTCCCCATATTGCAGCAATTCTCTATGCATCCAGAGAATTACCCTAAATGAAAAAACTACAGGAAAGAAATAGCAAAAATAAAGACCCTCAAACTATGATCTCATTAGGGCCTCTCAGTTTTCAGAGTAAGCTATGGACAAGAAGGCATTATGGCCTGGCTAGTGTCTCTTGGACTGGTATAGATTTCTGATTGCATTAAAGCCTAAAATCATGTGATTTATGTCCTTAATGTAACTACAAAGGTGGAGAACAATTAATAAGGACTCCTCACTTAGAATGTTTTGTACTTTCTGTTTTTGAAGTATATTCATTGCAAGAAGTCAGAACAAGAATTTCATAAGAAGTCCAAAGTCATCAAAATAAGAATTTCCATTTAAAAACTGTCTTAGGCTTTACAAATTTAAGTATTTCTTCCTCTACAATTATGTAAATGTTTAAAGACATGGACACAAGTAGTCAGGTACCTACACTCCCATCTCATGTTTTGGCTTCCATTAAAATCACTGATTCTCAGTAGCAGAACCATTGGCCCTTCATGTTTAATAATGCCTTGCTATGGGGGCTATAATACACATGGTCAATGTCCCTTCCCCCACCTGATTAAATGTCAGTAACAAACCTTCCCCTCCACTCTCCTCTACCAAGCTCTCCTTAGTTACAAATATCAGAAATGTCTCTGGATATTTTCTCCCCTCCTTCCATAGAATCATTGGCCAAAACTATACTATAAATGTAGAGATTCTGCTTAGGGGTTCCTTGCAGGAATTTCTCACTAAAAATTATGTTCTAGGCCTTGCCTACCACAAGCTCCACCATTTGTACTGTAATTTCCATTTGTGTTCACCCCAAAAGAATAATATATAACATTATTATTCTTAAAAATACCACTACACAAGTCTTGATAAGAAGTGGAAATAGTATAGATACCAGAAATTGAGGCTCACTGCGGATCATCATAGAAACTGTGCAACACAAGAATCAGTAAATTGAACACTTCCTAGTTTAAAACCTTTGTTCTTCATAGTTTCTGAATTTTGACCATAATGTGTCTTCAGTTTCATTTCAGGGTCAGAAAGATTTTGTAATAGAATAGTGATCTTAAGGTATGACCACCTCAAAATAATTTCATATTCTCCATTCCTTTAGTGACAATGGTAGGTCAACTTGACTTACTGGAACTTTCAATAAAAGCAGGGTTTTGGTGTCTTCACCCAGTGGAAAAAAATAGTTATCAAATCACAGCAGGCTACTTTCTTGTTTAGTCAGCCAAGATCCTATTCAAACTATCAAAATATGCTACAAACATTCATTATTCTAACATCAATTCATCCGAGTCACAAATCTGGACAAGGCAGCTACACTGTGCCAAAATCACTCAGCAGTATCCACCAGGCCGCTGAGGGGAAGAGAAAAAGATTCAAGAGAGCTTCATTTGCATGACTAATGTATGGGTGCCCTGATCACATACTACTAACTTGGACTTTCTTAGAATGATAGTCAGATTTCTAGCTTGGTGATGGTTTCTGAGAGCAAAATGCTGAGCCTCTGAAAAGCTCAACTTAGATTTGGTATGTGGTCTTAAAAGTAGATGTACAGATAGATATAAAAATCAATAGAGATTGTGTGTGTGTGTGTGTGTGTATGTGTGTGTGTGTGTGTGTGTGTGTGTGTGTGTGTGTACGTGCACCGCGCAATTCCTCCTGGTCTACTGAGATGACCTGCTACACTGACATTCAGTAGCAAAAATCTGCCTAGTACCCAGATCTGTGTCTCTAAATGCTGTTTCCTAATAAAATTTAAAAAGCCTCTGCAAAAAGTAATTGATTACAGGACTGTGGCATAAAACATGCCACAAAATCCTAAAAACTCTGTTTTGATAAGAAGGAACATAGAGCTTATAGAACTGTAGGGTCAGGAAGAAAATAAAGTGGATTCATCTTAAAGATTTTCATCATTTTATGAGGAATTAGCAGCAAAATAAAGGCTAAAATGAACTACTCCACATATAATAAATATCCACTGGTCTCTATTCATATAAATAAAGAATTGTATAATTAAACTAGTGATTGTGAACCATTTAGGGCTTTTAGAGTTATCTAGACTGTCAGGTCATCTGACTGTCATTGTGGTACACATACGATAGGTTCACCACCAACAACAAACAAATGGAGGGCAGTAGACATATGAGCACACAATAGAATTAAAGTTCATAAATCTAAGATCAGGAAAAATAGAACTAGAACACCACATAAATGTTTTAGTAAGGAATCACTGACAGGCACAAATGCATAGGAAACAAAATATGACAGAAAAAAATATGTACGTAGTTTCTGAAGTATGCTAGAAAATGGCCCCCTCAAAAGATAACATATTCTGATCCCTGGATCCCACAGATGTTACCTCATATGACAAAGTCTTTCAAGATCTTGAGAAAAGAGAATACTCTGGGTTGAGTGAGTGGGCCTAAAATGGAACCTCAAGTTTCCTTACAACAGAGGCGAGTGGACATTGATGGCCAGCAAGTCACTTTCAGCATCACTGAGACCCAGTACTTCATTCCCATCATGTACAAGAGGAGAGGTTTAGTTTGGCTCATGGTTTCAGATGTTTCAGCCTCTGGTTAGCAGACTCAAATGCAGCAAAGCAGGGTGGACAGGCCTGACAGGAAATCTGCTGTCCTCATGGTGACCAGGAAGCAAAGAGACAAGGCAGGAGCTGGGGCAGGAGCCAGAGCAGAAATTGTACATTTTGTGGTCAACCCCATAGTGACCTATCTCCAACTATTCCTCTCCTCCTCACAGCACAGTGATAAATCCACTGATGAAGATAGCACCCCATGACCTCATCACTTTCAAAAAGCCCCACTTCTGAACACATAAGACTTGGGGAAGACTTTTAAAAAAATCTACACCATAACAATGGCAGCTAAAAGATCATACAACTGTGGAAAGAGGGAAGCAGAGCAACAGAGAGATATGCCAGCTGCTTTGGAAGAAGAATGGCCATAGCCAAGGAATTGAAAGAATGCAACTCAAGATGCCAAAACATGTAAAGGACAAGATTCCTTCTCTGAGCTTTAGCAAGGAGCACCCCCTAGCTGACACCATGGCTCAGTCCAGTGATGCTATGGTTTGTGTCTAGTTGTCCCTTCTTCCCTCCCCCAGCCTCATGTAGTCAAGGAGTGGACTTCTAGGATTTGTGATTAATTCATGATTGAGTGCTGGGATTATGGGTGAGTTTGTTAGGATTATGGGTGTGAGTGCTACAGCCAGCCTGCAGCTGATAGGCCGAATGCAGTATAAGGAAGGGAGAGAGGCTTGCCCTCTGCCTCTGCTGGTGCTTCTGCTCCTGTCATTTTGCTTTTGCTGTTTTGCTCTTTTCTGCTGCCATGAACTGCTACCCTCTGCCGTGTGCCACCCTGCCTTGGAGCCAATAGCTATAGACTGAAATCTTCACTAACTGTGAACTAAATAAACCTTTCCTTCCTTAATTTTGCATGCTGGGTATTTTGTCCCAGCAATGAGAGAAAAGTAACTGAGACAAGTAATGACTGATTTCAAACCCCTAAACTCCAGAACTGTAAGAGCCTGATGTTTGGTGTCTTAGGTCACAAAGTTTATGATAACTGGTTACAGCAGCTATGGGAAACTCTAATAAAGGCTCAACACATTGCCTTAAAATATGCTACTTTTATTAATTAGAAAAACAAAACCAGCAACTCTACAAGAACTTGGACTATGAAGGATATAATCAAATCATCAAAGTGAAAATCACACAGATATAATTTTCTAGAACCACACGTATTTTGGTTAAGATGTACAGAAAGGATACAAAAGTCAGTTCTGAAATTTTTGACTAAAAATACAAAGCAGGAATGATGGTGCATGTCTCTAATTCCAATATTCAGAGGAGGTGAAAGAAAAGGATTACAAGTTTGAGCTCAAAATGGACTACAGAAGATCCTGTGTCAAAATTTACAAAAATATATATTAAAGAACTTAGGATATAGTTCAGTGTGAAAGCACTGGGTTTAAACCCCTATACCAAAAACAAAAGCAAAGAATCATAACAATCTAATAATGAGAAGGCAAATTGGAATAGATAAGAAAAAATGACAATCAAATGTGATCTGAAATCCTAGAATGGATCCTGATCCAAATGAAAGGTATTCATTGGTGTATTCATTTTCTATTGCTGCTTAACAAATTATTCTAAGCATCAAGGCTTAAAACAACATGCATTTATTATCTTAGAACTTTGAAGTTCAGAAATCCAGCATGTTCTGACTGCACACCAGGGCATTATAAGACTGACATCAAGTTGTTGGTTTGCTTGAGTTCTTCTCTGGAGGCTCTGGGAATGAAACCATTTCCAGACTCATGTGGGGTATTGGAAGCTTTGGTTGCTTCCCTGTAGCATTGAGGTCCCTGTTTTCTTGCTGGGTACCAGAGGCCTCTTGAATTTCTGGTCCGGCAATGCACACTTTCTATATGCCAGATCCCCTTGTGCCTCAAAGCTCTGACCAAATGTCTTTTACCTTGAGACCCATATTTAAAAGACTGATTACATTAGAGCATACCTATTTTAAGGGCAACTAATTTCAGATTTTAATGTTATCTACAGTACTTAGATTAGTGCTGTACTATGTACAACAGGAAGGTGTATACATCAGGAGTTGGGAATCCTGGAGATCATCTTATAATTATATCTTTTAAGCAGATAGCAAAACTATCTAAAGAGATAGTATATATCTAACTAAAGATAGTATAACATTTGAATAATATTTATAGATCAGTGGATAGTATTATGTCTACATTAATTTTCTGGTTTATAAAGTTGTATCTCACTTATACAAAATGTTTATACTATTGGAAAATGGATGAACAGCATACTGGAAGCTTATGCATGAGGTTTGTATTTTTTTACATACAAATTATTTAAAATAGAAAGCTTAAAAAGAAGTTGCAAGACTAGATCATACTCAAGAAAAGAAATAAAATGCATTTCTCCTTTGGAATAGATGCATATGGTACAGAAGGAAGGAGGGTGATCTTTTGACACTATTACAGGCATGAAGAGTAAATAAAAATGGATAGGACCATTTCCTCTCTCAAAGATCTTACAGTGTGACAGTTGAGAGCACATTTATATGGCAGGTACTTAGGCTGTGTCTCCTATAGAGTAGACAGTGTGACGACCCCTGGAGCTAGAGGCTAAGATACCTACAGGCCAGTCTACCTGAATGAGGATCAGTAAGTAATTGTAACTCGATGTGTGACAACTTACTTATCAGACTATATACTGAGAGTGAGATAGAAGACAAAATTCAGAGACCATCTCCAACTATGCAGTTACGAAAAAGTTTCATGCATTCATAGACAAATGTAAGGAGGTACTATCCTTTCTTTTCTGGCTCTAATGCTTTGAAAATATTCCAAACAAGCCAAAAACAAAATAACTGATCTGTACAACTCACTTCTGTATGTTCTCATTTATGGAAGAACATTTTACCTTTAATTCGCTGACAGGCAAGGTTTTTGTGCAAAGGTGGGTTCTGCTACTAATACAACTCTTTTGACTCTTAGAGGAGTCTTACAGATCATTCTAGACATCTCTCTTCTGTTGTTTAAGAATCTGAAATTTAACTGGAAATGGGTATCACTCCTTTTCTCAGGTTTGCAAGTATTTTAATAAGCTGTAATTCATTTACACTGGCTTCCTACTTTCCACCTGCATTTAGGCTCAACAGTGAGCCCAGCTTTCCCTCAGACACTCAGTTATGGCCCCTCAGAAGGAAATCCGTGTGCTCTAGGCTGTCTCACTGTTTTCTCAGCAGGGGTCTTTGGAAGGGTTGCTTCTGACCTACTTCCTCAGTGACATTATGACTCCACTTAACACTTTCAAAGAACCAAACACGAAAATCTGCTGGGGTGAGAATATCTGAAGTTCCTCTATTACAGAAGCATATATTCTTAGGACTTTTAATAGATAAAAAGTTGGCTTCCCCCCCCCCCAGGGAGTGCGGTCTGAAAAAATTCTGTAGAGAGGGTTCTGCCCACAGTGTTTAAATTAAGCTGATTATCTTGGGATCCTTTTATTTCTAAAGAGTATTTGCAAAGGTGAAAATGATTGGATTAAGATCTTTTGCCCTGATATGCCTTGACTTTTCACCTTTGAAAGATCTTAAGAAGCCTAGGGCTCACGGGTTTAGAGACACACCCTGAGAGTGCACACCGAAAATGGTCAGCTGGTGTGTGCATGAGTGGGCATAATTTCCTCTTAGGGTTTTCTCAGACATGTTCATTAACTGAGGTGATATACACAAAGCATGCAGAATAGTGCCCAACACATAAGAAAATAGATTTGAAACTGTATACTCCTGAAATCCCATAACTTTAGGAGGCTGAGACAGGAAGATCACAAATTCAAGCCCAATTTGGGCATATAGCTCATATAGCTCAATGTGAAGATTCTCTCTCTCTCTCTCTCTCTCTCTCTCTCTCTCTCTCTCTCTCTATATATATATATATATATATATATATATATATATATATTCATTACCCCCAAATTTTATATTAGTTCCACAACTTGTAAAACAACCTGCCAGAATTGCTGAAACTTATTCACTATGGATCCTAAGAGGGGAAAGTTACGTATTTTCATATATATAATAAAAATTCTTACTTTACATAGCTGAGTCTTGTAACTGTATTTCCATCTTATGCAGGAATGTAAAGCTAAGAATCCTGATGACTGTCAGATCTCTCTTTCACCTCTATCAGAGCCTATTCTCAATCTGAGAGCTCTTTTTGCCAAAGTAATAAACCTTCCCCCACAGAGGCACCCACACAGAGGCCCACTAAGCTACTCACTTCACCTAGTGTCACCTGTGGTGTATGAGGGTAGCTGCATAGAGTGCTGAGATTTGATCACTGTCAACTCCCCCCAGTTTGTTGTAGATCAGTTGCCTGCTTCACAGGGCAAATCTTCAGCACCCAGGTCCTAGGCCTGAAGCCTTTTACTAAGGTTTTTCCAGACTCCAGAAAAAAAATGCAAGCAAACCAGACCAAATCCTTAGACTCAGAGGATGGGAAAAATAGCCCAGAGCTAGAGCCCAAGAGATGGGATATTCCCAGTTTTGCTGTGCTTGGAAAAGGAGGATACTTGGTTATGCTGCTGACTCAGACTTTCTCAATGCACAGTTCTACAAAGCAGGCTGAGAGGACTCTCAGAAAACATTTCCAGACATGGACTTGTGGCTGTCCTGGGGCTCATCCCAAGGCCAGTGAGGACATGCTAGACAATAAGTCAGACAATACTACTGAGAGAAAGTGTTCACTTTGCCACTTCCAGGACAAAGTTATTTAACATGGTCCCCAAAAAGAAGGTTAGTTTTTCTGATGTCTCCAAAAGGGGGTGAACCCACAAAAAACTCCATTAACGGTATATTTCAGTGCTTCTATCAAGAATAACCAGGAAATTCTTTGTAAAATTTAAAACAATCATACATCCAGAACCACAAGGGTGAAGTGTGTGTTGTTCATGTTGCCACATCTCATATCAAGAGTCTATGGAAATCTAAATTTTTCTTTATGGTTCACAAAGAGGTAAAATGAATGGAAATGAGATTTTCCTGTGATAGTTTTACTTGAACATCTCTCCACCTCTCCCCTCAACATCTTGGCTTCAGGTTTGGAGGGCAAATGTCCTTCTGCAAGCTGAGCCCTTGTGCAGAAGTTCTGGTGAGAGGAAGGGATGTGGGTGCCAAGAGGAGGAGTAGGAAAACCGCTCTTCCAATCTATGTGGTCAGGAGCCAAAGAAACCAACAGGCTGCCTTGTGGATGATTTGCAAAGAAAAGGAGAGAAGGGAGGGATAGGGCGGGCCTATCAAAGTGCTGTGCATGCTCTGAAAGCAAAAAGCAAAGGAAGTCATGAGATCCTGTCATCTAGTTTGACAGATGGCAGAAGCAAGGCAGAGGAGAAGGCAGCAACTTTTTGGTTATCATTTTACTAAAAGGCCAGGAATAAATGTGTCAGCACTCTCTGAACACAAAATAAGCTTGCCTTTTTTTTTTT
>NW_004524607.1:4621925-4627855 GCF_000260255.1 Octodon degus
CAACAAAAAAAAGGTATACAGATGAATGTCCATTTTGTATCTGTGTATTCAAAGTGGTTAGGATAGATATATAGTTACATTCTCTTAATGAATAGAGTGACTTGTTCTAATGGTGTTTGTCGATAGGATATCATGTCCGCATCTTGTACAGCAATTAACCACTGCGAGGAATGTATGCAATGTGTTAATTATTGAAACTGTCCTACCAATATGATTTGAAATTGTCTCATTGCTATTTGTTTATCAATAAAATTATGGGGAAAAAACCAAAGTAGCAGATGGACACTGTGGTAAGCAAAACTTTCCTTATCTTGTCCTTTTAAAAAGCAAGAGCTATTTTTCAGGAAAAATTGAGGGTAAAAAATCTGCTTCCTGGGGAGTGATTGAGGTAACCCTCCAGGCCTGCCCTTCTTCAGACACCTCCACATCAGGCTGGGCTCCTCTGCTCCTGGCTATCCAGAACCTATAGAGAGAATGTGCCAACCAGAATATGCACTCCAGATATGCTTTTCCCCTTTGCTGCTAATCAAAGCACTTTTCTCTGGTATTTGCATCTCTAGTGTGAGGAGCATATGCTCTAATGAAAAGTATTTGCATTATTTGTCTTCAGCATGGAGAGTGATACTGGGAGACATATTCTTGAAGGGTTGTTGGGGGATACGTGTGTATCAGAGTTGCTTATACTCCACTAATGCACCACATAAACCTGTCCATCATGCTGCCAACCCTGTTAAACACTCAGAGCCATTTGTGCTGGGAAATCAGGGTGGTATGTCTGCACTCAGAAACTCTTTGAGCATCCTCCTTGGGTAAAGCATTGCTGGACTAGGAATGTAAGAAGAAACCCAGTTCTTCCAATGCCTAAGAACTTTCAGACTTCATGGCATGAAGCTGTGATGTGTTTCAGCTTTTCCAACTGATTTTTGTCATGGAAGTATGTGCTCTGAATCTGTTTCTTCTCCTTATCAAACAGTGATTGTAACTGTCCTGGTTCTACCAAATCAAGAAGGAGTCTGTTGTTCTGATCTCCTGAAAATAGTTGATAATATAATAAAAATTAGCAACATTTTTTTTAATTCCAAGGATCCCACCTGCTATACATACTCACTACAGTCAGAACTCTCTCATGAATAGAAGTCAAGTAAAAGAAAATATCATCATCTTGTCATATAAATTACAAAAAAATAAGTAAACAACAACAGGGTACAGAGGACAAGAAGTGTACATTTTTTCCTGCTTCTCTCCTTGGTCATTGAGAACCATGGTGGAGCATTTGTAAGAAGAGGCTGAAGATCTAAATAGTCTACTCAGCCCTTTGTCTCAGATTTGTTCTCAATTTAGGACAATTGTCAGGAGAATGAGTCCTGTGGATAAGCCATGTGGAAGAGGCATAAGCAAAATTCACACCTATCACTAGTTTTGGGACCTGAATTCATATCTATTATTTTTGTAGTACATATTTGTGATTATAAAGTTTTTAAAATATGCAACATGTGAAAGACAGGACACAAACAAGTCAAGGGTGAAATATCAAATGCAACGAAGGTAGAAATGGGTGCAATTTCCCTAAGAAGACTTCAAAATGGAGACTGTGAGTTCTTTTATGAAAAAAACTTCCTCAGGGGCTGGGGAGATAGCTCAGTAGAATAAGCGCTTCCCTGTCAAGTGCAAGGCCTTGAGTTCAGTCCAAGGTTCTGCCAAAAAAACAAAACAAAAACAAAAAAACCTCCTCACAGAGATATCCAAGCACAATAGCCTAAAGTTATACAGTGAAATATCCTATTGAAGATCTCCTTTGTAATTCTAACCCCAGTAAATGGGTCAGAGACAAGATCATACCAAGTAACTGGGGTACTCACACAAAGTTGATCGACATTCATTTGTCTTCTAAGGAACTATTCAGCATATCACCCTGTTTGCTGGAAAATATTATACATGAATAACCAGAAAATCATGGGAGTAAAAAGTTTAAGAAAAAAAAAATTAAGGGAAAGAAGACCATTGGCTTCTGGACACGCCCATAATTCCAAAATGATTAACCCACTAAGTTTCAAGGAATTTTCTAGGCCAACCTCAGACACAAACCTGCCAGCAGGCAGGCCTTGACACAAACTGAACTTGAGCATATGGTATCTTAGTAGTGAGTTCAGTTTCAGGAATGTGTAAGATAATAGGCTCTGATAATTAAAACAGCACATTTGTTTATAAGCACAACTTGATCTAGGGCATATTTCTAGAAATCTTAGCAAGCACAATGTTTCTTACCAAACTAATTATCCACTTGAACTTGAAACAAATTCTGAATTATTTGTTGCTAATCATAGAGTAAATGTTTTCTTCTGGGTGGTGACCTTTAGTTCAAAGTTCTCCTGGGTTACTTTGAGCTGTGTAGGTGGAAATTTGAGTAAAGTATATATACAGCATCTTTGTTTCAATGGTAACTGAAACGTTTAAAGGCCACAGTCTTTATTGGCTTAAAAGTTTAAAAGTTTTAGGAGCACCTTCTGGTCCTTATCCATTATCAGAGTCCTCCTACCTGCATATCTGTGTATGTCAGATTATTACTTATTAACTAACTGGCATTTTGAGATCTACCTCATCTACCTCAAAATCTCTCCTAAGCAAATAGGAAAAATAGTAGGACTGCCTATTGGAATATTTGGCATTGCCAATTTTCTGTATCCAATTACTGTGTGGATTTCTATACTAATTGTATGAACACACAAGAAATCATTTAAATGAAGCAACTGAAGTGAATGTCTTCAAACATGAATTTATATTGCAGGGAAAGGAGAGCTGTGATCAAACTGTCTCTAATGGAAGAACAGAAGGAGTTCTTCTGGGTAAGATGTGCACAAACAGCAAAGCAAGGAAAACAGTAAATGCCTTGAAAATTTGTAAGCATTTTTAAACACATCTATTGAGGTCTTGCCAGGAGACAAGCTTTTGATTGGTTTGGAATCAGTGATTCTTGAAACATATTAGTCTTTACAGCATGGGTAGATGACTTTAATTGGGCCAATCAAAAAGAACATGAAAAGAATACTAGCTCTAAATCACCATCTGAAAGATGAACATCTGTAACTTAGCTTTCAATTACTACTTGGTATGTAATGACATTGCTTTTAAAGTATGTGTGCCTAATAGCCATGAGTTAAGGTCACCTCAGGATACTGGTCATGGGGTGTCGGATTCTCTGGTCTGTACCTGGGCTTGGCAGTCTTCAGTGACAATTTATCCTGGAAGGTATGTCTTATTCACTTCTTATCTTCTAGATAGAGGATTTTCCTGTACTTTGAATTTGCTGACAAAACACTAGGCATGATACAGTCTTCGAGAATGGGTGCACAGATTCTAATTAATCTAATCTATAACATTACAAATGTTTTCCTGTCATCCTCCTATTTGTAACTATGCATATATTCTTTAATACCTGGAGAGTTATCTAACATTCACTTAAAAGCCTGTTGTGCTTGGACGTGCCTCAAAATAAGGTACCAATTGAAATCACTCCTCACCTACTCATGCAGACAGATGAGCACACCCCAAGTGTATTGGTAGGAATTGATTTTTTGCTATGTATCATGAAATCACCAGAGAAAGAAGACATGAAGCAAATATTTATACCAACAGAGTAGAATGGAGCTCAGATTTTTAAGGGAATATTAGCAAAGCTCATGGTTTAAATTACAGACTAACAAAGGGTTCAAGAGCTCAAAATTAAGTTATTCTGTTTAAAATCAATCACCAGCACTGTCATTCTGCTTATTACTTTGACTTCCTAACAAAGATTTAAATGAGGACTTTATGTACAACTAGAAAACATCAAGAGATCTGCTCTTTTTCAGGTTTGTGTGGGCAGGACAGGCAAACATTTAGGCCATTAGCATAATTAGGAAAAAGAGTGTATTTTTTTCAGAAAAAATTAAATCTTTCCAAAAAATTTCATTTTTCATTTAATTAACAAATAGGAATTGCATGTATTTATGGAGTACACTGTACTGTTTTTATATATCTATACATTATAAAAGAATCAAACTAGGCTAATTAGCATAGCTGTCCACCTTAAATCATCCCCTGGTGTGAGAACAGAATTCTTTATTTTAAAAACTGCACAAATACACAGTTAGACCATTATCTGAAAATTCATATGAGATACAATGTGAGGTACATTTGAAGTGCTGTGGACCTATTCATTACGGAGTCCTTCCAGAGACCCCAAGCAGGAAACCTGGAGATCCTCTAACTGCTTCACAGTGGCACTGGACATGGACAGAAGGACCCAGATGGAGTACAGCCTTTGCCAGCAAAGTGCACTCTTTGAGACAGATCTTTTTTCCTGTGTTAGTTGGCTTCATGTTGAGTCACCACACCAGCATCAAGCAGCTTCCCAATGGTGCTATCGTCATATCTGAGGATGTCCTTCAGGACGTGTGTTGTATGCTGCCCGAGCAGGGGAGGTGGCTTGGCCTCTGACATCTTGAACTTGCTATATCTCACAGCTGGGCCTGTCCGAGAAGAGGAAAAGCAGGAAGTCTGTTAATGAAGAACCCCTGGAAGTTCATTACCTAAGCAGCCTTGGGTGCTTCCAATGAATGCCAAGAACAGTAATGCCCGTCACACCTTTGCAGAGGCACAGCATTTGGAAAAGAAATATATGTCTACATGTGGCTTCTCTTGACTCAACTGCACAGTGGCTGTCTGATCTATCACCATGCAGTGATCTACCTGTCTGTCATGGGCTAGGCCTGTTCAGCCGCTGTCCCTTCTATCACAAAGGCCCTCAGAGGTGGCACACCCAACTGAAAGAACTTTCTGGATCCAATGACTACAGGCCCAAAGTGCCTCCCTGAAGCTAGAAATCTGACCTATGGTGAAGACAACCCAAAAGTACTATTAAGTATCCACTGTATGTTTCCCAGATTTAGTTCCCAGACTTCAGAAAAACTAAACTTAGTTCAAGCCTTTTGGCAGAAGAGCTTATGTGTACTAACTAGTTCAGTGTCAAGAAGACCTGAGCTGAAAGATGTCAGTTCTTATACTTTCTAGCAGAGCCATCAGTTTATACACAAATTACTTCACTTCTCTGAGCTTCATGTTCCACAGCTGGGTATAATAATGTTTGCCACACAGAACTGAGGTAAGAAAGAATTTAACTGAGAACTGGATGGAAAGCATTAAGTAAACATTCCCTAACCCTTAATACTACACAAAATGTGCTAGCTCCTTATGATTATGAAAACTGCCACCACATCACTCTCAAAGCTTTCAGTGTAAGTGGAAAATGACATTTATTATCAGGAATTTGCCAAGCACTAAGTCACTGTAAACAGAAAAGCTCAAACAATATTTTCAACAACCGTTAGAAATGGATTTTATTATTTGCATTATTCACATGAAGACGGAGAAGCCCAAAAAGCTAAGGAAGTCCTGAAGGTCACATGGCTAATTGTAGTGTCAGGATGAAAATCCACGTCCCTTGGGTCTATCTCATGTTAAAGGCTATGGTCTGTCCATAAAGTCAGTGTCCTTATTTTTCTCCTCTGAGGACAAACTGGACACAGGGAAACATGCTTCAACAAATTTTACTTTTGTTGCCTCATTCAGTAGATGGTATTTCTACTGGTTATTCCTTGCATCTTATCTCATCAGGCTTCAGGAGAACAAACTAGATAGACTCCATTATGACTTGTATTTAGAAGCCTCCCTCACCCCAAAAAAAAAACAACTTCATTGCAGCTTTAGATGGGGCTTTATTGGGAGGTGGCTGGATCTAAAGTATGTGACACTGGGCTTCATTCATGTGCAATTGTAGGCTCAATGTAGGATTAAAGGGGATTTCCAGACCAACTTTTCTAAGGAGTCTCCATACTGATTTCCATAATGGTTGCACCAGTCTACACTCCCACCAGCAGTGGAGAATGAGCTGT
>NW_004524607.1:4628025-4632256 GCF_000260255.1 Octodon degus
TAGAAAGATAATATTAAGGTCCCTTGCTTGTTTTGTTACCTTCTGGATGTCATAAACTGTTTCTCTGCCAAATCATCTGCCTTGTAGCCAGGCAACCATAGACTGTAAACTAAATAAACCTTTAGTCTTTTTCTTTGGGTGTCAGGTATTTTGTCCCTGCAATAAGAAAAGTAGTCACTGCCATGTGGCTGGTGGCCCTGTAAGAGGGGGTTGGCTGCAAGCCTGTTTGCAGGAGGCTGGTGATTCCCCCTCTGTCCACTGAGCCAGCTGCCATTTGGTCTGGTCCCATTCAGGAAGCCTTCATGCCTCTCTGATGGTTACTGCCACTTTACCGTACTCTTTGATGGTTTTGTCCTCAGAACAAACCAATTTTTCTGCTGCTGCTTTTTGCTGCTTATTGTTTTCTTTTTATTGTATAAGTGATTCATTTGCGTCAAAGTTTATGTTTCTAGTTTTTATGCCAGGTATTTTTTTTATAAATTTTACTTACCAGAAAAAAGGGAAAGAAAAAAAAAGAACACAACGAAATCTTGCTGTACTGCCATATTTTTATAAAGTTAAATCATTTCTCTTAAAAAAAATAAGAAAAGTAACTAAGACAGTATCTCCAGAAGACTTAACAAAATAGTATATGTCTATTTTTTATAGATTTTTTTCAGCCTACTTATGATTTGAGGATCTCACAGAAGAAAAAGTAAAAGGAAAGCCTATGTAGGTAATAGAGTACCAATTAGTAAATAGTAAAAGTGTTTTGAGCTTTCTGCAGAACACTACTAATAAAAAGTACATATGTTTCTTTTTTCATTTTTATTTGCATGCTTATAATAAATTATATGAGGAATGAGCAAAAATATGATTTAAATTAGAATAATTATTATAGTAAGAGATGCATTGTCATTAATTCCCTTAAAATTCCCCTAAACACACCTTTTCATTATGAACACACTCATTCTGTCACCCTTGCCACTTTCTAAAGCAATTCTGGATGTCTTCCTTCAAGAGTGTTTTTAGTTGCGCTGCCATGGTTGCCACAGTGTCTTAATTTAATTCAAAATCTCCACCTTTTAAGGTTATTTTGACTTTGAGGAAGAGCTAGAAGTTGCACATTGTCAGATGTAGTAAATAAACTGGATGAAGATGCAGTGTACAAGAGCTGCTGAGATAGGTCAGCCAACAAGGTGCCTGCTTTGGCAAGCACAGGGACCAAGATTTGATCCCTTCCCGGGTCCTGTCCCCACTGTGCACCCTGAGCCAGTGACAGAGTCTGGGCGTGGTGGCACATGTGCCTGTGATCTGCATAGTGAGATCCTGTGTCAAATATACAAATGAAAAAGAAAAAAAATGGTACTGGAAACTGAACCTAGGACTAGGTGAATGTTGCTGAGCTGCATTCTGAGCCTGCTTAATACTTCTTGAGGGAAATTTTAGGAACTAAATATAAAAATGTTTTAAAAATGTTCACATACTTGGATGGAAAAGTCTCACTTTAAGATTTTTTTCCTATGAACATAATAGGGAATGCTGAGAAATTTTATAGGCAAGGATCTATATAGATTTCTTAAATCTACTCAGTGCTTTTAAACACTCTTGAATTACTATGCAATTTTCTAAACTACAGCACAGGCGAGTCCTTGGTGGAATTCTGGACTCTTTTTCTTGATTTTTCCATTCGGTCTTTGCTTCCAAAGTTTACATCTGTTAGAAGTGGGTATTTAGCTCTTCATTCTGTCACGCATTGCCTCCAGTTATTTCCAATATTTCTCTTCTAGATGAGAGGTCAAATATTTATGATATTGGAAAATATTCCCAAAATTTGGGAACTGGTTAAATGAAGAGGATGGAAAACTTTATTGTAATTTCAAGTTCTGGTTTTGGGCTTTTAAAAGAAAGAGAATGAGAGAGAGAAGATTTCCCAGTCTCTTGAACTCCAATTGAAATAAAACTAGAGAAATTAAACAAAGAAATAAAAGGCTTGATTCAAATCAAATGATAGGAGAAAGCAAGAATAAAATATTTCCAATAAAGAAATACAAGGATGGGAGGATATAGGTAGGCAAAAGAGGTAGAGAGAACAGAAGCCTAACATACTCTAGAAAGAGATAAAAAAAATGGTAGATAATGATTGGTCTATTTCAATCCTCAAGAGATCTTAAATCATTGGTTATGAGTCAGAATTAATACTAGAAATAAGACTGAAAGCAGGATAGAGTGTCTCCATATAAAATAACTTATCCATTTGTGATCTGTCAAAATCTTTAAACAAGTCCTCTAAAAAGGAGCAGAGACAGTCATAATTTAACAGCAAATCAAATATCAACCAGCTTTTCTTAGAAGCAGTTCAAAAAAGCTGAAAAGGGTAAGTTGGAACTTAAAATATGGCTTTTGGTGTCCTGGTCAGTAAAGTCATCCTTTTTCCTGCAACAGAAGGGTCACCTATCCTGTGTTTTACTACTTGTCCTTGTTTCAGCCATTCCTAAAGTAAAGCTCATCAGCGAAACTACTTTGACTTACTTTTTCAAAAATTTTCAACTATGATATGTACAATTCAAGTGGAAAACATCCTCAGCAAGAAAGAAGATTGATGTTAGATGTCCAGTTCATTCTTCTATATAAGTTATTCAACTAAAGATTGCCAGGAAAATGAGGATCATGAGAAAGAATGGAAAAAGTGAAAGCATTTCACAACTGAACAAGAACAGAATGCTATGCAAGAGGCACAATTAAAAGTAGACTCAGATCTTACATATTTTCAATGTTAATTTCAAAATTAAGACTTTAGAAAATATCCTTATGTATGTAAAGATAAAAATTAGGCAGAAAATGTGAGAGATGATAAGAGTTCTTAGACTGGGAGTCAAAAAGAAGAAAGTAAAAAGTTGGAGAGGGGCAAAGTTGTGCAGCTTTAATATTAGGAACAGGGAAAAAAGAATATTTTCAGTCTTTTAGGAGCCAACTGAGAATCTGATAAAATGAAGGAAGAAAAGACCTATATCTTGAAATCTTAGAGTATCAAATAAGCAGTTTTGAAATATCAGCACTATGCGGACTAAGAATCATCCTAGGACTATATGAAGAGTACACAAGTCTGTAGCTAGTACTAGGGCAAGAAAGTGGAAACAAGTTATCTATGAAAGAAGAAAATCAAATTACATCAAACTTTTCACCAATTTCTACATAAACTAGAAGGTAGAACTTGCTTTGACCTTTCTGAAGAGAAATTACATTAAACCTAGGATTAAATGTCCAGCCAAATTAAAATATATGCACAGATCAAAGACTAAGTAAGCATAGTAAGTTTCATGAAGATAATTCCAATAGAGTGTAAGGCAGGAGGCAAATGAAGAGAAGAGGAAGCAGGGAGGGAGAGAAAGTGGTGGCAGAGGGGAGGAGTTGGAAGAGTCCAAAGAAGGAGAGGAGGAAAGAGAAAATTTTAGAGAAGGGGGAAGAACCTACCAAGAATGCAAGGAAGTAGAGTCCTGGGTGAGCAGCGTGGACTGAGACAGCCACAAAGGCAGAGATGGAGAAGAGATACCTTTAAAAAGAAAGTGTAAGAAGACAAAATTGTATCTTCTTTTATCTAATTTTATAATTTATATAGCTGAATATAAAAACACAATGAGTAAAGTTACTTTCACAAGAAAACAATAATAGAAACTCTAGAGGAAAACTGCAAAAGAAAACTCAAGATCAAACCACAAAGCAAACCAACAACTGTAGCAAGATTTTAAGTAACTGCTGAGCCATTAACAAAGAAAATGTACGTGGCTTTGACACAAACAACATCGGAGTAGCACAGATTACCTTTGATACTAATGCACAGACTTTAGCAGAAAATACTTCACTGTTTGTTTAGTTGGCCTACCCCCAGTGGAGGTAGAAACAATGTCAACTGCCTTGCTAATGGATCTTCAAGGCCCCCATGGTCCCTAAAGTAGGAAAGTAATTGTGGTAATTATCCTTTCTTCAGATACTGGTGATGATTATGGGCTGCTTTTTATTTCATTATGTCATTGAACTTGTCAGTAAAGTAATGACTACCATATCTTCCATTTTAAAGACCAGAAAACGGAGGCCTTTCTAAGGAGTAGTCTGCGTAAGGTTACTCAGATTATAATTGATGAACTCAAGACTAAAACTCCTATCTGTGAAACTCCATGGCCTGTACTGTCATTCAGCACAAGTTTGATGAAGTAATGATTGACAGCAGCCAAACATTGGAATAGATATTATT
>NW_004524607.1:4632396-4643309 GCF_000260255.1 Octodon degus
GTGTGTGTGGCCAGCTCAGCCCACCAGGGGGCGAGGCTGGCTGGCATGTGGTGCTGGGGGATTGAACCGCGGTCCCCGATGCTTTGCTAAGCTTGTTCTAAGTAGGTGCTTTAGACCACTGAGCCATCTCTCCAGCCCCTATATATAATTTTTAGTATCCCTTTGTTAATATTCTGCCTATATGATCTAGATATATATTAGCAAACAAAGCATACTTGGATACTATGTCTATGGAATGTACTTTCATAGATAAAGTGACAAACTGAAAACTCGTGGACAGAGAATAAATGGATAAAATTTCATAAAATTATAAAAAGCGAAAGTAGATAATGGAACCACCCCCATGAGCATGGGTAGTAATTATAATACAGGGCTGGTCTACATGAGACATTCAGAGCAGGCCAAACAATTAGATTATCCAGAAGTGGCATCTGAAGTTGAGCCATCAGCGCCAACAGTTGAGGAAAGAAGAGTCTGTGCAGCAACACATATGATCAGGCTTAATGTTTAAGGAACTAGAGAATAAAGAAAGATTCAAGGGTCAGCCAAATAGCTCAGCAGATTAAAGTACCTGTAAGCAGGTGCAGGGTTCAATCTCTAGGCCTGCCGTGCTGACCCCGGGGTGCGCTGAGACAGCAATTGAGACGGGACATGGTGGCGCCCTGGCCAAATTTCTCAGGGGATTAAAGCACCTGCAAGCAGGCACAGGCACCAGGGGGTTGAATCCCCAGCCTGCTGTGCCAGCCCCACCCCCATGGCACACTGAGATGACCATTGAGACTGGGCATGGTGGTAAGCACCTGTAATCCCAGCTCTTAGGAAGCTGTAAATAGGCGGATCACTACGAGTCCAATCTATGTAGTGAGACTCTGTAAACCCTGTACAAAAAGTAAAAAATAAAATAAAATTAATTTTTCAGGACACAAGCTCTTGATAAAATTGGAGAGAGGGTTAGTGGAGAGAGTACATGTGAATTTTTTGGCCAAGGTAGTGCAGGTGGTCTTATTTCGGTTTTGTGGGAAGATTCTGTGAAGCAATGACAGAATTTTGACAGATAGACATGATGCTAGGCAGGGAATTCAATGAGTTCAGAGGCCGTAGTGGGAAAACCAGAAGAGACGATGAAAGCTTGGACTGGAATGATACCTATATAGTTTGAGAGAAGAGGGTATGATCACTTCTTGGCCTTCCGGCTAAGGCCAAGTGGTGAAAAGTGGGTATTGCTGAGTACTACATGGGCCAAAGTGCTTTGGGAAAGAGAAATCTCAAAAGAGAATCCTGTGTGTCCAGTGTAACAGCTGAGAGGCTGTTTTCCAGATGGGAAAGACTGAACTTATCATGTGGACAACTTTGGGTAGAAGTTGAAATCAAGGATATATTTTTGGACATGCTAAATTTGAGACACCCATGAAATATCCAAGGGGAGAGGTGAGTGGACCTTTAGCTATGCAGGTCTCAAACACAGAGAAGAATTTTAGCCAATATATATGAAGTTATACATTATGTATCATTAAATATCCTCATTGTAAAATGATGTATTTCCAAGACAATCATATTTATTCGGACATCTTTGATGCTGAAGTTTTTAAAGTAAGTTGTTTTCATAGCTTTTTCTCTATTACATAAATGCTCAACCTGCTTCTATTGCATCAAAACCTTTTTGTGTCTACAGGCAGCAAATTAATTAAACAATAATAAATCTCTAAAGCTCATAATGTTAGAAATAGGTGCATTTCTTTCAAAGAAAACCTCTATTCTTGGCATTCAATAGATAAATCTCCATGGACTTGAGGGTAGGAATTAGGGCAGTTTTCCTTTTGAAAGAACTGTGGACTTTGTTCCTCACAGAAAAAGAGAAAGCAACTTAGAACTCTTTTTTACTGGGTCATGGATATTTAGGGATAAAAAGGCAATCAAACTGAAAACCACTGAAACACATGCTCCCCCCAGCAACACCCCACACATCACCTCATACCAAAGCTGAACTCCCAAGTATTGTGCTTGTGTGGTAACTCCCTAGTCTGTTGTTTGATAACAGAATCCTTCAATCTTCTTACCTCTCCTATAAGAAAAATAGTTGGCGTGTAGGTTATATCCATCTCCCAGGAAGCACTGTGTGTGGCCTTCCTGTCGACCTATAGAGGATGGTTCTATCTGATTCTAGGAAAATGACTTTTTTCTTTTTGCTTCAATTTGGCATACACCCATATGGGTGAGACTGAAAAGATAAACGTCATAGAATGGTGAATTAGACTGCTGACAACTGACAAAATTCTTAAGGTCAAGGTTATTCAAAGTGAAAGAAAAAAGGAAGGAATCAACCATGTCTTATCATTATTACATAATAAGGGCTTCTGTTACACTAGTATTTAAGTGAATAGTCACTGTATACCAGAGGAAATGGTGGGTGAGTTATATTCACTAATTTGACCTTCACAATAGTATTAGACTCTTCACACTTACTAATTTATTTTAGCCTTATAGCATGAAAGAAGAACATGAAGCTAAGAGAAGTTAGGAAATATGTATAAAAGCACAGGATAGAAGCGAATACAGCTCTGTTGAGTTCATAATTATTTTTTTTTCTGAGAAGTGATATGGTAAAGGAGTTAAGGCTATAGGTTCCATAGGTTCATATTCTGGCAGTGAAATTAATGG
The DNA here is from genome assembly GCF_000260255.1 of Octodon degus. Classification (NCBI taxonomy): domain Eukaryota; kingdom Metazoa; phylum Chordata; class Mammalia; order Rodentia; family Octodontidae; genus Octodon; species Octodon degus. Next base: position 4,635,055 of record NW_004524607.1, read on the forward strand.
ACTGAATCTTCTTGGGTGGTTCACCTAATGTACTTGTGTCTCAGGGTCCTATCCTGCAAAATGAGAATGATGCCCTCATCTAATGTATAAAGTTGTGGTAGTGAAAAGCTGCTTCCCACAAATTCCACACAATTACCCCTATGCACACAGCAAACACTCGATATATGCTGTGCTTCCTTTTGAGTTTAAGTTAGCAACCTAGCTGTCTCTAGGAAAGCCCTCAGTCACCCAGTAATTTCAAAACTAGATTTCTCAGCAGTTTGGTAAGATAGCTACATTTAAATTTTAACAATCTCTAACAGCCAAGATCAAGGTTATTGTAAGTGAAAGATAAAAGCAAGAAGGAATAAAACATTCCCTAAGTTTTATTATAAAACAATAATATTGAATGTGGTTTGTTCCTCCTCATAACACCTTCTCACTTCCAGGGGCTAAAAGATATTAGATGATTACCCTTGTCACATTTCCTACCAGCACAATTATTAGATTAACTAGTGCTGCCAACCCAAAATTAATTTCATATTCTCTTGACTTTAGTTACAGTAGAAGGAACTTTGGAAATATGGGACTTATGTTGGCTACTTTTCTCTCACTGCTGAGACTAAATACTGGACACCTAGTATTAAGGAAGGAAAGGTTTATGTAGCTCACAGTTTGTGGAGATTTCAGTCCACAATCAGCTGGCTCCAAGGTATGGAGGCATATGGCACAGAGACATGGGACAGGAACAACAGTTGTTCAAGGCAGTAGAAGACAACAAAGCAACAAAAGCAAAAGCAGGGAGAACAGGCCTCTTTTCCTCCCTTATATTGTAAGCAGGTTACACCACACCATCTCCCTGCCCTCCTCTTGCACAGGATGAGGATGTTTACAAAGCAAGGTCTATGGCCCCCTGCTGAATTGCATAAACTTCTAAACTTCTCAATCTGACACAATGTATCAACGATTTCAGGACTTCTTTTAGGTCTTCAGTAAACAGGAATTATGTAACAGACACTGTTACATGAGCTTTATACATTTTCCTCCCTCAGCTTTTAGAGTAACACAAAAAAGGCTTACCATCACCTGCCATTTAACAAGTGGAGAAAAACAGAGGAGAAGTCACTGCTCAGGGCCACAGAGGCTGCTAAAGAGCAGAGCTGTTATTCACTCCCAGACTGCTTCTGGGGGAGCCAGCTGCTTCTGCTGAACACTAGCAGGCATCCTAAAGAAAATGTCCCAAGGACAGCTTTAGGCTTCATCTTCTGACCAGTCTTGTCCTCTATGTCCATTCTCAGGCTGAAAAGGGAATCCACCCAGCCCTTGTAGACACCGTGGATACACTAGCTTGGGCCAGAAACGTATCCGTAAGTCAGAAGCACTTAATAATGTAAACAATTGCAGGAAGTGGAGGTAGCCAAAAACATGTGGGAAACCTTAATGAATATTCAAGTAATGGGAACATAATATCACATTCTCCTGAGAGAAGACACCTGAAGAACTCCTTTTTCTATAATTACTTGCACCTCCTTTGTTAATGATATATTCCCAAAACAACAGAATAAAACAACCCCTTATTCAACCTCAGAACTAACTGGCAATGGAACAGCATTAAGGGTTAAATTAATTAACATACCTGGCCAACTGAACCACCAGAAAAGCAAGAGGGCTAGAATTAGAATCAAACAGTTTTAATTTTTTTCATTGTTTTTAAGCTTCTGATATGGTATTAATTTTTTAAATATCAAGGATATTGAAAAGCAAGTAACTCTCATGATATATGAAATATTATATCTAATTTTTCAATTTTGACTTCTTTGCCCCTTTGCTAAGATGCATGTTATAGATACCATTTAATATTCTAGATTTCACAGTATAATCATAAGCCAAACTTCAGTTTACTAAAAAAAAATCTCCAATATCAGATTAGTTCAAAATTTTCCCTCCAAGTGCTTAAAATTATCATTATGACAATAACATATTTTAATACGGTACCTCTCACTCATAACATTTAACATATCATATAGAGCCATACAGCAAACCCATTAGATGTGAGAAAAAAGCAGATAAACCATCTAAACTATCATAAAATAGTACAAATAGCCTTAGAGGATAAATATGGTTTTGGCCATCTTCAGCAGAACTCAGTCTAGGGCACTCCTTAGGGGCAGGCATCCCGGAAGCTCCAGGCAACATGTTGTATGTATTACCACTTGGCTGGGTCATCCCTGCCCCTCTCAGCATTCAGAAGCACCATATGTCACTTCTATTCTAATGAATATTGAATCACTCCCTTTTAAGTCAATTACAAATGCCTTAAATGCCACTCTCTATCATCTGTTGCACTGTGATAGTTGTCAGTGTTGTCCAACAAGTTTCCAGTTTCTACCTTCCAGGAACACTATAGTATTGCATGCTTTGGCCATGTGGTTGATTGGGTGAAGGCATGGGAGTCCAATGAATAGTAAATGTAAGGGATGTGTGTGTCACTCCCAAGGCAAAACAGTCAATTGCTGATTTAAGGTTTTCTAGATGTCTCTTTCTCCTCTTGTATGACAGTGGCAGTGTGTGAAATGGTGACTCCTCTGTCAGCTAGGACTCTGTGCACCCAGAATGGACATGCGGTATGAGCAAGAAATACATGCAATGTTGCAAAATGTAGTTATGTGCATTTTGTTACTGCACTGTGACCTAGCCAGTGGAGACTATCCCTATGGTTTGGTTTTAGTAAAGAGATCTATTTGCCTGGATCCAAAGAGGAACTCACTAACTCAGTTCCTCAGCAGTGTATTCAAAAGTATTCAGACTAAACATTGCAAATACTTCAAAACTGCTCATTTTGTTTATAAACTCTTCTCGCCCTGGACCAATAATAATAGCTATTATTTATTGATTAATTACATGTGTTAGGCCCTTGGCAGAGTACCTTTCATATATTACTATATTTGCTGAACTAAATGTCTTTACAAGGTAGGAGTATTATGATACTACTTCACCAGAGAAGAAAGTAGTGTTAAACAACCTTATCAAATTACACAGCTTGTCAATTAAAGAAATTTCATTAGAACTTAGGCTGGTTAAATACAAAGTGCATGCTCGTTAACACTAGGATGTACTTCCTCCCTGCATAATGTGGAAGAAAATCTGTTCTCATATCGGTGGCTGAATAAATACCATTCTTTGGCAGATGGTGTTACAAAGCAGTACTGTATTATAAATACTTATATATTTCATGATTGCTAATCCATTAAGGAACTACTCTTTCATATGCAAAAGAAACAGGGCAACTCATGTTTGATTTATCTATCTTATTCCAACCCACTGAAATGTCAGAGTAGATTATCCATTTCCTACTAGAAAAATATATGACCCATAAGGAAAAGTGCTACTCATATTCCTTAGTAAACATGCTCAAAGTGTGCTGCACAAACTGTCCACTGAGGTCATTGAAAAGTGTCCAGCTAGAAGAAGCTCTCCAAAATGTTTCTTTCCAACACTTGTAGTGGCTTCTCATTGTTTTTCACAATTCTATACACTCCAGGACGGGTGAAGAAACACCTTGATGACAATGTGCTCTTTGCCAAAATAATCAATTCTTTTGCTTCTCTGACTCCTAAAATTCAAATATTCCATACAAACTCTTTGGGCACATTCCCAAGATTTCCTTCGGTTAGACTTCACCATGGAAAACAAAATTGGTTCAGCTAAAGTCTGAAGCCAGAACATTTTAAGCTTCACAGACCTTCAAAGTAGTGACCTTCTCCTCACCTCCTCTGCCTCTGTGCTCCATTAAGGAAAATACCGGAAGAAGTTTCCAGTCAGAGAAGCCAGATTGCATTCCGATTCAATTTCAAGAGGAAGAAATGAGTGAAGCACTGGAGTAGGTACTTATGTGTTACTCTTACCTTAAATGAGCTTTGAAAAGTTCTGTAAATCTTTGAATGTTTTTTGTATTGTCATAAAACTTTAGGGGCTTCATGGTCTCTTATTAAAAGAATCAATAGCCTTACATCTACCATTTTTTTCACCAAGAAAGTTAAACCTCTATCCCGCTGCTGATAAGATAGGGATGGACCAATTATGTGCCAGAAGAATTCATCTGAACATTTCCCCCACTACTTGCCTACCTGAATGCAGCCTGGATGTCAAAGTTTTAAGAGAAGGTCCTTGCTCTTCATTTCCCTGTCTCAGTTTTGGCACCATGTCCCTCTTAGGACCAGGACTGTTTTATCTTTGATACTTCCTAAGTTCTAGTAGTCCTTTGTCTCTCCTACAAAACCTTATCTTCTCTTCTGCCTCTATGATCCAAGGCACTCTGAAATAGGAGGACAACTAATTCAGTCTTTCCTCCCAGCCATTCCCTTTCCTGAACTACACAGGCTTTCCCCTGGCCCAGTGCTGTGGGGAGTCAGTAAGCCAATTTGCACTGCAACTCAGTTGCATCCTGTAGACCATATTATTCCAAGATCTCCTCAGACTAACTTGATGTCTAAGTTCCATTTGCCCTACAATGCAATCAAACATCTTTCTTCTTTGAGTCCCCACAACATCTAATGTTTACCTCCTTCATGGTGCTTCTGACGGTCTAATTATAAAGTTTCTTGTGATCTTAACTAAGTCTAAAATGAGTATCTTATACCACCTCCCCAGTATTGTATGTTCAAAAATGGCTGAAAGGATCACAGCACAACAAAATAAAACTCCAACAAATTCTTGAATTAGGAAACAGGAACCCTAAAAATATTCACAATGTATACTAAAGGGAAGTCAAATCTTGCAGATTAGTATATTTTTCACTGGTCTCTAAATGGAGCCATCTTGATTCTTCTCTTTCTCTTGTGTGCCATATCCCCCCATCAGTACATTTTATTGAATCTACCTTCAGGATACATATAGGATCTAACCATCTTTTGCAACTAATCTGGTTGTTGTCACCATCACCACCTCTTGTCCAGATTTCTGTGAAAACGTCCAACCAGGGCTCCCTCCCTGTATACTTACCTGAAACATCCTCTCAGTCAAGAGGCTGGTGTCATCTCTTAAAAATATTAGTCAGGTCAAGTCATTTTTTTAAATTTATGTATTTGGTACAGGGTCTTACTGCACAGCTCAGATACATAGTGATCCCCTTGTTTTCATCCTCCCCAGTGCTGGGATTACAGGTGTGTGCCACCACATCAGGACTCATTTGAGACTCAGCCCACCCTGGAGGCAGGACCAGTATGGCATGCGGAACCAGGGATTGAACCCTGGTTCTTGTGTTTCCCAAAGCAGGCACTTTGTCCACTGAGCTATCTCATAAGCTCTAGATCCAGTCATTTTTAAAAAGGGCCCACAACTCTTTGAAGCTTCCTATTTCCATTTTTATAAAGGGCTATGGGGTTCTCCATGATCTACTCTCTTACCAACTAAACAGTCCTGTGGCCTTCCTCTTCCTCACTTCTGCAGCCACCTGAACTCATTGCTGTTTTGCAGGCAGGCCCCGCTGTAGTGTCTCTGCTCCTGCTGTTCTTATGCTTGGAGCTTTTGTCCTTCTGAAATACACCCAGATTGTCTGCTATTCTTTATCTATTTTCCTCAGTTGGAATGGGCACCATATAAGGGCAGGGATCTTTGTTCATTTTTATCCACAAATATGTGCTCAAAGACAATGAATGAATAATTGATGTAAGTAAGTCTTTAGATTCAGTTCTGAGGTCTCTAAAATGAAGAAGCTCAATATGTTGCCAAATTCAGACCTCAAAATCCTAGCAAAATAAATTCAGTCAAACAGATCTGGAATCAAAAGTGCTAAATATAATGTGCTTGGCCTCACTGCACCTGACTTAGCTAATGGTGTATGGTACCCACAAAGGTAGATGTCTTGAACTATTCTAAGGATTAGATATTCTAACAATCATCTGGAATTTCTGACTATAGATGTTCTCTTGATAGGTTGGATAAAAACAGGTGGACAGGTGTATTTATACATTCCATAAAAGCAGGAATTTTATCCTTTTTTTTGCCTTATGTGCCCAGAAGTTAGAAAATTAGTATTTTCAATAAATATTTATTCAACTAATGAATAAAGGGAATGGAGCTTTTTATTCTTAGAAATAAAGCAATAAAAGATAATTTTATTGCTCATACAAAAAAGTCTTCTCATCTAGATCGTGGTATGATTCTGAATTTTAAAGAGTTTAATTTTAGAGGTTAATTTTTATTATAAAATAATTTGTAAGACTCTATTAGCAGAGTAAAGTATCCCAGACAAATATCAGATTTTTCTAAAATAATGTCACTTTTTTTCCCTTGGAGGGACATAAATACTTTTACATCTTAATTATTATTGTTTTTTTTTTCTATTTGGAAAGCATCACTCTCAGTTTTTATTTGTATGAGACTATAATTTTTAAAATTACACATCAATTGGATTTTGTTTCCCTTATTTCTGTTTACTAGTTGCTGTTGTGAATTTCACGTAATAACAGCAATAATACATGTCTGTTGTGGTATCTAGACACTTGCCCTTTTATTGATTTTTCCATAGGCCCATTTTAGCTTTTTAGATTGAGGCTTACAAAATGCCCTTCCAGCCCTCCTGGTGCATTAGCTTTGTGGTCATTTTTGCCTACCATCTTTTCAATTATTTAAATGCATTTAATACACAAGGTGAAAAGAACTAATTACTACTGAAAATATGAAATGATTTTATTTTTACAGTTTAATTGTAAATCTTAATATGGCCCTTTTATATGTAGTAATTAAATACATGAGTGATATTCTTTCTCTCTCCATGGAGCCTTTTACTTGATGGCCAAGAACACAATTCCGTTCTCCTTTCCACTCAGGGCAGAATTGGCGATTGTCTATGAAATTTGTTAGGATAGCCTTAATCCATTCTGAGTGGGAAAACATTCTTTCCACATTGGAGCTTCATTAATTTTGTCTAACCACGTAACAATCCAACTTAAGTAAATGAAAAATATGAAACATATCATTTCTTTCAAGGAAATGAAACTAGGCCAGAGATATCTTGTAAACTTCTAAGAAAACTTACTTTAATAATATACACAAGTGGATTACAATTACTAAACCAATTCTTTGCCTATAAAGGGTATTTCTTTTAGGTTGGAGCATGCTTATTTTTAGTAATAATTTAAACATTTCCTGTATAACCATAATTAACCAATAATGTGTTCAAGAATTTTTTCTAACAATAGCACAAAGACAAACCTCAATTTAGCTGTCTCCCTTCTATGTGACTATATATTCCAAATTAATGAGAAGCAAACTTTAAAAATATTACTGCCATTAAGTCTCCAAGACCAAATGTCCATAAAATCAAAAGATACGGGCTCAGATAATGAAGTGTAGATTATCAAGGATATGAAAGTTTCTCATGAGCTATATTCCAAGAATATTGATATTATTTATATTTGCATCAACCTTTATGGGTAAATAAAATTTTATTTATTTAAAAAATAAGTAAAGCAGGGTTGTGCAGAGAGTTCAGCGTAAATGCCTGTCATGTAAGTGCAAGGACCTGGGTTTGATCTCTGTTACTGCATGCCATGCTGGCCACTCAAACAGCATGGTGGTGCATGCCTGTAATCCCAGCACTAGGGAGGCTGAGACAGGATTACTACAAGTCCGAGCTTCGTAGCAAGATCTTCTACCAGATAAATAAATAAACCAAAATTATTTTTAAAAAAATAAGTAAATCAGAGATGGGCATGGTGGCATATGCCTGTAGTCCCTGAACTAAAAGAGACTGAGGCAGTGGAATCTTTGTGACTCTGAGGCCAGCCTGGGCTACAAAGTGAGTTCAAGACTAGCCTGAACTGCATAGTGAGACGCTATCAAAAATAAAAATACAAAATAAATAAAATAAAGCAAATCAGAATTATTCTGAGTAGGTTTCCACACAACAGTTTGAATTGCACAAAAATTCAGCATATTATAGCAATGAATTACAAATTTAATAGCCTTCTTTGGATTATACTTTCTCTGAAAGTCTCGCACCTTAAAATTGCGTGAAAAGGTTAACAAATTTAAGGAGGGCCACAAGGAAAACCAACATTTTGACCCTAGCCTTCCAAGGTCAATTAAGACTCAGTAAATACTTTTACTCTTAGATCGGGTACAAGACAAGGATGTCCTCTCTCACCACTTCTATTCAATATAGTTCTGGAATCATTAGCTGTAGCCATTAGACAAGAGAAAGAAATAAAAGGAATAAGAATAGGCAAAGAAGAAGTTAAATTATCTTTATTTGCGGATGACATGATACTTTA
>NW_004524607.1:4651010-4657932 GCF_000260255.1 Octodon degus
ATAAAAACAAAGTATAAGAAGTAAAGCCATGCTGTTATTTTGGCCAGGTGTCTGACTGCTCACTCAGTCATTCGTGGCATTGATTGCATAGCCAAAGTCACAGAATTAGGCTCAAGAGGTTCTAGGAATCCTCACGGGCAGCTCAGAAAACCAAAACATCCCCAATTCCTGTCTCTTACAAAGAGGAGGTTTGTTGGTCATCTCCATCCTTTCTTTTATAGCCTACTAACCAAAGAGAAGACAGATGATTCAATGTTTTCAGTTCTCACTGGTGTGAAAAAAGGGCTTCCTCCCTCAATGTGCTTCATCAAAAATGGATATTCCTGAACCTGGCCTCACAATTACTATATCAGGATCTTCGAAAGTAGGACTTGTAGGGCCGGCCAAATAGCTCAGCAGATTAAAGAGCCTGCAAGCAGGTGCAGGACCCAGCTGTTCCATTCCTGGGCCTACCATGCTGGCCCCATCCCCGGGGTGCGCTGAGAAGGCAATTGAGACTGGGCGTGGTAGTGCGTGCTTGTAATCCCAGCTCTTGAGAAGCTGTAAACAGGAGGATCACTACAAGTCTGATCTAGTAGTGAGACCCTGAGCACCCTGTAGACCCTTCCCTAAAAATAAAAAATAAATACATAAATAAATAAAAAATAAAAGGAAAATAGGACTTGTTATCTGCCTTTGAATAAAGATGTCAAAAGTTTTTAAAATGGAAAAAATAAAATTCTATAATAAATTAATAGGAGAATAGCAAGAGTTAACACAATGTGTATTGTAACCTCCAAAGTAGTTAGTCAGAGTACAAGACAGGGGCACAAAAAATTCTCCAAATGTCAGCATCACAAAAGTTTCTTTTCAGTGAATTAAGAGAAACTAATAGAATGATCAGCATATATTTTTCTTTTCCCTTCCTTTCCTCCTCCCCCTAGTAAAAAATATCATACCACAGTGATACATGTGCACCCAGCTGTTCGTAATAGCTAAACATTGGAAACAAACCAAGTACCCACTGAAGTACTACTCAGGCATATAGAAGGATAAACTTGAGACATTCATAGGTAAATGCAACTTGAGACCATACTCTTCAGTGAAATAACTCAGACTCATGTGTAAGCGCAGTGTTTCAATGGTGTGAAACACTGAAAGAGTAAATAAGGACTAAAATGTACAACAGATGCTGTGAATGGGAAGAAATGCTTCAGAATTTCTTTTTTAATCACTACATTAGAAACACTATGCTGCTTCCTAGCTATCTGGAATTAAGCAAACCTTTTTAGTAATTCTGGAATCCTCAGAGTTCTCCCCTATTCCATGAAAGTGATAATAATACAGAGTTTGTGGGTTAGTTCTGAGGGTTAAAAGATGGCAAATGTGTGACATGGGCTCTATCATGTGAAGCGCTTAGAAATTGCTAGCTATTTTGAAGGGAGGGTGTCATGTGAAATTCTCTGACAGAAGGACATTTGTGAATATAGACCATTTATCTTAACATTAGCAAATAGAAAATGAAATGTGTACAAAGCACTACATAAAAAGCAATACCTTGGACTTCTGATTCTGGCTAAAATGAAACAGTCTCATTCTGCCCCAGATCCTTTCTCTTGTAATGAGAAAACACTGGACACAGGCAACAAAAGCACAGAAAAAATCTGAGAGGTGAAAAGAACTTGTACCACCAACCCACCTTGGGACGTGAAGAAGAACCTTGCAGTGGATTTTCTAAGGTTTGTTATCACCCCTTACCTATCAGGAACAGGGCACTGTCAGCCTCTAGACAGACAGACAAGATAAATTCAAGAAAAGCCTGTTCCTCTTCTCTGGGAGACTAGAGAATAGGCTTTATGCCTGAATAATGAATTTGGCATTATCAGTCCAAACATCAATTAGAGAAGTCTCTATGACCACTGCTAGTGGTTCCAGTGGGGTGAAGTTAAAAGCTGATCTCCTACCCCACCCAGAAGCAGGAGATAGCAATGTTGATGTTCCAGCCCTATGTGTCAGCAGGGCCAAAGGAGAACACAGTGTTCATTCCATATCTAAAGAAAGTAGATTATCTCACCAGAAGAGTGTCTTGGAAATCTGAAAAAAAAAGCTGAAATTCCCTTTCCTACCTGGCAGAAGGAAGACTGAACATGCTACTGTATGATAGGGATGTTCATCGCAGGGCTTCACCTCTGTTGTCCTCTCCTTTCTTACTTCCCTAGTGTTAGCAAGTCAGCATGGAATTGAACTCCCTAAAGCAACAAAATGGTGTGAATAAACCCTCTTCCCTATCACTGTCAGTGAAGTGCAGCAGAAGAAAACAAGTTGCATCCCCATTGGGACACCAACAGATGACACAAGTCGGTGCCTCATTTTCCAGAAAAGATGTTGCTAGGATCTAGGACAAAGCCACATGTTTGCTACATGCATAATGATGCAGTGTGGGCCACATCCCACTTTTCATATGCTGGGTGGGGAGTCTAATGGGAAGGATATTGATAACATGCACAGCCGCTTAGTATTTGTGCTTTACTTTAACAGAGGGATTGCGTGCTTTACAAAAGGAACAGAGGATGAAAAGAATAGCAGAAAGAAAGAGAATGTGAAGAGGAGGAGAAGACTGAGAAGGAGGAGGTGGAAGATAGCATGAAGATGAGGACAAGTCAAGAATGAGGACAAGGAGGCTGGGGAGCTAGCTCAAAAGTCTAAGTGCCTGCCTAGAAAACACAATGACGCAGGTTCAATTCCAGGAGCCACTTGCTGTGCCAGTCACCGAAACCAGGTGTGGTGGTTCACATCAGTAATCCCAGTGCTAGGAAGGCTGAGGCTGGAGGATCACTTTGAGTCTAAACTGAGTAGCAAGACCCTGTACCAAATAAATAAAGATTTAAAAAAAGAATGAGAAGAAGAACAGGAGAAGGAAGAAGAAGATAATGAAGAAGAAAGAAGAGAGGAAGGAAAGAAGTTAAAGGAGAAAGAGAAAAGAGGAGAAAGAAAAGAAGAGAAAGAAGAATATGAGTAGGAGGAGGGGAGGAAAAGGAAGGTTGAATTAGATCCAGAGTCTCTTAATATCTAAATTTCCTGGGTACAATTAAAAATCACTCATCACATTAATAACCAGGTAAATCACAAGTTGAATAAGAAATGATAATCAATAGATGTCAGTGACAAGATAAATCAAATATTGGAATTATCTGACAAGAACATTTAAAAAGCTGTCATAAGAAAGTCTTGTAAAGGTTATGATTTTGATATAAAATATCCTCCCCAAGATCTCACGTATTCAGATGTAGGTGAGATTTTTCAGAAGGTGATTGGGTCCTGAGATCACCAACCCCACCACCGGATTAAGTGCTGAGTTTCCGGCTACTAGCCTATTAGAAGCTGGGGCCTAATTGGTAAGGCGGGCCTAGCTGAGCATCCTTTGGAAGGCTAGAGCGTTCTTAACATCCTTTCCTTTCTCCCTGTTTCCTGGCTGCTCTGAGGTGAGCAGCTTCTTCTGACCATCGTGTTTCTGCCTTGGAGAGAGCCAGCCAAAGACTGAAACTTCTGAAACTGACCTAAAACAAACCTTTCTTCTTTCTAATTGTTTATGTCACAGCAACAGAAAGCTGTACTTACGACTTTTGTTGAAACAAATGAAAACAGAAAATTTCAACAGAATGTAGAGATTATTAAATGAACCAAAGAGTAACTATATAATTTCAAAATATGGTAACCAACAAAAATCACTTACTGATGGCTCAACAAGAGTGGAGATGACAGAAGATAGATTCAGAAAATTCAAGGATAAGTTAGTCCGGTTTACTAACCTAACAGAGAGAAAAAAAGTTGAAAGATTTTCATGGCTATCCAGGATAAAACCAAAAGAGCTAACACTTCTATTATTGTAGTACTAGAATGAGAAGGGACAAAGAGTGAGACTAAAAAGTATTTGAATAAATAATTGCTGGACTTCCTAAGTTTGTTAAGTTAAATGTAAAATGTGAAATGATAGGAGTCAGTATAAAGAAAGGACACAATTCTTGGCGATTTATGATTAAGTGGAGAGTTCTTAGGCTTGATATCAAACACATAAAAAGCAAAATCCCTGAAAGGAAAGTATGAAAATTATTTTAAAAAAGGAAAGCATGAACTATAGTTCATCAAATTTAAAAATTTTTTCTAAATACCATATTAAGAATATGGAAAATTAAGCTATATATTTGGAGAAAAAAATTGAAAACCATATATCTGACAAAGGACTAGTATGACTATATATAAAGAACTCTTAAAGCTCTGTATCAAATATCAAATGACTAAATTAGAAAATAAGAGGAAAACAGACAGTTTATAGAAGAGACCATCTAGGCAGCCAATAAGCACATGTTCCATATTATTGGACATTAGGGAGTTGTAAGTGAAAACCACAATCATCTATAAACACACACACTGAGTGACTAAAATAATGAATAGTGATCTCACCTATGCAGGTGATCATGCAGAGAATTAGATCACTCACACAATGTTGGTGGGAATGTAAAGTGTTACATTTTCTTAGTTTTTCTGAAAAAGAATATAGCAGTTCCTTCCAAAATTATATATGTATGTATCATATAGTACAGCAGGTATACTACTGGACATTTATCCTAGACAAATAAAAAGGTATATTTACCCAGAAATATTTTCATGGGTATTCAAAGAAGTCTTATCTGTAATAAAACAAAAGCTGAAAACAGTTAATATATTTCAATAGAGGAACAGTTAAATAAATATCCTAAAAATACACACCATGTGTCATCACTCATCTCTCAAGGAAATTATGCTGAGTAGTAAAAACTAAGACAAAACACACTATATGAATCCCTTTATATAACATTCTCAAAATTACAAGATTATACAGATTGTAGAACTAATGGTTATCAAGAATTAGAGCAGTGAGGAGAAAGGGAAGTATCTGGATTTCTGAAAGGGTACTAGGAAGGATTTTGTGGTAAACTGTTGTGTACACTCACGAAGGATTGTGTCCACAAGCACGCCCTTGTGTGATACAATTGCAGATTGTACAAATTATGGCTGCACAGAAGCATATACAGGTGTACACACAAAAAAGCCATTAGATCAAGGCCAATTTCCTGAATGTGATTTTTGTATTACAGTGATGGGAGGTTTTATTACTGGGGCAAAAAGAATTATCTCCTACAATCCCATGTGAATCTCCAATTATCTCAAAGTAATAAGGTTTTTAAAAGTTATGAAAACAACAGGAACAAAAGCAGTATCTTACATTTTATGAATGCTTTCCATTTCCAATTTCCAATCACTTCATGTCTAACAATGCATTGCTTTCTTTTTTGCTTATAGTATACTTTAATTCCTAATGCACATTCATTCACTGAATGACAGACTAAAATCTACATTCTTTTATGACAAGCCAGAACATCTATTATTCCAATAATACAAAAAGAGAACAGATATAAAATTAATACTAAACTTCCTTAATTAAAATTACAAAAAAAAAAAAGTATATATATATATATATATATATATATCCTTTTATTTCCACTCCACCCTTTGGCTGAATTTTATTAATATAATATCTACCCTTCTTAATCCTTCTCTTATGAAAGGCATGACTCTCTAGTCACTCAAACCAAGTCTCTTCCTCCTCTTCCTCCTTGACCCCCCACCTATACTCGTGAACTATTAGCAAGACATCTTTTTATATTTCTCTGGTATTAATCTCTTCTTCATTAGAGTTCTCTTTTGCAATTCCATTTCTTCATAAGTGTGGCATGTGAGATTTTTAACTGTTCAACATGGAGGTGGAGATCAATAAGCAGGAACTCATGTTCCAGAAAGCTGACTCTGATCTGGTTTATATTCAGTACAGGCTGGAATATGAAATCAAGTCTAATCATCATGATTCAGCAGGAGAGAAAAATCCATTAATGCTCTTAAAGGAATTGTCAGCCATACAGCCTGGATATCAAACTTTGTATACATGTTTTAAACCTGTTGCTGTTGAACAGAAAAAGACCAAGAGTCTCATTTATACTACTTTGAATAAGACTATGACCATGATAGAAGAACTACAAAATCAAACAGATATGGAGCAGTTACTATTGACTGAAGAAGAAAAAACTGTAACAATGCATTTCAAGAAATGAAAGACAATGATATTTTCCTCCCAATGGAGGAAAAATGATGTTTTCCTACCCTAATTAGTTAAAACTTACAATTGAGGAATAGAGAGGTTAATTGCTTTATACGAACTGGAAGGCTCATTAATGGGTTCACACAGATTGATATTAACCCCAGACTAGACCACTTTATATTCAAAGATGTTTGTATTTTTAAAAGTGCAAAACCAAATGACAATATACAATAAAACTATCCAATATGTCCTTCTGCCACCTTATTGGCCATCCTATCTTGCAAATTACATTTAGGTTGGCTGGTGGAGAACAAATCCAGGTTCTTTATAGAAAACAGTTTCTGAAACTGGACAGTGAATGTGGATGCTGCTGGAATCAAGGGGAGTTTAATTGCTTCAATCAATTATTCAATGCATAGATACACAGTAGAGGCTTTATAGCACATCATTTGATAAAAAGAAATTTGAACAATTTAAATACAGAACCAGGACATATTCAAAAAGAATATTCAACAAAAACAAAGAGCTGCATTTAAGAATCAGGAAGTCAAGCATGGTTTTGGTATTACACATTGCTATCCTCAGTTTAGTTGCTTAAGACAACAATTTTGGAAAATTGCCAGTTCTGCTGATAACCTACTAACATTATGGGTTGTTGGACTATATTGGGTTATTTTGCTGAATTCAATTACCTACAATATTTGAATTGGCATCAAGTATGAAAAGGTCCTTTAAAGACTTCTCCAAATACAGCTTCTCTAACAATAATAGGACACCCATCTCTAACAAAACAAAATGAAAAAGGATATA
>NW_004524607.1:4658032-4674304 GCF_000260255.1 Octodon degus
TTCTATTAGTTCAATGAAAAGAAAGGTTTGTACTAATAGTGTTTAGACAGGATATCATGTCTGCATCTTGTACTGTGAATAACTACTACGAAGACAACAATATGCAGTGTATTAATTATTGTAAGAGTACTTCTAACTTGTTTTGAAACTGTTTCATTGCTATTTTTTCTCATTAAAATGAATAAAAAAATTTTAAAAAGAATCAAGAAATCATATCTTATTTCTACTATTTACTTTCAAGTTGTCAGATGAATCTGGAAGAGATGAAAGACCAAATTGCAAAGCTTGTAAGCAAGGTGAAATAAAAAATGAAGGCTGTATTTTTTTTATCTTGTGCAAGGTCTCACTATGCAGCTTGAAGTCTTAGTGATCCTCTTGTTTTCAACCTCCATAGTGAGTACCTCCATGCCCGGACTCAGTGACTGACTCAGCACACCCGGGGGTGGGGCTGGTGTCACATGTGACGCCAGGGATCAAACCCTGGCCCCTGCACTTACCTAAGCAGGCACTTAGTCCACTGAGCTATCTCGCCAGCCCTGAAGGCAGTATCTTAAAATGCACTATCTAGTACCTAAACCACTAGTTCTGTGTAGGCATTAAAAAGCAAAATTAAATAGAGCCACAATTCATCTCTTCCATTGGTGGTGAACCTCTGGTAAATGTGCATAGAAGCCAGGGACAGCCCTCTCTGCTGGCCTGACAGTAAAGGGTATCAGGTGATTTTCTAAACTAATACCTCCTTGTTCAGATTTCGATGGATGTTGGCACTTTGTGATAAATAAGTGGGTTTAGGGATGCAGGTTGGGCACTTGGTCTCTGAAAGGTTCACCATCACTGGACTAGCACATTTCTGGGGCTTCACAGTCACATATAGGTAGTGGGTATCAAACTGGAGTGTGTAGAAGCCAACTGCACCATTTCAGTTCAACATCAGTTTCAATCTGTATAACCCAGGAAAACTTCACAGTTCTGATACATATTTTTAATTTATAAAGGCAGCATTTCCAAGTGATGCTTCCAAAGACCTATGGCCTCTTAGAAGAAGCAGGGTTGTCAGGACTCCAATATCAGAATGTGAAATAATTGTCATACACTAGAATATTTCTGGTTCTCTCATCTATGTGGAATGTTTTTTATTGCAAGTAACTTTTATTTTTCTCATTCTTTTTGCAGGGTAAAAGAAACACTAAGGTTTCATGACTTTAAGTTCTTAAATTTTTGTTGTTTGCTGCTTGGTTCCAGTGTGACAATGTATCTATATCTCTAATCAAGAAACCTTTGTGCCGTAATTCAGTCCCACATTCCAGATGCTCTGGCTATAGATGGTTTCTTTTTCCTTACTGTAGATGTTATATCTCCGTTTTCATAGAGTAAAATTGCTAAGTGTCAATTTAAAAAGAGAATACAAAATGGTAAAAGAAAAAAATGCTAAAAACAATAAAGAATTTCACTAAACAAAATAATAGGAATTTGGCAATGGCTATCATGTCCAATAACATTACCTTCAAGTTAGTTGTTTAGATCGCCAGATATAACAATGAAAAACTGGGGGGAAAAGATGAAGAAAAAAATCAAGCATTAACTGCACCTTTTAATAGACCGGCAGTTAACTAATACATGTATTTCCTTTCTTTCTTTTAACAACATCACCAATCAGTCTGTTTGCAGTAAGTTTTCAGTTAAATAAAATCCTGCAACTTGGCTAATATGACCTGTTGCTCCATCTAATTGAGGCATTCTATACCCTAATTCTAAAACGGCTGGCTCAGAGTGGCAATCACCCTACTTTTAATTATCTCTAGTGACAAATTCATTAACCTTGCTGATGTTGGTCAATCTTATTGATCCAAAGGTGGAGCTTCCTGCAACTCCATTTCACATGTTAATAATGAAGACCAAACACACACCCTTAAAAAATGCTTACATCAACCGTGCCCAGCCAACAACCATCAGCATTTGGATCCAGTCATCCTTAAGTTGGCCCATCCATACTTTTTTGTTCACAGAGACATCTAGGAACCTCTATTTCAATGACTCTTATATTGCACTGCATCTTTCCCAGAAAATTAAAAGCAGACACTGGATTTTGTTTGTTTGTTTGTTTGTTTGTTTGTTTAAGATGACAGGCAGGCTTTTAAAGCTCAAAAGAGAACTTATCAACCTTAGAGAAAAGAGGATACAATTAAAATCTTGGCAACTCATGGTGGGCAACTCTAGCATTTCATATTGAGACAATGCTGAGAACAACCTACAATGGTTTATTGATTTTCAAATATTTCAAATAATAAAGGGCAGATCCCTGTTTAACTGAATTCTAATGAATATGATATTTGCCACAGTCCTTCACCTAAATGTTCCTTTGTCCAAGAGCTTTGAAATGGTTCTGGGAGAGGAGAACTTAGTACTCCCAGTGCTGACTCTACCACTGTTCAACTGGAATGTTTTCAAACCGCATCTCATGTGAACTCAGTCTGGAGAAAAAGAGGAGAATTATTCAGCATCAAATCTGAAAGCAGAGGGATATTAATGATACAGCATAACCAAGATGCCTGAAAGGAACAATTCTAGAGAAATATTACAGGACTTAATTGATTTTGCTATTCCTCCCAACTTTAAAATGGCTTGTGCACATGACTTCAATTTTCAACAGATATAAGGTAGTCTTGGACCTTAAAATAGGGAAGCTGGTGAAACAATGACTGTGGGATTACATGTTGGAAAGACAAAGCAACAGTTAGGTTCACTACTCCAGAAAACAGTCATTTAATAGAATTTAGGTAAGTCAATTTCCTTGTTGCATAAGAAACTTCAGGTCACAAATGGGAGAAATAATTTGATAAGCAGACAAAAATAAAAACATAAAATTCTTTTCCAAATAGGAAACCATCCTGTAACATCCTGTAACTCAGTGGTGTCCCAAATTTTCTGATCAAGTAGATTATGGGGCCAAAGAGGAATGTGATCAATGATGTATAATGTGCCTAAGGAGAGTCACATGAAGAGACAACATTCTCTCAGGCTTTCACAAAGAACAAATTGGTCAAGCAACAGCTGTGATTCATCCACATGGCTGACACTGACAAAAGATCTACAAACTATGGTACAGGGTTTCGGATAAATCCTCAGGGGATTTGACTGACCTTGTTAGATACAAAAGTTGCATTTCTTGTTGTATAGGTCTTGCTTTATCTTGGTCTTAACCATCCAGCCGAAAAGTATAAAAATGGATGTAAGGGTGATCTGGCTGCAACATCTGTCACCCCATCGATTGCCAGGGTTGATTCGGATGATCTGGCTGGCTAGAGGCAGGTGTCCCCTTCCTTCCTCAATGATCCACATGCATCCCTCCTGAAGCTACACGCTCAGTTGAAGAAGACAACCACCCCGACAGAGGAGGACCATTTCTTGGCCAAGGGTATACGAGTAGCTGATCTCCCCTGCTAGAACCTCCAAACAAGTTCTCAGAAAAGTATAAAAATGAGGTATACAAAGTAAAGCCATATTAACATGCTGAGGTGTAAAATGCTCATGTCAACAACTTCTGACATTGCCAGCCCTACGGATAACCCACTGCTATTATGGACTACCGAACTGTGTTGGATTACTTGGCTGAATTCATGGACCTACAATATTTAAATGCCAATGGAATACCCATCTCTGACAAAACTAGGTGGAAAAGGGGGATATGAATGAAGGAACATTTCATATCTGTTTATACAGGATAGTTGGGATGGATGTACAGCTACTTTCTCTTAGTTTGGTGAGAAAAAAGATTTGTACTAATAGTGTTTGGACAGGATATCCTGTCTGCATCTTGTACCAGGAATAACTACTATGAAGAGAACAATATTCAATGTATTAATTATTGTAACTGTCCTACTAACCTGTTTTGAAACTGTCTCATTGCTATTTCTTTCTCAATAAAATTAATAAAAAAAAAATAGGGAACCCTCCCTGGGATGTTAATATCCCTTATGATATTAATTCTTGAAAAACAATCCACCTCAGCTGGATATTCCTATGCTTGGAGTCTGGACACACAGTTTTATTTTCTAATAATCTGCAAATAAAATGCAACCAATGTGATTATTACCAGAAAGTTTTAACAAGTTCATTTATTGGGTTCCTTTCTAATTGGACATTAGAGGAGCATGGGCTGCTGGGAAAGTAAATTTTCCTACAAGGAGAACTTAAAGCATAGTTAAGAGTGATGGGGAAAGTATCGCTAAGAGTCTGAGTAATGGGGACAGAATGATATGAAAGACTTAATGTGGGATTGGCAGAAATTAGAATCTCTGGGACAGTGATGAATGCATATAATTTTATTAGCAGAAGTGATTTAAAAATAGTGAATAGGTAAGAAGTTTTAGCTGTCCGTCTCTTGGCTACTTAGTGTCAGCACACACACACACACACACACACACACACACAAATTTTGTATATATATATATATATATATATATATATTCCTACAGAACATGTGACCTATTGTCATAGGTTGTGATTCTTCTTTGTTTGCTTATTTTAGTACTAGTGATTGAGCCTGGGGCCTCTCTGCATTGAGCTACATCCTCAGACAATTTTAGATTTTTTACAAAGTCACCAGGTTCCCTAGACTGGGTTTGAACATGCCATCCTCATGCCTCAGCCTACCAGAATGCTAGGATTATAGGCATGTGTTACCATGCCTTACTCCTCTTATGTAATTCTAACAGTAACTTGGCTTTCAATGGATTACAGAGTGTATTTGCCATGATAACAAGTAATATATTCACAAAGGAATGGAGATTTATTATTTTTCTCATTTAACATTAAAGGAAAATAAGGGTCTAAGAAGAAATAGCAATGAGACAGTTTCAAAACAGGTTAGTAGGACAGTTTTACATGCTACCTAGAATCCCCCAAATATGGAAACAGAGTAAAGATTAGGGAGGATAAATTCTTGTTCTGAGTTTTGCTCTGGACTGCACTTCTACTCATTTCCAGAGTGTCTCCAAAGGTGCAGCACAGGCTATGCCACAAGAGCTCTACTCCACTCCGTGGATGCCTGCAGTCTCCTTTAGCGCTTCTCGTCAGCAGTAGACTCTTGTACAACTCCATCCTCAAACTTCCCAGCAATCTCCACCCACACTATCCTAAAGGCTTACAAACAGCCCTGTGGACTTTGGGTTGTCTAGGAGTGCACAGTAAGGAGACTATCACACAGACATAGGAGCTAGAGATGAAAAATATGTACCTCCAGCCTATCATTGAGGAAAAGTGATTTGGGGTTCCCAGTTTGAACTCAAACTTGTACTTTCCTGCAGGCCCCATGTGTCAGAAAGTGACTAGCTAACAAGGTTCAAGAATTCTAGGAGTATCTAGTGGTATCTTGGTTGGCCGTCTGTATTATATACAGTTTCATGGATGAACTCAAAACTACCCATTAGTAATACTGCTTCAATGGAAAAGACAGTGTCAAGCATCATGTGACTATTCTCCAAAGAAATTCTAGCAAAAAGAACCATTCGCAGATTAGGTACCATCTGCCTCCAAACACTCTCTTCTCTAGATCACTCTCTGTGACCGAACCTGTTTTCTTATGTCCAACTTCTGGGTGGTCCACGAAAACGATCACTCCCCTGAGACTACAGCAAGCATGAGCACTGAGGAGAAAGTGAAGGTTCTGGGGAAAAGTCCTTGCTGTTAGCAGAAGAAAGGAGTAAGAAGGGAAAGTACAGAGAGTTGGAATTGTTCACCAGGTGACAAAATGAGGTACACTTATGCTGTTGACAGGTTACAGCCATCTATAGGAATCCTGTATCCGACTTCAGTCTGGATGAATGGATGCCGTTAAGAAGGCATAGGCTGTTGCTTATTAGAAATGGTGATTCAAAGTCAAATATTTAACCTCTTAAAAGGTTTAGTTTTCTCATCTTTAAAACTGAGACAATGTTTATTCCCCTGAATGTTTGGGAAGATCAAAGTAATTCTTAAAATGCAAACAGCACTGTCTCTGTGAACACAGAGCAAATAGGAACCTGCTTTCTCTCTGTTTTCTCCTTAGAGAGATGTAATGTGGCTTAGGGGAAAGATTAGAGTAAACCTAAGAGGATTTGAATTCTACCCTCAGAATTCACACCAATGACAGCCAGTGTACAGTCTGAGTTTTTGTCTCCTGTGCCTTTGCTAGGAGCTTTTGTTGGTACTAAATGAATAAATGTACATGCGAATATCCACAGGCAGTTGGTCAATAAACATTATTAATTCATTATTTCAGTCAATCTGTGTTCAAGTGTCCAATATAGGTCAAGCACTGTGCCAGGGAAATGAATCCCAGCGAGGGGAAAGAAGGTGAGAGTGCTGTTATGATACATAGGATGACTCAAGAGGAGATAAGTGAAGGGGCCTTAATGAAGAAGAGAGGCCAAGAGCTGCAGACACATCCACACAAAGAATAATCAAGGCAGAGGGAGAGAAAGCAGAAGAGGCAGGCAGTCAGATTGGCTTGGCTTAAATGGGGAACTGTGAATTGGTCCTCAGGTCCTCATTACTAGTGGTGGAAAGTAGAAGCATGTTGTGTTCACACCATGTTGATGTGCTCTCTGAAAAGACTTTCCACATATTGTCAGTGCAGGGAAACTCTTGACATGCCTTGAGCAATAGTCTGTGTTCTTAGGAAGACATTTGGAAGCAAGATGATGATGAAGGCTTGGCTGTGGAGTGGGAGAGAAAGAGGAGTGGAGAAAGAATCAAACTGTTGTGGTTATTACTCCGTTGGTTATAATAGTTGCCAGGAAAGAACACTGTGGGAGCAAGAGGTGTGGGAAAATCAGCATCTGGTTGTCAACAGGGTGAGGTTGGCCCAAGTTTTGGAAGTCTCTGGAGATGTAGGCAGGACCTGGGCCTGGAAACAGTTGCTGGAGGGCCCTCCACATAATGATGGTATCAAGGCATGAACCAGATGTGGTCACCTGTGTCCAAGGTGTGCCCCTTCATGGAAAGGGCTCTTCTAATTAAAATTCTGCATCTTTTTTTCTTCTGTTGCTGCTTTCCTAAGTATAAGAATTATGAAATCACTTATGTTTTCTGAGTTCTGAAAACAAAATAACTGACATTCCACCTGTTAGAAGTTGTGAATATTGTATCACTTGGTTTTATTCATTTCAAACACACCCAAAGTCACATTCCCCCACCTCAACCTCCCTTTTTCCTTCCCATAGGCCTCAGTGACCACTGAGACCACACCAGGAAGCCTGGCTGCTGTGCAGTGAGCTCTCCATGGAGGTCAGCTCCAGAGGTCCTAGGGAGGTAGTGGCTGTCATAGTTACAATGATGCCCATCCTTCAAATGCATTTTCTAGCTCCTACTACATAAATGTATCTCTGCTGAAGTGAACAGTTCAGTTTTGTGTGTTTTTTTAAATTTTAAATGATGACATTATGAACTATATTCTTTTGTCCTTTCACTCAACACTATGTTAAGATCGTATTTTGTTTTCATTTTTGTTTATGGAATGGGTCAGATGTACTTTGGGAAACAAAGTGTAAAGAGAAGTAGAAATAAAATCTTAGCAAAGAGAATAATTGATCACAGGACACTGTGCAAGTCCTCTCACACCTTCACTTCTATTTGGAAACGATTTCTCCCTCCTTTCTGTCCTTAGTTGCACAGATGAGAAAGGAGATGATTCAGTGTTGTGACAACATTAAATGTCAACCACACATGCGATCGGGCCAGGAAGAAACCCTAAAGACTCCCTGATCCTATCATCCCCAATTCATTCCTTTGACTGATCCTGCCCCCCTGACAAAGAGCCGGAAAGCAGTGACCTGGGGTAATATCACAGCATTCTGGAATTGATGAGCACATTCTCTTCTGCAAGCAAAGTAAAAGTGAATGTATGAGCTATACTTCCTGGTCACTGTTATTTTTCTGTTCTCTCATAGCCCAGTTATCTGTTTTATTTTTATTTCAGAGTCTTCACAGAATAGGCAATGTTTGGATTTAAGCTCCAAAGAGTTGAGGGTAGACAGAGGGCACATTCCACTTAAGAATCCAGGCATGAATTTCAAAGTGGTGATTTGATCAGTGTCATCATGGAGCTTAGGCTGGAAGACAGGGTGGATTTTCAAGACTATGATGCCCCACAGTGACAGAATGGGACATTTCTGTGCAGACAGTATCAAAGTGTCACTAACACTGCTCACGCTCACCCTCTCCAGAGAATGGTTTCCATGGCATGGGCAAGTTTTATGACTGTTCCTGTGAAGTTTACTTTATGGTAGTCTCTCCCCTTTTGCCAGCTTTTCTTAGGACCCAAGGAGGGCTGGACAGTAAAGGCTCCCTGCATGGTCAGCAACACAGTGCAGATATCAAGTCTTACAGTCACAGAAAGAAGGGAAGGATGAGGCCTGAAGCCTGGGTCAGGACACACCCCGGAGGAAGAATGAGCCTCACAGCAAGAGATTCAAGCTTCTTTTGCCTAAGCTTTCCATGGAATTAAGCGCTTTCCACATGTCAGCTGATTACAGGACACACTGGGGACCTCAAACAGAATCACACTGAGGCCGGTGAACAGAGAAAGGGCAATTGAGTCTCTAAATGTGGGAACTCAATTTGTCCCATGGTTAGAGCCACACAGCCTCTTTTCTTTCTCCTTCCACCCTGCTTGGTTTCAGCCTCCTCTCCTCTTTTCTGAGGCTCTGAGCATACAGCACCAGGTGCTTGATTATAGTGGGATTTTTCCACCATGAAATGTCTCAGAGCAGGGCAGCCACTTTCACCCCGTTACCTCTGATCCTTTGGCATTTGCACTGGTGGTTTTCATTTGACCCACCCTGAGTTCCCTCCAGCATCACTGCTTTTGTGTTTTTCTTTCCTACACTATTCTTTCTCTCCTCACCTCTCATTTTTACTGTGGCCTAAGCTCATTGAGCTTCTTCCTTTGCTTGTATGAGAAACATGACAGAGATTTTAAGCCCAAAGTGCCAAAACAAAATTCAACTAGGAAAGTGTAGCTGGGTTGGGGTGAAGGAAAGCAAATTTGCAACCCAGTTTCACAACCCTGAAGCATACTTTTTCTTAGCCAAGAAAATAAACCATGTCTCACCATGGTCCTCTCATTTTGTGTTTTAAGGTTCATGGGCAAAGACTCCTGCCTGCTCAGCACTTACTTTATACTTAAATGCATTACTCTGCCTTTCTCTAGTAATGCACTTGTTGCTAACAGTGGAAATACACATACTCAAGGGGTCAGACTTTCTGGAAATCTAGGGCCAAGTCCTGTGAAGACTGATGCCTTGTGAGTGATTCAGAAACAACTCCAAGTCACATTCCCCATATACTGTTTTAAAGGAAATTCTTCATCTTTAGCTACAAAGATCCTGGAAACCATTTCTTATGGCTGCAGCAAGCCTGGGCGATGGATGTGAGACTCAGAGTCTAGCTTCTTCACCCAGCGTTTGCAAAACATTTATAGTAAACTCAAATACCTTTCACAGATTACTCTCCTCCATCTGATTTCTCTACCAGCTGTTCTCTGCCTGATTCATTGTCCAGATTTCTTTCTAATGTTGTGGATATTCCCTAGTTACCTACCATAATGCTAGGTCTTACAGGTGTATAGTTTGCTTATAATACTTGTTCATACACTCCCACGGAAAAAAATCATAAAATACAATCTTCTGTGTAATTTTCCTGAATAGTGAATGCATTGCCCTAAACTTGGAGATAGTGTATCAGTTAAAGGATGCCAGGAATTACTTCACTTCATATATATGTACCTGTTATAGATTATCTTCATTTTCAAATTAATTTCAAATCCAGCTGTTATTTTTTTAAAGTAATCTTTGATGGTGTGTTTTAGTAACTGCCATTTCAAATCTAGATATAATTGGCTCTGCCATCTGAGGTTATGAAAATGCAGCACTGGGTTGTTTATCATTGTTTTATAATTTCAGATTAAGTCAGCTTCCTAATTTCATTGTCTGGAATCATTTAATAAAATGAACTATTACAGGATATATATATATATATATATATATATATATCTTATTTTTATTTTTATTATGAAACGTGATTGATTTACTTTAAAAAATCTAAGATTGTTTAGATATTTCTGCAGCAATGCTCGAATCTAAAGGCAATTGCATAGTTTATGGGGCTTCTTGGAAATTCTATATGGGAATGCAAGGATCTAAATAAATCCTAACCAAGAGGAGGGCTCCTCTCCCTGGAAAGGTAATCTTTCTGAGCTGTCATATGCTCGGGACACCTGAGTCACCTGCCAGGCCTACCTGGGCAGTGGAGTCAGGTGACCGTCAGAGCCAGGAGGTAGCACCTGCTCCATTGTGAGTACACATCAGATTGCACCCTCATTATTCCTGAATTTTTTAAGAATGTAAATTTTCCTCTTCCTTTTTTTTATAGAATTGATGCAATAAATATTTGTAAATAATAAAAAACAAAAATTTCCAGACTATGTCATGCGCTTCGAATTAAGTTCCCACAGAAAATTTGAAACCTTAAAATGTTTTTCACCCAAGCCAGTGACAGATACAAATAATAAGTATACAGTCACACACTCTTCTAAGGAATTCTAGAAACAAGGCAGCCAGACTTCCAACAGGGCAAGACCTCACTTGTATGTTCTTAAGGACTCTTGTGACTGTCATTTTCAGCTGGATGAAAGTATCACCATGTGTCAGAAACAATGACATATGCCCACTAAACATTTATTTTCCTTCTGAGCATACAATAGGGTCCATCTGACAGTTTCTTTGGCAGTTAGTTTTGGGCCTTGAGTCTGAATTCTATCCAATGGAATAAAAACAAGAGTTATGTATGCCACTTCAGGGCCTGGCCCCAATGCTCCTGCCTCACAGACAACCTTTGGCATCTCTTCCTCTTTCACAATAACCTTGGGAGCACATAGTGCAGATGATGGCACTGAAAGAAAGAAAAAGTCTGGATTTCACAAGCTCTGTAGCAAGTGATGTTCCTTTCTTTTAGATCATGCTGCTTCTGTCTCTGTCTCTGTGTCTCTGTGTCTCTGTCTGTCTGTCTGTCTGTCTATCTCTCTCTCTCTCTCTGTATGTGTGTGTGTCACACACACGTGCATACATGTCTTCACATGTCTTCACACACCCTTTACACTTTTTGCATCTTTGAAGAGCCCAGCAAGCCTGTTACCAGATTCTTTGGATTCTAAGAACATTAATCATCTTTACTTCTATAGGAAAACATCTTTCCTTAGGGAACTGTGTTTCAGCAGTAAATAAATGGTGAATTTAAAAATATATGTAGATAATTGTCATAAGCCTGAATGAGAGGGAGACTTTCCATCCATTGATCACCATTTTTTGTATCTCTTATTTTCACATCCTCTAAACTGCTCCATTAATCTGTCACTAAATGACAACTACTACAGTGTGTGTTCTCTCAGGAAAGGGACCAATGGAAATTCATTTTTTTAATCCCCAATACTAGGATCTTATTAAGTGATCATTAAACATTGACTGTTATTTAGAGATAAGATTATAAATCAGAAATGAAATTGCTTTGGCTGTCAAAAAGCAGTAGGGCACTTTTATGGGACCAGGATGGCCGTCTGCCCTTCTGTTAGTCCATAGTTATTTGAACACCAGTTCTGAGACATAAGGGAAATGAAAGTTTAAATATAAAACACTACCTTTTACCTCCCCTTCAAATAACTTCTTTCATTTTGCCTTCTCATAAAAGGTGAAGGTAAAGGAAGCAATAGGAAGATAAGAAAGAAGAGTAGGAAGACAGGAGAGAAAAATAAATGAAAAGTTGTAGGGGACCCACTTTCTTCTTAAGTATGGAAACAGAAGCCTCACCTAGTTAGAAAATCTCCCTGTCCCCACCCATTTTGATAGTAAGCAGCACACTAGTGCTAGGTGGAGGAAATAAAAATGTAAAACTATAATTTCCACCTTCATTCTCCAGTGTTAGTTTTTGAAATCCCCATAGTAGGAAATCCACTTGAAATATGTTTGCCTTTGGATCTATTTTTAAATTAAAAAATATCTTGGTGCTTCTGGTGTATGTATGTACTAGAGAGATGTTAAGAGAGAAGCCTGGGGCCTATTCATCAGTGACAGGACCCAATGCCAGAAGAGAAATTGGAATGGCTTTTTAACAAAGGTCCTATTTTTAAGAACTAATTGACTTATCCACTGGGATTATTTCTGGTATTAAGATTTTTTTAGGGTCTTTTCCAAGAAATAAAGACAGGATGTATGGCAAAAATCATTACTAAGATGATACAATAGCAGCAAATATTTATCAATGCAACATAGGAAGCTCTAGAATATCTGCGGACTTGCTTTACTATACTAGTGACTTAAGAGAGACATCACAACCAAGGCCTAATTTAGGCTTTTCACTTGGCATAAAAGAAACAAACACAGCCCTGACAACTCTCAGAACATCCAAAAGGACTGATGACCAGTTCCTTGGGAACACTTGGTCAAACTTGTATCTATTGGTTCTTTACTTTCTCTGAGTTTCCCACTTCCTCTTTTCCTGTTTCTATTTGTTTTTCTGGATGCCTATTCCAGAGTAGTTCTCCATTCCTTTAATAGTTACACTTTCATTGTGATCTTCCTATATATCTTTCATAATTTCTCCATATCCAACACTATCAGCTTTCCTTAGATACGTTGGTTGACTCAGAAGTATGAAAATCGATAAAGTGAATGACAAGAGTTCCACAAGAGTCTCTTCTAAACCTTAGGGACCTCAGCATATTGGCCATGCATCTCCCAACACACACACACACACACACACACACACACACACACACCATTTTTCTATCTGTCCTATCAATATATGTTCAGGCTGAGTAACTTCTATTTGATGATATTTTCACCTCACAGGCATACATAGTATCATCCCTGATACTGTATCTCCTTCTTCCCCATAGGCCTATCCATAGAGCATGTCTCTAGAGGCTCATTTCCTTTATTTCAGTCCATTGAAATCCAGTCTCCACTATTGGAACTATTCTTTCAGGAAAAATACTTCCTCAAGTGGTACTAAAGGCGATGCTTTAAAATCAGACATATCTAAGGTTACCACTCCTTCTTGAGAGAAGCATTCAATGGTGATGCTTTAAGAAAAGATGTTCATACTACTTTGTATCATAGGATAAGCCCCAGGGGTAGAGCAATGTAAGTGATCTAAGCATTATCAGTCTAATCATTATGGGGCCTCAGCCTTATTATAAGTATGGAGATAAACTAGATCAGTTGGATTTTCTTCTTGAAGAGCCAGGCTACCAAAAGGTAAATTGTAGTGGATGTAAAGCACGCAGTATCCCATAAAGTGAGTGAGTCAGGCTGCTGTGGGCAGCTGCACAGAAGGATATGAGGGTGAGCCTCATACTGAGGGTGCAGCACATCTTCATCACAAGTGTTGTTCTCCAACCAGAACACATTTCTAGTTTTTGAATTGTATTCCACCCCTTGTGAAACCTGGCATTTCTGTGGTTCCTATTTCCTGAAAACCTGGCTGAACCAGCGGGACTCTGATCTACTTCATTTTCTGAGTGCATGCTTATAATTGAGCCATTTGATTTCTTAAAGTTAAAGAAAATTTGAGTGAATATATTCTTTGTTAGAAAAAAAATCATTCTAAGTAATAGAAACACATAGCAACCTTTATTATACATCTGTGGCATTTGACTCTGCTGATCACTAACTCCTGGAAGTTCTCTCTCTGGGCTGATGCTCTCTGTAGTATTCCACACAGCCATTTTTTTTCTTTCTGCCTCACCATTTCTATTCCTGCATCTCAGCCTTATAAATATGTGCTTATTCAGGCATTCATTATCTCCTTTTCTCAAATATATATACTCTCTCTCAAGTATAGCCATACTCATGCTTTCAACATCAATTTAAATCTGAACGGCAGAGCTGGCCAGGTAGCTCAGCAGACAAAAGCACCTGTTTAGGCAGATGCAGGGACTGGAGTTCCATTCCCGGCCTGCCATGCCAGCTCCACACCCAGGGTGCACTGAGAGGGTGATTGAGACTGGGCATGGTAGTGCACGCCTGTAATCCCAGCATTTGGGAGCCTGAAAACAGGAGGATCACTATGAGTCTTATCTGCGTACTAAGATCCTGTAAGCCCTGTACTAAATACATTTCAAAAAGAAATTAAAATACAATAAAAATAAATAAATCTGAATGGCACCTGTTTGCTAGACACCTCAGCACTTTTGGATACACCACAACATCATCAGAAACAAAGTCATATTTTTTTTGCCTAAGTCAGTGTTGCATTGGTTCACAAATGTGATTGTGGAAGAGATGGTCACATTTGGATTTGCGTAGGAAAGATGGCTATGGTCATATTAGTCATCTGATATAGATGTTGCCAAAAAAGTTGCCAAATGGTTTTCTTTGCAAACCAAACTGTTCACAAAGTGTCCAAGAATGAGGTACTGCATAAAATGACTTTGTTTTATACTCTTTATGGCAATAGATGATATTATGATTCTCCTTTATCACCCCAGCTAGTAAACTGATTCTAAGTTTAGTCCTCTTACTTCCCCTCACTTTGGCTTCTCTCCAATGTCTCTACCATTCTACTTTTCCATCACTGCCCTATTCAGGTTCTTCTCCCTCACTTTCTGTTATAGGTTCTGTCTAGATGTTCTCCCAAAGCCTCATGCCATCTGAGATGGGGCTTTTTCTGAGGTGCTGAAACTAGAGTGTGTGACACTGGGATTAGTGCAGTCCACTGACTTGTTTGGCGCAATTCTGGCTAGGATTAAGGATATGAGCACTCCACCTACCTAGGGTACACAGCCCACATAAAATGCAAGGGCTAGGGAGTCCTGTCTTTGTCCCTTTTGTTGCCTTGCTACCTTCTGTCCCTCATGAATGTTTCTCTTTCTTGAGTCCTGTCTGTTATGCCATGCTGCCTTGGAGCCAGTAATTATGGATTGAATGCCCTACAAACCTTTCCTCCTTTAGCTTTGGATGTTGGGTATTTTGTCTCAACAATGACAATAAAGTAAGTAAGACTCAGCCCATTGCGTAGAACCTTCTCTGTTCTCCCATGGTAGTTGTGTACGACTCTTTCCTAACCAACCCACTGCACTAAGAGTGTTGATTTTTATTGTCTCCCATAAGAGTGTATGAGGTAATCTCAAATAATACAGTGAATGTTGGAATTAAAAAGAAACAAACTTTTTAAAGTCAGAGACATGTTGCCACAAATCTCCCTCACAATCCTCCCCCTCCCTTCAAACACTCCCATTGTTGTTGTCACCTTCTGAAGCACTTCTGGAAATCCCTTTTTGTGAGTGCCTTTATCTCTACTATCCTGGCTACCTTGCTGTCTGGAATCAATTCAAAATGTTTACTTTTCATGGTCATTTTGAGTTGGAGGAAGAGCTAGGAGTCATACAGTATCAGACCCAGTGAACAACATAGATGAGAACACACCACGATGTTCTTACGAGCACTCAGCAGCAGGATGCACTATAGATTTGATCACAACTCATAAAGACACTCCTGAAAGAAGACTTCTGGACCTGTTTCAAAAAGTGGCCAGAATGAAAGTAAAAGTATACTCAAAGCAAGGGGAAATGTTTTACAGGGAATTCAGGACATCAGTCTTTTTACTGTGACACATTTTAAAAATATAAAGACTTACTATATATTTTCATCACCCCTTGAAGTTCTTTGCTGGTAGAGAACCAGTTTTAGCCATACTAGACCTTATCATCTAGCAAAATGCTGGAATTTAGAAGCACATATTAGTAAAACTTATTTGATGAAAAATAAGAGCATAGAATCTCCAATCTCCTAATCACACTAAAATCCACTTGATGAAGAATGGGAATGTAATATTGGAACACACAGGAATTAGATTCTAACCCCTAAGCCACTCCTCTCAGAATACTGGAGACCAGCACTTCCCCTTCACCTACCTGTATGCTTCTCACATTCTTTTTGTAATAATATTTCCATACAACTCTTATTTCAATTTTCACTTTGTATTTCTCTTAATTTAGGAACTGGATTTGGGGTGAATGGCCATAGCTGATACTACACAAGTTTGATGACCTTACTATTCACTTAAGATTCTGTTTGTTCTGTTTAAGGAAGATCTCCACTTCTGTACACAGTGAGCTTGGTAAAGAATGACCTTGGTAAATTCTTCAGCTGTAAATATTGATCTACTCTATTAATACACCATTGACTCAAAAGGAAGGATTTGTGATGAAACTTGTAGAAACAAATTCTATTGTGTTAC
>NW_004524607.1:4674494-4690806 GCF_000260255.1 Octodon degus
AGAAAGAGAAAAAGAGAGAACAAACAGGCAAGTATAGACATGGGAAAATGTAGGCACACATGTAGAAATGACAATTACCATTGCCAATTTTGGTCACAGTAACAAAAGACCGCTTTGAGAGGCTGTGAGATAGCTTGGTGGCATAAACACCCACCTGGCAAGAGCAAGATTCCAAGTTTGACTGCTGGTACCAAACAAACAAACAAAAAAGACAATCTTGGTATGTATGGCAAAAAATAATAGGTATATATAAGTTTTAATAGTGTAAAGAAAATTACAAATGAAAAAATAATATAGACTAAAATTATTTAGTACTTTTAATAGGCCTTATAAAATCTTGCAAGCATTATTTTATACAATCGTCAAAAATTTTTTTATAGATTAGAAACTGGAGAATCTGTGCCATGTGGTCACCTGTGGTCACATATGTTCATCTACAAAATTCAGGTTTTCAACAGTAATTACACACTGCCTTGCCAAATTTATCTTGTCAAGTCAAAGTTATTAAGTTTCCATAAAAGAAAACTGAGGCCCAAAGTTGTGAAATGGCTTGACCAAGGTTCCAAGGTTGGTTAGGAACAGTCTGGAATAGGGATGAGTTACTTGGGGGCATTTAGCCTTGTCACTAAAATATATAACTGTCATAGACAAATGTCTATAAGTAAGAATGACAAGTCCTGGATATGGACAAGATAAAAGTCGTATGACTTACTCCTCTGACTGACACTGGTATGGTCTGCATTCTGTTTCTTATAAAATCTCCAAGAGACAATTACACTCATGGGAAGGAAAACAATCTGTTTGAATGACACACACAAGAGATATTTTTGCATAAAAGCAGGGAATTGAGCCACTTATAGCCTCTTAAAGATCAAAAGGCCCTTAGAAGAATGTTCCTCCTTACCACCAGCTCCTTATCCCAACCCACAGCTGACTGACTTCCTTATTAGGCTTGGACAATGGAAGGACAAAGAATTCAAACCAACTGGGCTTTGTGAAACTGCAGAAGAGTAAAGCTTGGGGAATGGAAGCAATGTCCCCAAGGAGCCTAGCTGGACATGAACCAACTGGGCAGTGAGAAAGGAGACAGTGCCTAAACATAAGAAGCCTCTTTGCAAATAATCCAGACTTGGCTGAAGGCCACTGTTGCAAATCTAGAATTTCTGAGTTTTGCAGAAAGCTGCTCCTATGTGTGTAGACTGCCCAGGTTTCTGCTGGATGCCTGACATTGTCCATCTTCAGGGGAGGTCAGGGCCAATCTCACAAGCAAAGTCTTTCCAATTCACCTTGAAATTTAGCAGCTCCCTCAGTCCAGGAATCTATTTCAAATATCCAGAATGGTCCTCGCCTACTCTTGGTTTCCCTTGCTTCAAACTAGAACAGGTCTGGCATCACCAGATGGCACTTCCATAAAACTACCCAAGTTCGTATCACCATTATTCTGAACTTTTGCCCAGTGATGCAACTCCTTCCTATGGATTCTTTGTCAAAAGCCACAGTTCTTTTCTGAACTTCAGCCTAGAGATGAAGTTTTTGTGTATGGCCTCACCTTGAGTAGTTTGCTCTATTTGTTAAAAAACTAAATATATAATTTTCTCTAGACTTGACCTCCTTGGGATATCTGCCTTCCACTGATCTCTCCCGCTCATCTATCTAGATTTATTGAAGATCCATCATGTGCAATCTTGCATAGTTTCTTATTCTGTAACATCAGGCATCAAAGAATGTTCTTTGAAAAAATGTAAACAGGCAAGCAAAGAGGAAAATCAGGCTGATGAAGGTGGTAACAATGATTTTGGCTGAAAAAAAGAAGGTGAAGTAAAGAATTCCACTGAGGACATTTCTTCTAATAGTCACAGGACCATAAATGAGATTTAAAAAAGATTTAAAATAGATTGGTCTAAAGGTTGAACAACTGAAGGCTTGACCATGAGTTGTATAATACCTTGAAGTGGGCTACACAGGACCACCTTAAAACATTTAATAATCAGCACTATTAATTCTGTAGGATCCAGATAGCTCCCTTTTTTAAAGTAAAAACTTAGCAAAAAAATATGCAACCCTAGGTGCTTATATATTTGCAATTTACCTAAGCTTTCAGTTTCACATTCAGAAAGAAGACTTTATAATAAAGTTAGTGGTTCTTGCTTAGATGCATGATAGTCAAGGATTTAGAAGTGTTTCCAG
The DNA here is from genome assembly GCF_000260255.1 of Octodon degus. NCBI lineage: Eukaryota > Metazoa > Chordata > Mammalia > Rodentia > Octodontidae > Octodon > Octodon degus. Next base: position 4,676,682 of record NW_004524607.1, read on the forward strand.
CCACTGTTTCTCCAGAGATGCCTGAAGTGGCTGTCCTAGAGATACATGTACTACAGGAAGGAGCCTGTTCTTCTCATTGCTTTACACTTCTGAGGCTTTTTAAAATAACATTTCACAAAGACAAATAGTAACAACAATAATGATGATAATAATGCAGACCAACTCACAGTTACACCCTATTCTGTGCTACTACAATAGTTTGACAATACACATGGAACCATTTAATATGTCCAATAGCAAAGCACTAAAATTTTATATTAAAAAGTACCCTAAAGGAATAAGTGCTCTTTTTCACAAGGATTTAAAACAAATGACAACTGCTATTAAATCAACTACATAAAAGAAATATTGATTTTTCATACTGGAGGCATTAACAGTTCCCTGGGTTGCATTTACATCTGGATGACACCAAAGTGTTCCTCCCCAAATGGCTTATAGGAACTTGGAAACTTGGAGCAAGTCTTTAAGAAGATACAAGGCCATCTCAGCCTCTTTGCAACCTCCTCATGGAGACAAATGTTCACACTGTCCATGCCTTAGCACCTGAAAGAAAGTCAACTTGACAGTAGGGATACAGCAGCTCGGGTTGAAGTGTAGAGCACCAAACATGCTTTGGCCTTCAGACAGTGAACTAGCAAATGATTTGTTTTCTAACCAAACCCAAAGAACAAATTTTTCATGTCTGTTTTGATGAATGAGTTATTCAGAAGCAATGAGTTCATCTTTTTTGGCATCCAGATATTGGTAAAGACTCATATAAATAGTAAACAACACTTTTTGGCCTCATGCCTCTGCCCAAACAGTATGCAACATGCAACCAGCCGGATTCTACCCCTGGATACAACCATGAGTCTCACTGTAGCCAATGAAAATTTCATGGGAATTGTGGAACAGAGGAAGAATTTTCCTGGGGTCGGGACTATGTGTAAGGATAAAGGTACAGTTTAGGCTCACAATTTAGCTCACTGGGTTGGATCCATGTTCTCTTAAAGACAATCTGTTCTTCTAGCAGTGTATTACTGCCATACCTCAAGGTGGCACAAGAAATGGGCCTAGGAGGTAGTGAATCCCAAAACTGTTCAACTTTCTGAAGGCGTACTGTAAAAAGAGTCCTTTCTACTTCTGAAGTGTGCTTTCGTGTAGACATGTTGAAGCCGACCAGAAATAAAAGTGAAAACAGATCCAGAATGAGTACAGCAAACAATGGAAAACAAATGACTCCTGGAGTTTAGATGAAACCAGACTGGCTTTGCATACCCCTTCTTCTGCTTTTTTTTTTCCTCCTCCAAATGTTTTTGTAACATTTCTAGCATTATTAATGGAATTAAATTATTCCACATGGGTGCGGAATCAGTCCACCAGTGCCAACTTTTGTTTTCTGCACTCAAGCTGGGATAAACACAGTGTGCTTCTAGGACAATGAAGTTTCTCTTTTATTATGGCCATTTAGGACTTAGTGTTTATCCTTGGGGAATTAGGCATCATTCGGAACATATAAATGACAAGGACTGGGAGCTTGAGGACCTTATCCTGTTTCCTGACAGATGCTTTCACTTAAGACATTTAGTCTTTGAATCACCTATGGCATCAATTATACTGAAACACTATTTTCTCCTGAGAAGGCCTGGATAGTTACAGTCTTAAGAAAAAGGAAGTGAATAGCAGCATATTTTCAACTCAAAGATAGAGAAATACAAGCAGGAAGAAGTGTGACATCAACAGATTTCTCCTCTTAAAGTTCACATTATCTAGAAATATTTTCTAAGAATCTTCATGTGCCAGGTACTTTTATATATCCTATAAAAATAGAAATATTTAAAAAACACTAAGTGCCTTCCCTCCTGAAATTTGCATTGTATTTAGAGAAGAAAGAAAGCAACTATTACCAAAATCTTATTGATGAGTTAAGAATTAAAAAAAAAAAAAAAAAAGAAAGAAAGAATTTCTTGGGGCTGGGGCGATGGCTCAGTGGGATAAGTGCTTCCCTGCCAAGCACAAGGGCCTGAGTTCAATCCCCAGTTCCTCCAAAAAACAAAAACAAAAACAAAAAAAAAAAAAAAAAAAAAAAAGAATTTCTTCTCTTAGTGATATGCCTAATGTTATATTTGTGTACAAAATGTGTACCATGACACCAAGATGAGTGAGGAGCTTTAGGAAGGCAGCATACACATACATTTTTTTCTTCTGGAGCCATCTTGAATTCCTGGTTAATTTTAATCAGGACCTTGCAAATATGAATGAAGTGCAATTTGTCTCAAGACTCTACGTTCCTTTTAGTCAATGTACTGTTGTGGCCTGCTCTTCATGTTAGAAGTAACTTAGACTTGGGAGTTTGATCTTTCTAAAGGACTAGGTAGAAGTGCAATATGAACCTCTCCTAAGTACTCTTCCAAAAGCAAGTTTAATCAATGTGCTACTCTTCTCATAGTAGACTATAACAACATGATTCACGCTCTTAAATAAAATTAAGATTTGAAGAAAACACACCACACCTGACCTAGAGATGATTCTTAATGTACTATGTGGTTCTTTTTGTTTTTTGGAACTGGGGATTGAACTCGGGCCCTTGTGCTTGCCAAGGAAGCGCCTATTCCACTGAGCCATCTCCCTGGCCTCCTATGTGATTCTTTTAGAACAGTTCTTTGATTTCTTTAAATTATCCAAAGAATACATCTAGACTGGAATGATATTATTTTTGTGATTATTATTAAAATTATAATGATTAACACTGCAAAAATAATAATTGTATTTATAATGCCTAATGGTACACATACATAATTTTGAATTAGATTCTTGTGTCCTCCATGAAGATAAAAAATGAAAGTGCAATATGAGGAAGAAGAGAGAAATTCTTTAAATTTTCAAGAAATATATGTCTTTCTGAGATGTATGGAAGCTAGTTAAAGCTATAAATTTTATTGTTCTTTCTTTCTTTTTTTTTTTCTTTCTTTCTTTCCTTCTTTCTTTGCTACAAGGCCTCACTATGTAGCTTAGACTTATAGTGATCCTCCTGTCTCATCTCAGCCTCTCCAGCATGGGGATTACAAGCCTGTGCCACCATGTCCAGTTTTGGTGGCTATCACAGCATGCCTGGGTTTCCAGGGCAGGCATAGCATATAGTACCAGGGATCAAACCTGGGTTGTTGTGCTTGCCAGGCACTTAGACTGCAGAGCTACCCCTCTGGCTCCAAAGTTATAGATTATAAAGTCATAAAAAATTGCTTATTCTTCTACCAACTCATGATTTTAGGCATAACTGAGCTTCTATAATATCAACTGCCCAACAATATAACAATAGCAAAAGAAGATTTTTTGTTCATAACATGGGATGATGTCTCTAAAGGACCTAGAGCTAGGTCTGACATATTTGTAAGAACTCCATTAATAGCTACCATTTTTATTATTTCTACTAAGTTTCATATTTTGTTGTTTGATAACATTGGTGAAGGTGGAGAATCTTGCTCAATCTTAACTGAGAACAACAAAGAGAAGAAGAAAAGGAATGAAGTATTATAACTGAAAAGTTTCATCTTCTAAATAATATATTTGAAAATAAAAATTGGTATCCATATTTGATCCTATATCAAGTATCTTGAATATATAATTTTTAAAAGAATATTATAAACAATTTCCCAGTTTCTTGTAATTAGGGAATGATTATTACAGTTATAAATCAGTATCTGTAACTAATAATTAAATTTCATTGAAATTTCTGCTTCTAGCTACTGATAGGAAACAAAATCAAAATTTACATAAAATGTCATTATTAACATATTTTCTTGAGAAAGGATAAACTGTAAAAGAAAAGGGAAAAGCATGGGTGATACTTAAAATTCCCCCTTTCACCATCAAAAGAGCAATAAGTTGGCTCTTCAGAATTGTGATTTCCCACAGGTGTCTACGAAGAGCAACCATTATTCAAGGACTGAGAATGAACAAGAGTCTTCAAGGATGTTAAGTGATCGTGCAAACAGCTTCTGTACATGAACAGTTGACAGAAATTAGGTTGTCCTCCTTGCTGTCCACTGCATCCTCCCAAAGAGGCACACTGCGTGCTACTTGCATCACCAGGACTCACAGGGGAAGGTGTTTACAAGGCTTTAAACATGATGAAGTGGAAACTGTAAGGATTTTATAGTCTTCTCAGAAAACTGGTCCATGATGAAGGCCAAGGAGAATCAGAAGAGACAGTAAATGCAGATCCAGCCATTGAAAGGGGCTTTGGAGGTTTTAAAATGTGATTGTGGTGATGATGAAATTGAAGTTAGAAATAGATATCCTGAAGGTGACTCTGTGCGTGCGTGCGTGCGTGTGTGTGTGTGTGTGTGTGTGTGTGTGTGTGTGTCTGGGTGCTGAGGAAATTTCCATAGAGTAATAGAGGAAAAAAAATCCTTCATCTATTCTCTATAACCCTGCTTTTCATAGTACATCTTAAGGCATTTGTCTAGTTTAGCTGAAATAATTAAATGATGGAACTCTCAACAAGTCCCAGTGCAACTACTCCACAGTCTATGTATTTCACTGTTTCCTTTTATTTAGCTTAATTTACTCAAATTCAACTCACTGCTCCTGGTCAAGATTTTGTTTCCTTTTCACTTTGAATGATTGGGTTTTCTATGGCCATGTCTTGCATATTCTAGAAAGGATGTATGAGTTCATGCAAATTATTATGTTTTTGATCAAGGAAGATATGTTGGCTGATTTGGGGGTCAAATATCATCTAGTACAAATATTTTTACTTTGTATCCTGGCCCAGAGGGCCTGAGTATAACGGATAAACTGTATATTACATAATATCTTTAGGGTGATTGGTCCTTCCCCTGTTCCTATATGCAAGGAATGTAAAAGTTTAAAGTTCAGCTCAATCTGAAATCTCCCACATCTTTGACTTCTAAACTTCTGTCTAAGAAGTATGTACTACTATCTGCTCTACCTTTCAGAAAAAGGAGGATCCTCCTTTGAAAAAGTAACTATTCATTTTCATAAAATTAGACTGAGCCAATCAGGGAAGCATATATCTATAATCCTAGCACTCTGGGATGTTAAAGCAGAGGGATTACAAGTTTAAGCCCAATCTGGGCAACTTAATAGCTCAGTGAGACACTGTCTCACATTTTTTACATGATTAAAATAATTTATATGTGCAGAATGTTAAATAATGCTACAACACAGTAAATATAGGATGATATAGTGTTAACTTTTGGATACAATATTGAAAGCACTGTATTTATACCTTCTATACCTTTCTGAGAGGAAAATAAGAAAAGTGTAGTGGTTAAACTTAATTGTGTCAACTTAATTAGTTTGAAATCCACTGAGAGAATCAATAAAACCTTGCTCTAGTTGTGTCTGAGTCGGTCATGGAAGCATGACCTTGGGTACTTGCCCATCCATCTCTGGCAGTATAACCTGGCTGCACTTCCTGGCCACCATGAACTGAACATCTCTGCTCTGCTACACACTAGCTCTGCTATGATGTTCCTCCCTTGGAGACAAGTGTCCATGGACTGAATACCCTAGAACTGCAAACTAAATTAAATCTTTCACCCCTCATGTTGTGGTTATCAAGTATTGTAAGCCCAGGAGAGAACAGTTGACTAATATATAGGGAAATTCAAATCTACAATGAGCTATAATAGTAAATAACAGTCAGTGTGGTCATGAGCAGAAGCTCCCACACCCAGTCCTTCCTTAGATCACAGTTGCTATCAGAGATTACCCAAGCCATCATCCACGGCAATGGACATCAGCAAAATCAAAGCATTCTGAGGATGTACCATGATGTAAAGTGAAAAGAGTAACTCTTTCCTTTTTATGGGGGTTGCGGGCTGGGTACACAAGAATAAATCTTTTGGACAGTCATGACAATGACTTTTGAATGTCAGTAATGGAAACAGATGTCTGTTACACAGTGTCATTTTCCAGGCCAACAAGGATTGGAGACACTATAGCACTCATGTTAAGAAAGAATTTCCCTTTGCATAACAGAAAAAAGCTCTGTATAAAAGTCTACTGATTTTTTACAAGCTAGCCTTCCCCAAATCTGTTACCTGGATTTGTTTGGGACCAGACTGCTATGGTAATGGGTTTTTCACCACAGGTATTATGCATGTGCTTGTTTCACAAAATTTTTTCCTCTGCATTTTCTAGGCTAGTGCCAAGAGCAAAGATGCTCTAAATCAGGTTTTCTAAAGAATTAATAAATATATTGCCATAATACTAACTGCCACCACTGACAAATTTAATAAATGACAGGATGCAAAGCCTAAGTTTCCTAATGGGATAGCTTTCTTTTTTCTTTGACAAGTTTTACAGAGTAGCACTTTGGAGACATGGACAAGTGCTATAAACTTAATCCTCAGCAATTTCCTTCTTAGCTCAAATAACCTAAATATTTTATGAATGGTAAAGGGTTTCACATGTCAGCAATCAACCAGCCATTGTCTCTCCTATTACTTGGTTTTACTTTTCTTCTTGGTTGTTTGGATAATTTTCATTAAGAAAACATACTTCTGCGATTTTTCACACAAAATACACAGGATTTTTTTTAACATGCCTTCTTTAAAAGATTTTTTTTAAATTATACTATTCCCAAGCAAAATACAATGTATGCAAGCTATCAAAATCTTCCACTAGTTTTGATATTAATTTTTAAGATTTATTTTAAGTGTTTGGATAAACAAGTGTACCAATTTCAGAATGACATGGCACAAAGTAGAGTGGTTAACTCCAGAAGCTTCTCTTGGGAGGCACATTTCTGGGAACCTCCCAGGGCATTTAGAACCTATTAGAGACACATTTGGGGGCATCATCTTCCCTGAGAGATAGGAGTTCTTTTCCTTAAAGCGGTGTAAGCTAGCATAGGTTTGTCAGTCTGCAGGGCAAAGCCTATGGCAGCTTCTTAAACCAAAGAGCTGCAGAGACTTCCAATGTTACCAGAGTAGTTTAGTTCCCAGTAAAGAATGACAAATTATTGTGTATCTATGAATCCAATACTCAGTGGTACAGTCTATTTAATGGAATGACTTGAAAAGTAGAATGGAAGAAATATACACTATCAAGTGCTAGGTCCTACACTATGTATTTTGATTGCTAAGATATTTTGCCTTCTTGGTGCTTTTGGAAAATTCTGAGATAACTGTCATTGCTCATGGCACAAGGTAAGACATACATGATGCTTAGAGAAGGCAAGTAGCATACACAAAGCACGAATGACACTGAGAAAATAATTGGCATTTGAATCTTATGGCATTAAAGAAAGCAAGAATTTAGTGGGCATTTAAGTAGGTGACTATAATACCAACATTCTGAGAAGCTGAGGCAGGAGGATTACAAGTTCAAGCTCAACCTGGACAACTTGGTAATATACTGTGACTCTGTCTTAAAATTAAAAAAACAAATAAATAAATGCCAGGTGTAGCCTGGGCTACAAAGAGAGCTCAAGGCCACCTTGCACTGCATAGTAAGACCCTGTTTCAAAAAGACAATAAATAAATAAATAAATATATATATATATAAATAAATAGACAAGAATAGTAAATCAGTGTGGAAACCCCATATTCAAATCTCTGTACCAAAAAAAAAAAGAGTTTTAAGTTTAAAACCAAGACATAAATGTACACCATAATATTATTCACTAAAATTTGGATGTACTATTTGATAAAATTAGTTGAAATTCATTTTTTAACTTTTATTAGAGCTGTGTTAACAAGAAAGGAATTCAGAGATCATCTTTCACTATTCTTATGAAGAAATTATACCTTTTCAATATCTCAGCATTCTGCCTTAGCAGCCTAAAACATATATTTTTATTTTCTTTTTGGTATTTACTTATCTACATAATTTACAAAGAGACTTAAAAAGAGAACTGTATCATTCATACAACACAGTGGCCAGAGTGACTAATTGTAGAACAAGCATCCAGTGGCTGACTTCTTGATTTTAGCCATTCATTCTGGGGTGAGATCAAATCTGCTGTTTTAATTTGCATTTCTTGAGTAACCAATGATGTAGAATTATTTTCATATATTTACTTACAAATTCTGTAGAGGTTGTGGAGAAAAAGGAAACCTTCTGCACTGTTGGGAGAAGGGAGAGGGAGAAGGAAGAAGAAGTGTAAAAGATAAACAAAGAATTAAGTCTGCTATGTACATGTACCAATTTCCAATGAGGAATGTAATCATCATGTACTGCAAACATTTTCCACTTCAATGTCACTACTGGTGGTGACAGTGCAGACTGGTATAACCACTGTGGAAATCACTGTGGAGATTCCTTAGAAAGCTATAACTGGGGGTCCCATGCAAGCCAGCTGTTTCCCTCCAGGGTATTTTTCCAAAAGAATTGAAAACCTCATACAACAGTGATATATGTGCACTCATGTTTATAGCAGTGCAATTTTTTATAACTAAATCCTGGAAACAACCCAGCTGCCCATTAACTGAAAAATGGATAAGGAAGATATGGTATTTTTATACAATGGTGTAAAAATTTATTCATCTATAAAACAAGATGAATCAGAGCCTTTTGTCAGTAAATGGATGCAACTAGAGAACATAATCTGAAGTGAAATAAATCAGAACCACATGTGCAAAAATGATATTGTCTCCTTAGGTGAGAACCCAAAAGAGAAAAATGGAATCTGAAGAGTACAATAGACACTGGGAAAAGGGAATGAACTTATTCAAACGGAAAGAGTTCCTAAGGTTGAGGAGAAGGACAGAAGAGGGGGTGGGGTAAAGAGTTTTATCTATGCATGTAAGCAAGATGATTTGGACAACTGAACTATACATTTCTGCTGGTCTATGAAAAGAAGTAGTTAATGCTTTAATTTGTTTCATCTCCTTTTTTAATTATTTCACCTTTTTGTCTTCTTAGCTCCTTATACATTTTTTTTCTTTCTCCTTCCAATTTTACATGCATATATGTGGTAAAATGAATAACTGGTCCGAAGACAACACTATGTATTACAATAAATACTGTGAAATTCATATTACTTTGTTCAGTGAAAATCTGTATCACTTGTAATTTTTTCTGTTTTAATTCTAATTTGTACGCTCCTTAAATAATTAAATTAAATTAATTTTTTAAAAGAACAAGCATTCATTGAACATAAGCACTATTGATGCAGGCTTTGTTGATGGAGCTCGAGATTTAAGATAAAATATGTCTACACCCAAGAGGAGTACTGGGATGGATAACTATGCAATATCAAGTTATTATCATAACACAGTCTGATAAAAAGCTAAAAATGTAGCTACACAAAAAAGTAAGCCAGCTCCAGAATCTGTGTGTCACTGGGGATTCTATCAAGCTGCTGGTTCTTGAATTCTAAGAGGTGCATTTGAGGTCTCCTGGTGAATGTTATGGAACTGTACACCTTGCTAGAAGTATGTGAAAGCATGAACTACATAAAACTTAAAATTTGTCTGAGTAGCTAATATATACTGTATGAATTTGGTAATAAGGAAAGAAAGGAAAGGAAGTGTGTTCCTTACTTTACTGTCATTACTGAGACAGAATACTGAATTCCCACCATTAAGGAATGAATGGTTTATTTAGCTCACTGTTTCTTGAGGTTTAAGTCCATACTTCGCTGGCTATGCAGGGTGGCACATGGCAGAGGGCAGTCATTCACGGTGGTGGAGGACAGCAAAGAACAAGAAGACCAAAAAGGGAGGAGCAAAGAGAAGACTGTTTCTGTCTTCTATATTGTACACCCAACCTATGTGGGTGTAGCACTCACACCCATAATCCCATAATTGGACCATGAATCAATCACAAACTCTAGAAGTTCACCTCAGGACTACATGAGGCTTTGGGCAGACATGAACCATAACATGAGGGTGAACAGAATCTTGGTTATAGATCTTTTTTCAGCCTCTGGAATATGAATCTTGAACTACAAGCACAGGGCATACATGGTATGAGATTGACATTGAGAAACCTAAAATCAGAAAGTATCTTCCACTTGTACCACTCATTCTAAGCAAAGCAGCCTGTAGCCATTTCTTTGGGATCTACGCTCTCAATCATTTGATGTTGTAAGCATGGACACTGTACAGGGGGATGGGAATCAGTGTCTGACCTGAGGTTGGAAGCATGGCCTCTGTTGAATAGGTGGATGAGGACATTGAGGGAGACAGAGCAACCTAGAATGGCTGTAGTTTCAAAATATGGTGACAGAGGAGCCCACTAATCCAGACAGTGAGTACAGAGAAGGAAAGATTAAAGAGGATAGATTAATAAGTCATTTGGGATATTTTGAGTGAGAAAATTGAAATAATTGAGCTGTGTATTACAAGAGTGTGATGTGCTGTTTTGCAAATGAAACACAAAAATTTATGTATGAAAATGTGGAAAGCATCTCAACTTGGGGCTGTTACTGTGGCTATCAAATATGATTAAATATTTTTGCATCAAATACTGGTATCAATGGGAAATTTTATAGTCTAAAGACCAGTTCAGGCTATATTTTTCATATGTAGTAATAATGTATGCCTGGAATTAAACTCTGTACCACCTACTTGCCTCTCAATCCTATGAGACATGAGAAAATTTATCACAAGTTTTCAATGATCCCCTTGAGTCCTTGAGTATGTTCTGCTGGATATAGATATAGATTGAGGAAACCTGTTCTTGACAATAGAAAATGATGTCAGGTAAATCTGTGGTCCCCTTCATACTTTGTTCATCTCCCAGTCAACCCTGTCCTTATACTGCCTCACTGTTTGGGTATTCATCTTCTGGGCTACCCCTGGCTAGTCCTCAGGTACCTGCCTTGACCACCCCCCTTTGCTGCTCCCTGCTCACTGTCATCTTCTTTCCTTAGTCTTGTGCCCAGGTTGCCAATGTTTCTTAGTTCCAGAACTTCCCTGACCTAGATTCATTGGATAAAGCCAAACACTTCAAATTGTCAAATACGTTTAAAAAAATGTGACCCATAGGTATATCTGCTCTAAGAGGCAATATAGATAGGTAATTGAGAGATGTATTGTCAGAATACTTTGCTTCAATTGCCTAAAATGTCATTTATGGTATAAGATCATAAACAAGATACTTGAACTCTCTTGTTTTGTAAAACAAGGATAAGAGAAGCTTCATCCTAGATTATGCAATGCTAATACACATCTAGTTCTTATCCTGGTACCTAGTACAGCTAGGAAGAGTAAAAGTTCAATATGTCTTCACGTTTTCCTCTCTCCTCTCCCCCATCCTCTCTCTTCCCCTCTTCCATCTTCACCTCCTTCTCCCCTTCCTCTTCCTCCTCCTCCTCCTTCTTCTGCTGTTTCTGTTTTTTTCTTTCCTTCTCCTTTTTTTGTGATTAGGAATTCTCCATGATATGTTTCTTTTAGTGCAAAGCCTATCAGCCTGTCATCTCACAAAGTACTTTCTCATAGGAAATAAGGAGCTAGATCTTTTGCAAAAGGGAAGGTGCCAAATAGATGGAAAGATGGAGAAGGAAGAAGAGGTATAAAGGATAAAAAAAGAATTAAGACATTCTGTGTACATGTACCAATCCCCAACGAGGAATATAATCATTGTGTACTGGAAACATATATTCAAAAAAGAAAATGAATTACCAGATCAAAAAATTTGCCCAAATAATTCCATAGCCTTCAAATGGAATTTCTCTCCTTATAATGTCTCTTTTTTTCAGTCCTTTTGAATACCTTTGCACATATCCAGTTTTATTTTCATGGACTGAGGAATACACAAGACATCAACACTAGGATTCCAAACCTAGAGACTCACCCTTGTCCTATATCTAAGCTATTAGACATCTCTTACTGATTCTCTAGGGGGGTCAAAACACTGTGCTTTTTCTCATGAAAGGTATTTGTTGTACACAGACAAACAGAGATGAAAAAATTCTAAAAGGAAAGAATTTTTAGGTTCAGGATTCAAAGAGGCTATTACAAACAACTGTGAGTAAAAAAAAGAAAAAGAAAAATGAAGCATTACAAAGAGCTCAAGAAAGGACCTCCCTAGAACCTTTTCATTTGTATTGTTTCAAATAAAAGATCATATATTCAAAATGTTCCTATTAATTTTCATACACTGCTCTCGCTCAGCATGTTTGACTGTTCCACTTCATAATGTTTTGGTCCAAAAATGTAAATAGCATTGCACTTTACCTTCCCAAGTTCCTGCAGCCCATTTTCTGTAATAGCAGGAAGAATACACTAACAGTCAGAAACTGCGCACATTCTGCTGGTTGAAGTCCAAAAGTGGTTTTTTTAAAAAAGTTTTCTGTCACAACTTGTTCTTGGAAGTTTGCTCTCTGCCAACGAGAAACTATGATTTCAGGGGAGCAACCACCCTCTAAAAATCAGACAGGATTACTGGAGTTTGGTGTTGATTCTGGTGGAAACCCCATGAAAGTATCCATTTTCCACTTCAGGTCAAGATCTGGCAATGCTAAATTTTAACTTCAATTTCATTTTACTTAAATAACTTTTGGGGCATAGGAGGTTAGATGTTTTCAGGAGAGAGGCCAATTTTTCTTGTACTTAAGTGAAAGAAGATGGGTTTGAGACCAAGTAGCAATTTACAAAATGTCTTATCATCATAAAGAGGAAGAGGGGGTTAAGAGAACAGGATTTTGATCTGAGCTCTGCTGGTGACTGTCTGTATGACTTCAGGGAATTCATCCTAATCTCTAAACAAGATTCCCTTGGGTGTGCACCAGGGATGACTAATCTGAGAAAGACCCCCACTTTCAAAGGTGCTCAATCACTCTAGAGTATCACACATCACATAGTTTCTTCATCAAGGAAATCTGTTCCACTGTTTAACTCAATATCCCCCAAATTTATGATACCATTGGGCTATAAATTACTCTTCTATGGAATTTTACAGAGGAGGGTATTGATTTAGGTATATCTTTAGTATCAGGACTAAAAAGTAAGTGTATTGGCAAAGATATATAATAAAATTTTTGTGCATTCCTGCAGTGATTTATTGTTCAAAATGTCTGTGTCACAGAATAAGAATTAGAGAATAACATTTTTTTTATTTTTGTTTTTCAGTACAAGGTCTACAGGGTCTCACTATGTAGATCAGACTTGTAGTGATCTGCCCGTGTTCAGCCTCCCAAGAGCTGGGATTAGAGGGGTGCACCACTAAGCCCAGTCTCAATGGCCTTCTCAGTGCACCCCACAGTCAGGGCCGGCCCAGCATGCCAGGAATTGAACCCCAGTCACTGTGTCTGCCTAACAAGGTGCTTTATTTTTTTTTAATTTTTTGGCCTCATAAAATACAAACAATTCAGTTTATTACATTTACATGAATTGTTGCATAAGGGCTGCTTTACTAAAGAGCTTTCAGTAGTGTGTATTTTCCCCGTGCCTTCTCATTTTTAAATAGGTTTACATTTAAATTGTTATATAAGATCACATAAATGAGCTATAATATTTGAAAGTTTTAGTTTAATTATTTTTGTTTAACAGGCACTTTAATCCACTGAGCCATTTTTCTGGCCCTGAGAATAACATTTTTTTCTTAATAAAAATTTTTAAAAGAACGTGGAAATTCTGTTTATGGCAATTGGTGCAATACTAAAAAATTTCATGATCCAAGTCATTTAAAAATGTTAATATATACTTTTAAAATTATTTTCAGTGTATGGATGAGATAATAAAAATGTTTTTAAAATCCTTAGGGAATGGTAAGTTGAGGCAGGAGATCAAACAGACAGACAAATAAGGCATAAAATCTTAAATGAGTTTAAGCCAGCAGTTCCACAAAAGAATCTTGCTAATATTTATCGACTTATAGCCATGGTATAAACACTCAGATGGAGAATGGAAGATGCAATTCAAAAACTGTGCAAGTGGAGGAGCCATGTTTGAGAAGCTTCTCATGCACCTGAGCCCTCAGGATATTACTACCTCACCTATGAGAAGATCACCTATGACAACCTAACAACACTTAGCTGACTTCTCAGCCACAAAAATGAACCCAGAAGCATCAATGTTACTGTTATTGAGAATAACCTTATATAATATTCTACAATTATGAAAACAAAGCAACAAGGAAAAGAACTGCTAACTAATAAAAAGATGTTATTTAACTTATGAATAGAACCATCATTCATCACTTCTGTAGTGTCTAGGGCAAGGAG
>NW_004524607.1:4690906-4693914 GCF_000260255.1 Octodon degus
CAAGGAAAAGAACTGCTAACTAATAAAAAGATGTTATTTAACTTATGAATAGAACCATCATTCATCACTTCTGTAGTGTCTAGGGCAAGGAGCAGTGACCTTGGGCATTCAGCATATTAAAGGTGCTACTGCCACCTCTATGTTTCCAGTCACACCCTACTCCTACCCCCTCTCTACAAAACCAGAGTCATGAGCTGTGGGTATCCCAACATAAAATTACTCCAGGGCCAAATTTATGAATATAATACAGGCAAATCTAGCAATTCTGTAAATCTGATCAGAACTTTTTAAAAATCAGTAAAAGAAAGTACATTTCAACATTATGTGGAGATACAGTTGAAGAGAGTATTTCTCAAGTAAGACTATGCATTAGAACCATAGCGTGTGTGTGTGTGTGTGTGTGTGTGTGTGTGTGTGTGTGTGCACCCACATGCGCATGCACACACGGGTGTGTTGGGGGTATTTACAAATACAAATAGCTAGTCCATGTCTGATCTACTGAATCAGAAACTCCACCAGCACAGGTCTCTATACTTATAAATTGTTCCATTGGCAACTCCAATATATGGAAGGATAATGATTGATCTGATGGAACTCTACCTAGAACTAGCCTGGTGCTCCAAAGGTGATATACCTGGTTCTCATCAGCTCTCAGTCCTATGGAAGCTGATCCACTCAAACTCAAACTGCCTTTAAAACTGGTAGGGACAACAGAATGCCAACCCTTAGTGTGCATAGTTGTTGGGTGGCACCCAAATATCCATGCTATCATGATTTTTCCCTTCTCTACCTAAAATCAACAACTTGGTAACATAGTTCTATGAAAAACTGCAATTAATTTACATCAGAAAGCACTGTCACCTGGACCAAGGAGCTGCAAGGAGTCTCCCATATTCCATCAGCATATTTTCTTCATGAAAGTTAATAGGTTGTTAGTGAATATGGAATTAGAAGAAGGAAGTGGGGAGGTAAATTTAAGGGCCCTTGAAATACCTTTCTCTTTGTTTTTTGTTTTTTTTTCCTTTCTCTTTGAAGAGATAGTTATCAACACAAGACCAGAATATACTAGTCTTGTGTCAGCAACCATCTCTGTGAGGAAAGCATTTTTGTCTTAGAATGCTCCTGATCTTGGAGAAAGTAGTAGAGTCTGAGTGGTTGGATGAGACTGGGATGTGCACTGAAAATATTGCTCCCATAAAACTCTAGCTAAGTACTGTGCCCTGCTCCAGATGAAGCCTTTTAAATATACTCTGTTCTTTTCTATTATAAGACACAGGCACACGATCATATGTCTAAAGTCAAGACATGTATTTAGACAGATGTATAGTTTAACATGAGATCTTAAAATTAGTGCACCTCTGGCAGATAAAAAAATCTGTTTCTCCATTATACTTGCAAATTTTCTGTGGGAATGCCTCATATGTACCCACCTGCACTCATTCCTTGACCAACTGTGTGGTTAGGGTGAAAGACCAACATCTGCAACACTAGATACCACACACAAATGAAGGGTGATGCTAACAAAATGGAAACGGAAGATAAAAGTGTGAGGCTGAGGCCCCCTTACGCCGTATGTCTGACATTCTTGAATAAATCCAAAGGGAGCTTCTGTCAGAACCCAATTCATTTAAGGATCATGTTTATCATAGTAGAGCAGTAGTCCAGGTGAGAACTTATATATATTTTTGGATTGTTTTAGCAATCAGAATTTGGGCTGAAGTAAGACAAAATATAAATTTAGAAATAATATTTTCATTTTTTTTTAATTTCTTCATTTCTTTATTAAGCATTAGTCTTTTTTTCTTGATTCTCTGAGACAACGTCTGACGGTGTAGTTCAAACTGGCCGTATCGCAGGCTGGCCCCCAACTTGTGGGCATCCTTCTGCCTCAGCTTCTCAAGTGCTGGCATTACAGGCAAGCACCACCATAGCCAGCAACATTAGTCTTGATTTTAAGGATTTGCTAACATTTTCCTGTTTGTGTACCTAGGTCCTAAGGAAAGAATATTAAGTTATTTATTCCTCAAATGACTTTCTTTTAAAATTCTAATGCATAATATTATGGTTATTTTATTAAAGCTGCCATGTTTGCCACATTAATGGGCCTTATTGCCCCCTCATCACTAATGTGCATCCACAGTCACTAAATTTATGACAAAAAATATCTCTAGTATTAAATGTCAGTATCTGGAAAACGCATAGAAGTTAGAAAACTGATTAAGCAAAACAAACCAGAGAAAATAGTCTTTGATTTTTAATTATCTTTCTTCTTTCTTTATGAAAACTGTTTATTTAAATTACACAGACAGTAAAGAGTTACAACTGCACAGCTTTCTGTAATGGTTACTTGATGAAGACAAACGTGTGTTGATTAATTTTAATCCAGAGGTCTTACCTTTATCATAACAACTTTCATGTTTTTAGTTGAAAAGGAAAAAGATTCATTCTGTGTAAACAACAAGTGTATTTTCTGTCAAATATGATTAATGTTTGATAAATAAAGTTTATGAATTTTGTAAAAGAAAAGGTTTTTGTTTGGTTTCCGAATGATCTTTGCAAATAGCTTTCTCTGCTCTTTTGACATCTGTTATCTCCTCCATATCCTGGAAGCATTAAATGTATTATGTTTTCAGCTGCAAGCAAATAAGAACAAATCTCAGTCACCTCATTTTATAAATCCTTTCAATCATTTGTAATATTCTTTGACTGGCAAATAAAAGGGCCATATCAAAAAGCAATTTAACTCATTGCTTACAGATGGAATTAATGTGCAGCATTCACTACCTAAGGACAGAAGAAGAACATATTCAAAACAGATCATGCTCAAATAGTTATTCAACTCTGTAAACTTGTTTCTAAAAATCATTGGCAATATCTCACATTTCTATTTTTCCTGAGGTAAAGTGATCAGAACTTAAGTTATTGTGCACACACAAGTAAACAAGGTGATATAATATTCTAGAATTATTTCACTTTGTCTTTAAAATTAATTTTCTCTCCCTACAAAT